>NC_133528.1:141872168-142206848 GCF_048544455.1 Silene latifolia | reverse complement strand
AATTTTCATTATTGTAATTTGTATTTATTGTATTTCCTTTATTGTATCACTTGTATGTTTTCACATGTAATTGAACCTTAATTCCAACTTCGACCTAATTGTTTGCTAAATTAATTGTTTCACCGACTTAGTTCATTCTCACATGCTAGAATTAATTTATTGGATGTTGCATTGCATGTATATAAATCGACAATATATCAAGTATAAATGACTTCCCTAATCATTAGTAGAGGCCGCTATCGAGGCGGGCGGGATTAGGTGTTCGATCAAAAGAACTTCCTAATACGTACCCTCACCCCTTACTCCAGATCTCTGTGAACATCTGTGTTCATTGGCATCCACGAGAGTCATTCTAGACATAGAATGCTAAGGGTAACGAGTTCTTGGTGTTTATGTCACTACTTTGTGTCTTGACATGACGCGAGGTATTCGAACGGTTTCCAATTTTCCACAATAAGTTGGTGGCGACTCCACAAATGTAAATGCTTGTTCTCCCAAGCGCCCCCGTGGTCCATGTCCACACAATGGTCAACCTTGAAGCTAATTTGGGGGAATTCGTCAGAATTCACAACCAAGACAAAGGCGGACCTGAATGCAGCAATCCAATTGCAGCAACAAGGGTTAAATGACAAGATTGATCGTATGAACACAAGAATTGAGCAAGTTCTTGGTCAATTGGTGGAAATGAGCACTATGGTTGTAAATTTGGAGAAAGATCCTGACAATTCTAATCAATTTGGGCCCCGAAATTACGGTAATATTGCAAACCCTAATTCTAATTTTAGTCGATTTTCGAGGGTAGATTTTCCCAAATTCAATGGTGATAATGTGTTGGGTTGGGTTTATAAATGTGATCAATTTTTTAAGGTTGATTCCACTTCTGAGAATATAAAGGTTAAAATGGTATCAATTCACTTAGAGGGGAAGGCATTGTTATGGCATCAATCCTTGATGAAAACAAGGGAATTTGGGAATAGGCCTAGTTGGAAGGATTTTAAAACCGCAACAATTGCTAGATTTGGGACAAATTCTTTTGATGAGCCGGTAGCTGAAATAATGAATCTTAGGCAGTTGGGTACAGTTGAACAGTATCAGGAACAATTTGATGGTCTGTTGAATAAAACAGACCTATCTGAAAAACAGGCCTTAAGTTGTTTCCTTAAAGGTATGAATGATGATATCCAAAATACTGTTAGGATGCACAAGCCTCAATCTTTGATGGATGCTTTTGTATTAGCCAAATTGCAGAAAGCTACATTGTCTTCTTTTTTAAAGAAAAACAAACCAATTCTTGATAAACCCATTACTAAATCCTTTGTTGCACCCTTACAAAACAGACCATATCAATCTTCCATGAATTTTCAGAACCCAAGGCCCACTGCAAATCAAAAATTAACCACAACTAGGTTGATTGAGAAGGAAGAAGCTGAAAGAAGGGCTAAGAATTTATGTTTTACCTACAATGAAAGGTGGTCTCCTACTCATAAATGCAGGGCTCAATTACGTAGCATTGAGTTTGTTACAGTGTTATAAGAATCTGATATGGAAGGAGTGCCAGAAGAGGAATGGCAACCTAGTCAGGCAAATGAGGAACTACCCCCTCTCATTTCCCTAAATGCCATCACAGGGAACACCACATACCAAACCATGAGAGTTACTGGTAAAGTTAGAGGCAATTCTATATATATTTTGATAGATTCAGGTAGCACACGTAACTTCTTGGATGTTAATAATGCCAAAAAATTAGGGTGTAAGCTTAAAACTACCTGTCCATTGGTTGTGTCTATTACTAATGGAGACACAATTATAAGTAAATCAATGTGTCAGCAATTTAAATGGGAATTGCAAGGGCATGAATTCTCTACTGATGTTATGCTAGTGCCCTTAGGGGGTTGTGAAATGGTGTTGGGAATCCAGTGGCTGACTTCACTTGGTCCTGTTTTATGGGATTTTAGTCAGTTAAGAATGAAGTTCAAAGTGCAAGGGAGGAAACATGTTCTGAGAGGATCCAAGTGAGCCACTACTTTACAATGGATGGAAGGGAAGCAAATGCATAATACTTTGAGCAAATTACTAACTTCTAGTTCCATGTATGCTCAATGTTTTGCCATTAAAGCTTGCTCCACTGCTGATTTGGTTACTACTATGAACAAGCAAGTTGTTCTTCCTGAAATTCAGCAATTGTTAGATGACTAAGAAGATATCTTTGCTGAACCCACAAAATTACCTCCCATAGAAAACATGACCACAAGATTAGGGCTGTTCAAAAGTGGTCTGACCCGACGAACCGGACCGAACCGAACCGGCCGGTCTGACCCGAACCGGACCGTATCGTATCCGGGTCGGTCTTCGGTCTTGAATATTGCCACATCCGGTCTCCGGTCTTTCCCGGTCCAGACCCGGTACAAACCGGTCCAAAACCGGGGACCTGTATAATGTTAGATATTTTGTACTTCAAGCGGCAATTAGTGTGAATATTATATTATTATAGGAATATGTAAAAATCTCGAAAAGTGCTGCACAACTGTCATCTTATATTAGGGTTTTTGACTTTTTGACTTGCCCCTTGGCTATTTAAACCCCACACCTCCACTAGCCTACTCTTTATTTTAACTCTCTTCCTTTAGTTTTTATTTATTATTCAATTAACCTGTTTCCAACTTTTCATAAGGTAATTGTCCATTTGCTTTTTTCGTTTTTTTTTCAATTTGTCTTGTGATTTTTTATTTTGTTTTGTTCTAATTAGATTATTTTTTTCATTTTATTGTATTAATTTTAGATGTAAAGTTTCAATACTATAAAATCATCGTCATTTGATATAGAAGTCCAGAAACCAACCGGAGGCACTAGATCGAGTGAATATGTAAAATTTTACCTTGTACTAACAATTGGAGAATTTGTATTTGGAAAATATGAATCAAGGTTATTTTTGAAATCGTCAATTATTTTTATGTTGATTGGAGTTCTTTTAACTACTTTAATGTTAATTCCAAATGAATAAACTGAAAATTAAACCATCTCAGAACACTACGAGTACAAACTAGACTATATGGGATAACTCAATTAACATTGTGTGACACTTTGCCGACTATAGATTTTTTTTATAAATCCGTTCTAAAGGGACTTGGCCGGTTTTCAGACCAGTTTACCGGGTCGGTCCGGTTCCGGTCTTCCATTAGCAGGTCCGGTCGTCGGGTCTTGGTTTTTTATGCATCCGGGTTCCGGTCCGGGTCGGTCCGGTTCTGGACCGTTGAACAGCCCTACACAAGATTCACTTGAAGGAAGGGGTATCTCCTATTAATGTGAGACCTTATAGATACCTAGTAGTGCAAAAGGACGCAATTGAAAAAATAGTACAAGAAATGTTGGATAATGGAGTGGTTAGGCCAAGTCAAAGCCCTTATTCATCCCATATTGTGCTGGTTAAAAAGAAAGATGGGACTTGGAGATTGTGTGTGGATTATAGGGAGTTAAATAAAAACTCTGCTAAAGACAAATTCTATATTCCAATCATTGAGGAATTGCTGGATGAGTTGCATGGGGCTACCATATTTTCCAAGATTGATCTAAGATCTGGTTACTGGCAGATTAGAAAGCATTCCCCTGATATTGAAAAGACTGCTTTCAGGACTCATGAGGGCTACTATGAGTTCCTGGTCATGCCTTTTGGGCTTACTAATGCCCCTTTCACCTTTTAGCATTTGATGAATACTATTTTTAAGTCTCATTTAAGGAGATTTATCTTGGTAATTTTTGATGATATCTTGATATATAGCAAGACTTTTGAGGAGCATCTTGAGCACCTCAAGCTAACTTTTGATATTTTGAGGAAAAATACCTTGTTTGCCAAGATGTCAAAATGTGCTTTGGCACCTCAGAAGTGGAGTATTTAGGACATGTGGTCTCTAAAGATGGGGTGGCAACTGACCCAGCTAAGATTGAAGCAATGGTTAAGTGGCCAGAACCTACATCCATCAAGGAATTAAGAGGATTTCTGGGGTTGACTGGTTATTACAAGAAGTTCATAAGATGGTATGAAATCTTAAGTAAACCTTTAACAAATTTACTTAAGAAGTATGCATTTAATTGGAACCCTGAAGCTTCAAAATCTTTTCAAGCACTGAAGCAGGCCATGGTCAATGCTCCTGTTTTGACTCTTCCTGATTTTTCTAAAAAAGTCACTGTGGAAACATATGCATGTGATACTGGTATGGGGGCCATACTATCTCAGGAGGGGAACCCAATTGCCTATATCAGCAAGGCTTTTTCAAAGATCCTTAGCATTCTCAACTTATGTGAAGGAACATTTGGCTGTCATTTTTGCTGTGGAAAAATGGAAACCATATTTAATTGGCAGACATTTTGTGATCAAGACAGACCATTTCAGCTTAAAGTATCTCATGGAGCAGAAGGTTACTATAACTTTCCAAAGTAAATGTCTTTCTAAGTTGTTAGGACTTGACTATGAGATAAAATACAGAAAAGGGGTGGAAAATGATGCTGCTGATGCTCTATTAAGAGTGACTTGGACAACAATTAATGAACATGTTGGTGTCTCATATTCACACTGACTTGGTGGATATGATTCATAAAAGTTAGGAACAGGACACTGAACTACAAACAATGATTCAACAGTTGAAGGATGGTGTTCCTCAGGGGAAATATAAATGGGTGAATGAGGAATTAAGAAGGAAGGAAAGCTTGGTTGTGGGATCTGAAGATGCACTAAACAAAAAATTAATTACCCTTCTACATGACTCACCTGTGGGTGGGCATTCTGAAGTGCAGGCCACAGTTCAAAGGATTAAAAGTCTCTTATATTGGAAGCATATGTAAAGGGATGTCAGAAATTATGTGAGTCAATGTGGGATATGTCAGAGGAGTAAGCCTATCCTACAACATCCAGCAAGGTTATTACAACCTTTGCCAATACCTGCAGCTATTTGAGTAGATATTTCAATGGATTTTATAGAAGGCCTCCCCAAGTCCCAGGGCAAAGACACTATTTTAGTGGTAGTAGACAGACTCAGCAAGTATGCCCATTTTATACTATTGAGCCACCCATTCACTGCTACTTCAGTAGCCCAAGTGTTTCTGGATCAGGTTTTCAGACTCCATGGAATGCCTAAATCATTTTTGAATGTCATGGATAAAGTGTTTCTAAGTAACTTCTGGCAGGAATTGTTTAGGTTACAACATGTTGATCCGTTGATGTCATCTGCATATCATCCTAAGACGGATGGGCGTAGTGAACGTAGAGCCTATAACGCTTGCATACCGATCGTAGAGCCCATAATCTCTTTATAATCTCTTTGATAGGAGATTTGTTTTATTCTTTTCTCTTTTGAATTAATTTTACACTTTGTCCCATATCAATGAGATGTGAATTTCGGTTGTGTTTTATATATTGGGCAAGTCAAGCTATTTGCAAGGCCATTGGCTTTCCCTAACACTACATTCTTGGCAAGTACATATTCTTGCTGGGTTGATTAACCGAGACTTTGCGCATCAACGTGATAAACACACCCATTTCGGAGCTTGATATTTACCGTAATTGGTTCACCAAAGATCCGGTGGTTGAAGTTGGCTATCGTCTTCAGCTTTTTTTGTTTTGGTTTCAGTTTTGCTATATACTACCAACGATGTACAACGGTTGTAACTTGTAATATTAATGCCTTTTCTGTTATCTTATCTTGTGCATCATCTTTTCCTTTCCGTTGTCTAAATTTAGTTCAGTCATAATAGTATAATATGATGATGGAGTGACGATATATGAAACTTCACAAACTAATACTACATTCTTGGTAAGGACATATTCTTGCTGGGTTGATTAACCGAGCCTTTGCGCATCAGCGTGATACACGCATCCATTTTGGAGCTTGATATTTACCGTAATTGGTTCACCGAAGATCTGGCGGTTGAAGTTGGCTATCGTCTGCAGCTTTTTTCGTTTTGGTTTCAGTTTTGTTATGTACTACCTGTTAGGGTGCAAACCCATGTCCCACATCGGTAGAATAAAGATGGAAGCTCATCTTTATAAGTATCTACTAAATATAATAGTACGAGGCCTTTTGGGAAGGAGCCCAAGAGTAAATCCGTGAGGGCTTGGCCCAAAGCGGACAATATCGTACTATTATGGATTGTGGACACAGATGCAGCAGAGGCCCAACACGGGGATATTCACGCTTCCGCACAACAAGTGGTATCAGAGCCCAAGGTTCTACTTGGGCTAGAGTCTAGACACGGAGATTCATCAGGCCAAGACTTGAAGGTGGACTTACACTATAAGACGTGGAATTCCTATAGCTCGGGGGAGAGCTAATATGTTCGCGAGAAGCGACATGGTCTCACGGCGTTGAGACGGCAGGCCGTTCAAGAGAAGATCGTCAGCGACCCGGCGAGATGGGCTGAGGCTTAATGGAGGAAAAAAAAGCGGTCCATGGTAAGTCCAAAGGTGGTCCGGTGTGACGCGCTGAGGCAGTGGATTCGGACCCAGTCCAGGGTATATTGGATGCAGAGGAGTTTGATACGCAATTGTAGCACGAGCCCCGTGAGACACATGGTGTGTCGTTTAAGGGGAGGTTTGATGCAGGTGTCTAGGTGATGGGGCTGCATGGTGTTGGGAGGTCTTCATGGAAGTCAAGGTGATTTGGGATCTGCTTCCGCTGTAATTGTCTTTTAGGCGTTAATTTGGGTTTGTTGAATTATGGGTGAAAAGATGTTGGCAGCGAATATTTTGAAAGTTGACATACTTTTGGGTTTGGTGAGTTTGTGTAAGGATGGTAGCGTTGACAGTAAGGTGGAGTTTACTACTATATAGGTCAAACTAATGGATCCTTCAAGACAAACTTACAATTGTTTTTGCGTCTCAGTGAGGCGATTTGAGTTCCAGGTTGAGCTATTTGGGTTCTTGAAAAAGAGCTGTTGGGATCTCATAAGGGGTCATTTGAAACTTCGACGGGAGTTTGTTCTATGGAGCTTTTGGGTTGGACTTGGTAGTCTAACAATTTGCATCTTTGATGGAGGTGATTTGTGCTCGCATAGAATGGTGTTTTTGGTTTCGACTTGGGTATTTGTTGCCTTGGTGTAGGCATGTTTGTGGTGTTCGCGACACTCTTTTGTACCAGGTGAAACATTTGTTTTGTTCATGGCGTTTGTGTCTTTTTATGGGGCAATTTGGTACGACGGTACATTTGGCCATGGAGTTTGGAGGAGATTTTGTTTGGAATCTAGTGTGTGTTGGTTTTGGTACACCGTTCCATCATAGTGACATTGGGAATCTTATATATTTGTGTTGGCGTTTAGTAGCTTTTGTCCTTTTCGGAGTTTGCTACGTTTGGCCTTCCTGCTGGTATGAAGATATGTTGGGTACTTAGTACAATTGGTAGTTTTCAGCTTACTACATTGGGTACTTCGTATATTGGTCACATTTGTTGCACACTTGGTTCGTTTGTCCGTTTTGTGAGTTGTGTTAAAGTCATGGAGACTATCGGGACGGTAGTGACTTGAGGATCGACTCTATTGAAGGCGATTTGGGTTTGGTTCGTTTTTGGATAATTCAAGTCAAGGTGGAGATTGTTAGGAATTTGTGCCTTGAATTTGTGTCGAAGACGGACTATGCTAAAGCAAGATATAGAAGGACTCCGTAACTATTCGTAACTAGTGCAAGTCACGCATTTAACGCCATAGGTCGCACGTAATTCTGACTAAGTGTATACATGCGGGGTTTGTTACATGTTTTGGAAGTTAGTGGGTGTGGGTCCCACGTGTGTTTCCTAGTTATACAAGTTAGGAGTCTTCTACGTAATTTTGCATAGGTTTAGTTTGTTTAGGAAATTAATTAATTAATTTCCTAATTGTCTTTGTTTCCTAATTAGACTAGATCTTTTATTTAGGGTGGAATAAATCTATATAAAGGCCCTAATATTAGTCTAGGTTAAATTAAGGAGGTGGAGATAGTATTTGTAAGCACAATCTTATGAGAGTCGATTTGTGAGGTTCCCTCCGGAGAGGAAGCTTCAGTTTGTTCCGGGCTCAAGTAGATTGGCGTTCGTCTGAATTTGGAGATCGAAGGAGTCTGTTTGGATCTTGCTGATCTCAAGATCGTTTGTCCTTCGTCTCGTTTGGGGTAGTCTCTTTTGTTCCCTTGAGATTACTATTTTGTTGGTAGAATAGGGTATACTTTTGGCTCATATTGAGCGCGTGTGTACCGGTCTACTTTTGTACTATTATCTCCACAATAGTGAATTTGCTCTCCTTCAGGGTGGACGTAGCCAGTTATTTTACTGGTGAACCACGTATATCTGTGTGTCACTTTATTTGTTATTTGCTATTATTTTGTTCTTATCACCCTAATCAACTAACTATTGGGTAACGGGACGCCTCCGTTACAACACTACCAATGGTGTACAACGGTTATAACTTGTAACATTAATGCCTTTTCTGTTATCTTATCTCGTGCATCATCTTGTCCTTTCCGTTATCTAAATTTAGTTCAGTCAATAGTATAATATGAGGATGGAGTGACGATATATGAAACTTCACATACTAATACATCTCTTATTCAATTCTCTATTTTGCATTAAAATCAACCAACATTTTGAATATAGAGTCGTAATTTTCTTTAATAACCCCCACACACTGAGATCGTTTAGGCTTAACTCGGGTTATAGTAGCAAAGAAAATTTGGTTGTTGTTCGGTTTAGCTGTCGAGGTTCTTCCAAGATAGAATTAGGTATATTTAATACACCGTTACAACCCTCCTCGTCTCCCAATATATCCATTTCAATCTCCTTGACCACGTCATCAAAACTCACAGTGTTGTGTACATATGATCATCTAACATTTCCAGAACCATGGCCACTAAATATGCACAATAATTTGATATGATTGTTGTTGCTGCTTGAAATTTATTGTCATAATAAATTAATAATAAATTAATAAAGCAAAAGAATTATCATAAAACGGTAGTTTTTCAAAGAAGGAAAAAATTGATATGAAATTGCAAAATTATAGGAAAAATGCGTAAACATATCAATTAACTGAGCGCCAAAGTTATTTATATAACGGCTAAAATTCAAGAGCTTACTTCCCACCAATGTGGGACAAATAAATCTTACGAGTAGTAAATAAGAAGAGCAGATCAGAATGAAAATAGGCAACTTGGTCCAAGAGTAAGCTTGGGCTGTGCAAGCAAAGATGGGCTTGTTGACAATGAAGCAAGAAATTTTACGACATACATAATGCTGGAGCTATAAATTATATATAACGACCAAAATTCAAAAGCTTACTTCCCACCGATGTGGGACAAATAAATCTTAGTAAATAAAAAGAGCAGACCAGAGCCAAAATGGACACCTTGGTTCAAGAGCAAGATTGGGGTGTGCAAGCAAAGATGGGCATGTTGACAAACATAATGCTGTAGCTATAACATATCGATAATTTAAATGACAGCGTTGTTTATAAACAATACAAACCTTTGTAAATCTGTCGATGTGGGAGCATAACCAGAACAGGTTTTTTGTTTCTTTTAAACGAAGCAAAGACTCAAATCGGTTTCCTTTGTTGTTTTGAAGCAATAAATCCAACATAGTTGACTTGGGAGGTGTGGCAGGGGAGGAAGATGAAATAGGTGAGGGGGAGGCAGGAGACAGTTGGTTACTCACAGAAATACGCGGAATATTTCAATTAGTTCGGTTGGTATAAAAACACACAAATTGGAATTACCAGTCAAATTGGAGGATAATACAACAACAACAACAACAACAACAACAACAACAACAACAACAACAACAACAACAACGCCTTAATCCCAAAATGAATTGGGGTCGGCTGACATGAATCATCTTTTAGAACAGTCACTGGGTGAACGCACACCTCAAAATGCGAATAGAAAATGGAAAAGTGAAACACAAAAGGGAGAGCGAAAATGTAATATAAAGTCAAGGTAAACTTACTGGTTTTAAAATTGAATTCCGGATTTCTTTTATAAAAACTTAAAATTTAAATCGAGAGAAAAGATTAAAACGATTTGAAAACCGAAATAGAATTAAGGATCTGGAATGCCCAAAAGTAAACCAAGTAAAATATACTTCCTCCATTTCTCTCATTTCCATACATTTACTTTATGCACAATATTTTAGGTAGAGCAAAAGTATGTGGGGTTAGGTGCTTAAATTACTCATCTACCCCTTACAAAATGAAATTGATTTTGGTGAAATAATTTTGGCTCCAAATCTATCAGCAAATTTTTGGCTCCATAATTTTGGCTTCAAAAATTTTCTGCCAATTTTTTTGGCTCCAATTTATTTCCAACCAAATTTGGCGCAAAATTTTTCGACCAAATTTTTTTGCTCTAATTTAATTCCAGCCAAATTTTGGCCCCAAATTTTTTGGCTCCAATTTATTTCCAACCAAATTTTGGCCTCAATATTTTTTGGCACCAAAATGAAAACCTTAATTCACATCTACCTCCATAAATATGAATAATATTCCAAAGTTTTTACAACAAACAAATTCTAATGTCAATGTTTACAACAAATAGTGGAGAATTACCACCTTTACAACCACCACGCCAAAATAACACCACTGGTTCTTCCACCACCTCGAAGCCAAAAAGAAAAATTCCCCAAAAAAGACGACCACTAAACCAACCACTAAACACACCTATTGTTGTGCAACAAAAAAGCGAAAGAACCTTGATCAAAGAACACTACCAAAACAAAGGCAACCATCAAAAGAATAATTGGGGCAAGATTCCGCAGAATTGACAAAGAACCAAAGACCAAACCGCAAACAACCTGCAACACATCAATAGAAGAGCCACACCCCAGCGTCAGCAAAGTAGAACAGCAAGAACAAGGAGGGTACGAGACGAAAACAACTTGTTAGTTACACTCCAGCATGAAGAGTCCATCAGAAAATTAAGGGAATAGGTTAGAGGAGGTGAAACATCCATTCAAGTAGAACCATCAACCAACCAACCAGTCCCAACACCAAGAATAAAACAAAAAAAGGCTAACCAATGTAGAGAAAAAGAGGATAAGTCAAGCAATGTCGTTGAGCTATCAAAATGGAAAACTTAAACATGGTTACATTAATGAGCTAAGCCGTGAATTTGGGGTCAAAAGACTGATCATTAGCACAATTTGGAAAGACGTACAAGCACAACTCAAAGCTGGAGAAGTGATAAATGTGGACAGAAAGTACAAGGGCAGCAAGCGCACAAAGTTCATCGATATTGAGAAGGTAAAATCTATTGAACTCAAAGATAGAATGTGTCTTAAAGATTTGGCAACAGGTTTAGGCTTATCTATCAGCACAGTTTGGAGATTAGTTCAAAAAGGAGAAATGGTAAGCCATACTAGTGATATTAAACCATCATTAACAAAAAAAACAAAATAGCCAGAATCCATTGGGTGTTAAGTAAGATTAGTGCTAGTGCATTAGGAGGAAATTTAGTTTTTGATGCAATGTATGATGTTGTTCACATAGATGAAAAATACTTTACCATGACTAAAACCACCACCAAATTCTACGTATTGCCTAATGAACCACGACCACATAGAACTTGTCAATCAAAGAGGTTTATAAGCAAAATAATGTTTATGGCGACCGTTGCAAGGCATAGATATGATGAGGATGGTGTTGTTCTATTTGATGGTAAAATTGGTATTTTTCCATTTATATATGAAGCGGAAGCATTGAGGTCAAGCAAAAATAGGGAAAAAGGAACTTTGGAAGTGAAACCCATTGAAAGCATAACAAAGGAAGTTATCAAGCAATGCCTAATTGAGAGGGTCATTCCCGCAATCAAAGCAAAATGGCCTCTAAATGCAAGTAGGAGGATTTACATACAACAAGACAATGCAAAACCACACATTTCAGCACAAGATTTAGATTTTCTAAGTGTTGCAAAATCAGATGGGTTTGATATTGATCTAGTTTGTCAACCACCAAATAGTCCGGATTTAAACATTTTGGATTTAGTATTTTTTAGGTCTATTCAAACCCTTCAACACAAAAAGTGCCCCGAGTCTATACTTGAACTTATAGAATCTGTTGGCAAAGCATATGATGAAATTGATAATGAAAAATTGAAGTTTGTTTGGGTTTTCCTTCATGCATGCATGAATGAGATATTGCGAGATGAAGGTAACAATTCTTTTCTTATTCCACACATTGGTAAGAGAAAGGTACAAAGGACTGGAATTCTTGAAACAAAAGTAAAACCCAACATGGAATGTTTACAAAGAGCATTACATGCATTGGAGAATATTAACAACAATGTCGAAGAACCTACACAAGCAGAATCAGCACAAGCAGAAACAGTACAAGCAGAAACAACACAAGCGGCAGCAACACAAGAAGGTTAAAGTTAAAGGAGTGAATTTGTTTTTGGAGTGGGCAGAGGCTATATACACAAAACAGCCAGCAGAAAATGCATGTCATCACGCCCTTATTTTTTGTAAGTAAGAATATGTTATTCGTAAGTAAAGTAGCATCAGACAAGGCACTAAAATAGCACCATCATATTCAGCCAGGCATAAAAGTCACAACGGCATTGGTGGTATTTTTTGTAAGTAAAAAGTGCAAATTTTTGTAAGTAGACATTGGAAGGACCATTAACTAGGATGCATTCATATGCAAGAATGAAATTCATATGCAAGTTTTTGTAAGGTTCTCATTCATGCAATGTATTTTAATTTTAAGCAATACTCAAGTTCTTTGTCACTTTCTAAAGATCAGAATTCCAGCACTAATAAAACATCAGAAACCAACAAGAAATACTCAAGTGTATTGTTGTATAGCATCACAAATCACAATCGAGTTTTTGTACGAGTTCTTGAAACACTGTTAATTTCACCGGATTTTTCACTTAAAATCAAAGACCCAAATTTACATTAACATCTTCAAAGCTAAGCTCGCACAAATAAAACTACCTTACACGAGTAGTAACCCTAATGCTTGTTCCATTGTGGCACAAAACACCTAATAAAAACCAGAGACGGGCGAACCAAACTAACTCGATAACTCCTAACACCAAACTTACGAATTTTAATCAAACTTCAACGACAATAACTCAAACCCATTTCAAAAAATAGATCAGAAATTAATTGGCGCCTGAATATCAGAAAATAGAAACAATCGTAAAAAAGCATAACAATCAGAAATTAGAAACAATCTGAATCAGAAATTAATTGGCGCATAACAATCGTGATTAAGAAATACTACCAGTTTATTAGGAATTTAATTGGCGCTTGACTTCGGCTTTTTGGCCGGAGGACGCGAAGAGACCTCATCAGAATCGCCTGAACTTATCACCTCCGGCTTAACCCGTTTACACCACTGCTTATTCCATGTCGAATCTGAATCAAGAGATCCACTGTATAACACCTCGGTACCGTCAGCCTCAACATATCTCACATAATCGCCGTCATCGTTCAAGTAACAATGTTTATACCCTCTATAGCCACGCCTTGACCAAGTAAAGGTAGCCTCAGACGACTCCTTCGTACCTTCATCTCCATCTGGGTCTGAATCAGCAAACACTTCATCTGGGTTAACTTCATGTATAGGTCTACCCTTCCATAATACTACGCCTCTTTCAACCTCTTCCGCAGCCTTAAAATCCGACGCCTCCTTCTTTGGTTTAAGATCATCCATCTTCTCGGATTCCACCTTCAAAGGGCCAAAATCATCATTCTTAGAGGAAGACATTATTTTAGTGGATTTGAGAGAGAATAATAAATTTAATCGAGATAATTAGAAGAAAGATCGATGGATTTGATAATTGATTATAGGGTGGATGATAGGAGAGACGGGTAAGAGGAGATAGAGAGGAGAGAGACGGAGAGAGAGCGATAAAATGAATGATAGGGTTTTGGGGTTGGGAGGGGAGTAAATATGACAGGGGTAATTTAGTCTTTAGTGTTGTAAAATGGTAGACTATAATAGAAATATATGGAAATGAATGAGAATACCCAAAAAGGAATATGTATGGAAATGAGAGAAATAGAGGAAGTATGAAGCAAAAAGAGTCACCTTAGGCATGCTTGTACCCGGTTTTGGTCCCTTATCCAAAATGGGGTCCAAATCGGAATCCGTCTAAGCACATGGGTCCTTTTCCGGCCTAGAAATCTTCCATGAGGAGTTTAGAGTATTTTTGTCCAAGATCTTATGTCTTGGGAAGGTGATAATCATAGAGAAAGGCAAAGAACAAAACCGGTGGACCTATGGCTACACGGTTTGCAATGGCAAGTACAAGGGTCGCTTTCAAGTCCCTTTCACCCTTCCTAATTTAACCAAGACATCCACAAGGCCCCTTTTGTTGCTCTACTACTCTTGCATAAGCTTGGACGGACCCCCTTGAAGCTTCCAAAAGAGTTTACTCCATGTTTAATTAATCATTGTCCTTATTAGTTTACTTTCTTGTTTTCTTTTAAGATTTTTAACTTGTGTAAGAACTTTGTGTAAGGCTTAGGGCCACCTTTTGAAACCGGTTTTCTAGGGTCTTTTGGACCGTTAGATGCTAGGTTGGATGGATGGATAGGATTGCTTGGCTTGGCCTATAAAAGCAAGGCATTCCTTAGTGTAAAAATCAGATTTGATGAATGAAAAACACAAGTTAGAAACATTGATTTCTACTAATCTCCTTTGCTTAGTGCTGGGAAATCCTCTATTGCTTAGTGCTTAGAGTCGGGTATTTTCTTTGCTTAGTGCTTGAAATTATCCTTAGGCTTAGTCTAGTGGCTTAGTGGTTGGATTAAGTCACATCCCAATCACGTCTTTTACTCTATTCGATTGTAGAGTTCTGGAAACCGTGGTTATAAACAGTTATGTCGACTGTTCGATTGCAGTCCTCGGAGTTTCTGTTTAGTTTTTAGTCATTTTTATCACAATTAAACAGTCCATTTCACTGTCCAAATCGAGTCAGCTTCAATCAAAATCCGAGTCTTGAGCGTTTTACTTCAAATTGGTTATCAGAGCAAAGGTTTAACACAATTCCATTGTTGTGTTAGTCTTGGGAAGAAGCTTTTCTTGTAAGTTCACCATAAACCTTAACCACATACAAAAATACAAAAACAACCATGAGTGAAGAAAGACTACTTGGAATTGAGACTCAAGTAACACAACTCTCCGAGAAATGCGACCTAATGATAGACTCCTTCAATGTTATCATGGCTAACATTCCAACACCAACAAGGGACCGAAGAAGACATCCACCTCGTCGTGGTAGAGGACGTGGCCGAGGGTTTAGAGCAAGAAACCAAGAAGCCGACCATGAAGAGGAGGACTTGCACTCGGATGAAGAGGGTTCTTTTATTGAGGCCGAGCATGAAGAGCATCCTAAAGACCTAAAGGTAGAAATTCCGGACTTCCATGGTAGTTTAAATCCCTATGACTTACTAGATTGGTTTAGGTCAATTGAAAGAGTCTTTGAATTTAAATCATACTCGGATGCTAAGTCTTTCAAGGTTGCTATTTTAAAGTTTAAAGGTTATGCATCTCTTTGGTATGAAAACATGAAGAATCAAAGGAAGAGGGATGGTAAAGAACCCATAAAATCTTGGTCAAAGTTGAAAAAGAAGCTTAGTGACAAGTTTATTCCCAAAGAGTATACTCAAGACATGTTCATTAAACTTACTCAACTAAAACAAGATCAACAACCACTTGAGTCTTACATTAGGGATTTTGAACAACTCACTTTGGAATATGAAATCAATGAGAAACCGGAACAAAAAATTGCTAGATTTGTTGAAGGGTTGGATGATAAAATTGCTAATAGAGTCTGAATGCAACCATTGTGGTCTTTTAATGAAGCCGTGAACTTGGCTTTAAGGGTGGAAAAATTGGGCAAGGGGAAACCCTCCAACTCAAAATTGCCGACCAAAACAACCACCAAGACTACCTATGCCGAGACCAAACCCAAAGAAACCCACACCCCAACCGTGAACCCCACACTTTACAAAGGAAAAGGCATTGACACCTCACAAAGAAAGACCTTACCCCTTAAAAAATGTTTCAAATGTCAAGGCTATGGTCACTTTGCCAAAGAGTGTCCAACTCAAAGAGCCCCTAGTAGCTTTGAAGTGGTTCATTGGGGAGAGGATGAAATTATTGCGTGTGATGAGGATGAGGAAACCGGGGAGACTAAGGATGAGGAGTTAGTATTGCCGGATTCCGGGATGAGTCTAATCACTTGGAGAGTGTTGAGTGCTCAACCATTGGAAATGGATCAAAGACAACAACTTTTTAGGTCTAGGTGTACCATTGGAGGGAAAGTTTGCAACCTAATCATTGATGGAGGTAGTTGTACTAATGTGGCCTCTAGTGTCCTTGTTGAGAAGCTTTCCTTAACCACCCAAAACCATCCATGTCCTTACAAATTGAGGTGGCTTGACAAGGGGGCCGAATTGAAGGTTGACAAACAATGCCTAGTGTCCTTCTCCATTGGCAAAAATTATGTTGATAAGGTTCTTTGTGATGTTCTACCTATGGATGCTTGCCATCTCCTACTTGGTAGACCTTGGGAGTTTGATAAGAGTGCGGTGCATCATGGAAAGGATAACACTTACTCCTTTGAGTGTGACAAGAGGAAGATCACTCTAGCACCTCTTCCACCACCCTCCATGCTTGAACCTTACAAAGAAATGATGCTAATCAAGGAGGCCGAAATGGTCCCCGAAAAGAGTAATGAGAAAGGTGTTCATGTTCACCTTGCTGAAGGTGTATCCAAGGAACAAGACGAAACATTCCCTAGCATGGTTCAAAATTTGAACAAGTTCTTTCAAGATGATCCACCTAATGTCGATCATATGTCCATGGAACAAGATGAGCCGTTCACTAATACGGTTCGAACAAGGGTCGAGGTCCATAAAAATGTTCCTCCAATTGCTAATATAAGAATGAAGGCCGAGGTCCCTAAAAATCCTTAGTTCGACTATGGTGTCCATAAGTTCAAAGACAAACTAGGGGAGTGTTCAAATGCAAAAGAGGTATCCAAGTGGAGTAATACCAATGATCAAGTTCAAGATGAGCTCTTTGTCAAGATTGGAGCCGAAAGTACCATTGGTGGGGTGCAAGTTCATCATCCCGTATCTCCCACCACTAGTCCAATTGGGAATGAAAGCAAGGACAAGTCAAGTGCCTACTTGAGCGATCAAGGAAATAGGATCAAGAAACGGGTTCAAGAGGGGATCCTTAACAATGTCCAAACCGTAGGTGTCCATGATGGTGTGCATTGTGACTATTCCATACACTCTACTCCAAGTTTAATTAAAGATGAGCACAATGCCAATGGCATGGGCGGTATGATCAAAACAGTCAAGGAGAGTGTTCACCCAAGTAAGCAAGGAAATGCTGTCAAGGAACGGGTTTAACAAGGGCACATTCGTCATGTTCAATTCATGGCCAACAAGGAAGGGTCCATGAACTCCAAGCAATTCATAAAATTCAGAGTTGGGGATCGTGTTTGGATTCGTCCGTGCAAGGGGAGGATCCTCAAGCATGGGAAGAACAAGTCCATGGTCCATGAAGAAGGTCCATTCAAAATCGTCAATCAAATTGGACCCGACAAATACAAGGTTAATCTCTTTGGAACTCATGTCACATTTGATGTTGAGATTTTAAGTCCTTATTGTGAAGAGCTTAGTGATGAAGATGCCGAGGATTTTAGGACAAATTCTTTTCAAGACGGGGAGATTGAAGCAAAACGAGTCACCTTAGGCATGCTTGTACCCGGTTTTGGTCCCTTATCCGAAATGGGGTCCAAATCGGAATCTGTCTAAGCACATGGGTCCTTTTCCGGCCTAGAAATCTTCCATGAGGAGTTTAGAGTATTTTTGTCCAAGAGGTTATGTCTTGGGAAGGTGATAATCATAGAGAAAGGCAAAGAACAAAACCGGTGGACCTATGGCTACACGGTTTGCAATGGCAAGTACAAGGGTCGCTTTCAAGTCCCTTTCACCCTTCCTAATTTAACCAAGACATCCACAAGGCTCCTTTTGTTGCTCTACTACTCTTGCATAAGCTTGGCCGGACCCCCTTGAAGCTTCCAAAAGAGTTTACTCCATGTTTAATTAATCATTGTCCTTATTAGTTTACTTTCTTGTTTTCTTTTAAGATTTTTAACTTGTGTAAAAACTTTGTGTAAGGCTTAGGGCCACCTTTTAAAACCGGTTTTCTAGGGTCTTTTGGGCCGTTAGATGCTAGGTTGGATGGATGGATAGGATTGCTTGGCTTGGCCTATAAAAGCAAGGCATTCCTTAGTGTAAAAATCAGATTTGATGAATGAAAAACACAAGTTAGAAACATTGATTTCTACTAATCTCCTTTGCTTAGTGCTGGGAAATCCTCTATTTCTTAGTGCTTAGAGTCGGGTATTTTCTTTGCTTAGTGCTTGAAATTATCCTTAGGCTTAGTCTAGTGGTTTAGTGCTTGGATTAAGTCATATCCCAATCACGTCTTTTACTATTCGATTGTAGAGTTCTGGAAACCGTGGTTATAAACAGTTCTGTCGACTGTTCGATTGCAATCCTCGGAGTTTCTGTTTAGTTTTTAGTCGTTTTTATCACAATTAAACAGTCCCATTCACTCTCCAAATCGAGTCAGTTTCAATCAAAATCCGAGTCTTGAGCGTTTTACTTCAAAGTATAAGAAAGGGGTTGGTAAAAAGTGTAATAAAGGAGAAGAACAAATAATTTTTTAAAAAAATTAAATAAAAATACTAAATAAATATGTTAAAAAAAACATCAAATACTAAAAATCCACATGTATGATGTATCATTTCCCTCCATTGTGCCCTCTTCGTCACCATACTCTCCTCGAGCCCCAGAAATCTCATATCGTGCTCTATCACTCTCAATCATGTCTGTCTCGGTCTCCCTCTACCTCTAGGGACCTTTTCAGTTCTCAAAGTCTACAGCCTCCTAACTGGTGCGTCCATGAACATGTCACAAAATTTTGTTAAGATGTAGTGGGATTTACACAGTTACTTTAGATGGGAATAATGCAACTGGTAAGCAGATGCTTTGTTAAGTGCATCTTGGGTTTAATTAAGTACTCAACAATAGTATACGAATAAGGTCAGCAAACATGGGTATGTCTATATATATCGCAAGAGACATTTTAAACGTATACTACAAAGGGAGCAGGAAGAAACCATTGTCGCCTTCTTGAGAGGTTGAGATTGATTTTGGTTCTACTTAGTTATTTAGCTCTATGTCCGGATGGAGAAAAGAAAGTTGCCCTTGCAATAATTAGAACTCATGACATCGATGTGATAAGAGTAAGCAATTGACCCCCATAACTTTGTCTAATCGTGAGATTAAGCCCCTCAAGTTTCAAATGGAGTAATTAAGCCCCATTAGTTTGACAAAAGGTGTAATCCAACCCCTTATCCAAAATATCATGAGAAATTGAATATCTCATACTACAAAACAAATACTTAACCTAAAATATAATCAAATTTTGGAAAATATATATATTTTTTAATTTAAAATTGATAGTTTCGAAAAAAAAATTAATAAATAATGTAAAAATATATATTTGAAACTAATTCACAACATATAATTTTTTATAAAAAAAACTAATTCTTAAAAATTGTCTTTCTTTTGTAAATAATGAGTTTTTCTTCTAAATTATTTAGCAATTCTCAAAAATTGTAAAAAAAAAACAGGAATAATTAAATTTGCCAAAACTCGAAAACCCCTTATAATAAACTTTATTTCGTCTACAAAAGTTTTTCTTTTTTTGTTCAACTATTTTGGAAAAAAAAAATAACGATCTTTCTATGAAAAATATATATTAAAAAAAAGTTGACGGTATAAAACATAAATAACATGCAAAATATATACACAAAATTTTTTTCAGAGGTTTTAGAATTTTCATTTTATTTTCTAAATTTTTAGCATTTTCTCCAAAATATGATTTTTTTCTAAATAATATTATAATTCTGTTATTTGTATTATTTTCCTTAATTTGATTATGTAGTAGGTTAAATATTTGTATTTGTGGTATGAGATATCAATTTCTCATGAGATTTTGGGTAGGGGGTTGATTTCACTTTGTATATAAGTTAAGGGGCTTAATCACTCCAATTAAAACTTGAGGGGCTTAATCTCACGATTAGGCAAAGTTATGGGGGTCAATTACTATTTTCGCGAACTCGGTACACCCGACCGAAAGATAACTCGAAATTGACCCGAAACCTAACCCGACCCGATAGTTAATTGTTACTCCCTCCACAAACCTATTTTCACCCCATTTACTTTTATTTTCATGACAGCTTTCATGAAAAAAAAATCAAGAAAAAAAATAACATATAGACTTCGAAAAAGATGGTCAAAGTGTCGTCTTGAAAACCGCAATAAAGCAAATGGGGCGAAAATAGGTTTGTGAAGGGAGTTCAAGTTTTTTTTTTTTTTTTTTTTGGTAAAATGTGAGATAAGGGAGAAAGCGATGGAGAACTAGAGAGATTTAGCCGCCATTGATTTTCGAGCCTATGGCTAGGAAATCGAATCTACAAAGACAGAGGGAGATGATGTTACGAGGACGGAGTGTTCCAGGCACAAAGTCTTCAGTTGAGGATGAGCCAAATCAGGAAACTGTGGAAACTTCAAACCCTAGTGCAGCAAAGACAGGACCGAATGTTGAAGAGGAGGGTAAGACTAAGAATATTCATGAGATTACTGGAATTCCTGAACTAGTAGTAGAAACTGATGATGAAGAAGAGGAATATGATGAGGATGAGGATGACATTGTTAATGAGGAGGACGAGGAAATGGTGGTAGAGACAACAGAACAGGGGAACTCTAATGCTAAAGATGTTCTAAAAACAGAGACTGACATTGTTACTGAGGAGGACGAGGAAATAGTGCATGAGACGGCAGAACAGGGGAACCCTAATGCTGAGGATGATCCAAAAACAAAGAATGATGACATGTTACAAATACAAATGGAGGATGTTGAAGAGGAAATTGAGTTTTGGAACCAGGCAGTAGTGTGCTTCATTCTAGGGGCGAATCCGCCATGGGAGGTGGTTGAAGGTTTCATAAGACGTATCTGGACGAAGTATAATATTGACAAAATCTCGTTTATGCCAAATGGAATCTTTTTGGTGCGATTTAAAACCATGGAAATGAAAGAAAAGGTATTGAGTTCAGGGCACTATTTATTTGATAATAAGCCTATAATAGTGAAGCCATGGACAAGAGATTTAGAAATGACAAAGGAGGATGTAAAATCGGTTCCTGCTTGGGTTCAAATTCACAAACTACCCCTGAAATTTTGGGGTAAAGGATTACCTAAAATAGCAGGTCTGCTTGGGAAGTTTATAAAGAGTGATGCTGCCACTGAGGAGAGGACTAGGTTGGGGTATGCTCGTGTCATGGTTGAACTAGTTGTGGATCGGGACCTGCCTTCACAAATTGAATTCAAAGATGAGAAGGGCTCAATCATAAGAGTTGATGTAGAGTATGAATGACGGCCTATTAAATGCAAGAAATGCCTGGGTATGGGGCATGATTTGGAGCATTGTAGGAAAGGCACACAGGAGAACTTTGTTACAAAACCAGTCAAGAAAGTGTGGAAGCCAGTGGTGAAGTAGAGTGCTATTGTTAAACCTCAGGAGAGCAATGTGATTGTGAACACTGCTCAGAAAGCTCAACTGGTATCTGGGACTGTTACACCACGCAAAAGATTGGTTAGGATGCATGGGCAAGATGGAGACAAGAGTGGATACAGCACTGAATCATTTGGAGCTCACTCTTACAAGGATGTCTTGGCCTCTCCTTCAAAAATGAATGGTGGTGATAGTAGTAATGGTAATTCTCCTCCAAATTCTTATGGATAAAATAGGATTTTGGAATGTGAGAGGCATGAATAGGGTAAATAAGCAGAAATTCATAAATTTTTTCTTGCAAAATAAGGAATTAGGTTTATTTGGGTTGTTGGAAACAAAAATAAAGAGTAGGTCTTATGCTAGAGCTGTAAATAATTTCAATAATTGGTGCATTTCTACAAATAATGGGTATCATAATAGTGGGAGAATTTGGATTCTGTGGGATCCTAAGGTCTTCAGGATACAATTTCTTGAGTATAATGCTCAGTTTATTCACATGAAGGTTGAGGCAGTGGTGAGTAGAAGTGTCTTTTATTTAACAATGATCTATGCTTTCAATAACATTCATGATAGGGCTCCCCTGTGGGATCATCTAAGGAGAATTGCAGGGCTGGTTGATGGTCCCTGGGACATAGCTGGTGATTTTAACTGTGTGCTATCTGCAACTGAGAGAGTGGGAGGCAATACCCCTATTGCTGAGATTGAACCCTTTAGGACCTGTGTGCTTGACTGTGGAGTAGTGGATATACCTGCTATTGGATCACTATTTACATGGAATAATAAGCAAAGGCCTGAAGATAGGATCTATAGCAGGATTGATAGATTTATGACTAATAAAGCTTGGAGTAACCATTTTCCTGATTTATATGCTAATTTCTGCTGAGGAGGGCCTCGCTTGATCATACTCCTTGTCCGATCGCGGTTCAACTCAGGTCCAGAATGTCAGAAGCTTCAAGTATTATAATATGTGGGGAGCATCCAAGGAATTCTTGCCTACCATCAAACGCTGTTGGAGTAATAGTATCCATGGTACTCCTCTTTTCAGGCTAACAAAGAATCTGAAACTTTTGAAACCTGCACTGAAAGCTTTGAACAGGGAGAATTACAGTGACATTGAGAATACTACCTCCATTATGCAGAGAAGGGTTGCTGAGTTGCAGGAACTGCTTGGACAAGACCCTACTAACCTGCAATTAATTTCAGAAGAGTTTGAAGTCTCTAAAAATTTAAGGGAGATGAGTGCTGCCAGGGATAGCTTCCTAGCTGCTCAGAAGGCTAAAATGCAATGGATGCAGAAGGGAGACTCTAATAGTGCGTACTTTCATGGATTGCTCAAAAAAGAAGGAATGGGAATAGAGTCATCATGATTGAGGACAGGACTGGAAAAATGTGTGACACCCCAGAGCAGGTGCACAATGCTTTTCTGGATTACTATCAACACTTGCTTGGTGATACTCAGGAAACCAAAAAGATTCATAGGAAAATCATTGATCAAGGTCATAGGTGTAATGCAGACCATTATGTGCAGCTGACTAGACCTGTCACTGGCAAGGAGGTCAGGGACACCTTGTTCAGCATACCTGACATCAAGTCCTCTGGACCTGATGGATACACGAGCAAATTTTTCAAAGATGCATGGGAAGTGGTAGGTGGGGATGTTATCAGTGCTGTCAAGGATTTCATTAATCAGAAAGACTTCTTAGGCAAATCAATGCAACAACTCTTACACTCATACCCAAATGTTAGAGACCCCAAAGTGTAATGCAGTTTCGTCCAATAGCCTGCTGTAATGTCATCTACAAAATTATTTCAAAGCTTCTATGTGCTAGACTAGCAGAAGTGTTGCCTGGTATTATTGATCAGAATCAGGGGGCTTTCATTCAAAATAGGAGCATCCAGGAGAACATTCTCATTTGTCAAGACCTAATTAGATTATATGAAAGGCCAAATGCTACTCCTAGATGTATGTTCAAGATTGATTTGCAAAAAGCATATGACACAGTAGAGTGGGCTTTTGTTGAACAACTGTTAGATGAGTTCTTATTTCCTGCTAATTTCAAAGTTATGGTTATGCAGTGCATCAACACTGCTAGCTTTCCACTCTCATTAAATGGGGATATGTTTGGGTATTTTCAAGGCAAGAGGGGCCTTAGACAAGGAGATCCACTCTCCCCTCTTATCTTTACCTTATGCATGGAATACCCGACAAGGACCCTGAAGTATGCAGCTAACAAGTTTGATTTCAACTATCACCCTCTCTGCAAAGAACTAAAATTGGCAAATCTGATGTTCGCAGATGATGTCCTACTCTTTAGCAAGGGTGATGCTCAATCCATGATGATCCTATTAAAGTCCTTCTCTACCTTCTCCAATGCATCTGGGTTGAAGGTAAGTGCCACCAAGTCTAATGCATATTTTCAGGGTGTGCCTGAGCATATAAAACAGGATATTTTGAGAGTCTCAGGGTTTGTTGAGGGACAACTGCCATTCAAGTACCTGGGCATGCCAATACAGACCACCAGACTGAAGAAGACTGACTGTGAGTGCCTGGTTGAGAAGATATGCAGCAGAATCAATCACTATGGGGCAAATAAATTCTCCTATGCTGGGAGATTGGTATTAGTCAAGGCTGTCCTATCTTCCCTACACTCGTATTGGGCTTCAATGTTCATTATCCCAAAAGGGATCATTAGTAGGATTGAAGCCACATGTATGAACTTTCTGTGGGATAATAGCGTAGATTACAGGAGAGTGCCAATGGTAGCTTGGGATAAAATATGCAGGCCAAAAGAAGAGGGAGGTTTAGGTCTGAAAGATCAGGAAATAATGAATAAAGCTATGATTGGCAGGCTAGTACACTGGATTACTGAGGGGAAAGACTCTATCTGGGTGAAATGGGTGCAAAAGAATTACCTAAAAGGGAGGGACTGGCTAGACTATAAGCCTACTGCTAGCTCTAGTTGGGTTTGGAGAAGGATATGCAATGTTAAGGAGGAAATGCTCCCTGGCTATGCTGCTGGCAACTGGAATGCTCAGACTAAGTACTCCCCTGGTGCCTGTTATGAATGGCTAAAGGGGAGAACCTCAAATGTTATCTGGTATAAATGGCTTTGGAATGAACATGTGATACCAAAACATCAATTCATAGGCTGGTTATTTGCACATGGAGCTCTGAGAACAAGAGACAAGCTGATAGGATATGGTTTGGATATTGATGATGGGTGCTTGCTTTGTGAGCAGGAGGCTGAATGCATAGATCACCTACTGTGTGAATGCGTTTACAGTAGGAGAGTCATACAGTCCATCAGTCAGAAGATGCAGATCAATTTTCCAGTCAATGATATGATTGTATGGTGCACACAGAGGACGGGCACGAAACTGCAACAAGGAGTACAAGCTGCTCTGATGTGGGGAGTGGTTTATCATGTTTGGCAGCAGCGGAATAAAAGCAACATGGAAGGGGTATTGCTAAGGCCTGAGAGATTAGCAGACCAAGTCATTGACGAAGTTAAAGCTAGATTGCGAGGAAGGGACTACAAGGTTATAACAAAGAGGGAGTACAAGTTAAATATACATTTGTAGAGGTATGTTTGCAGTATAAAAAGTTAATTGTTACAGAGTACTAATCACTAACTCATTGTTTCATAAGTAATATTAATAAGGAATTAAACAACTAAATCACTTTAATGTATATGAAAAGTGTTAATAAAAGTATTCAATATTAAGTGATTTTAAAAGTCGCAAAATAATGACTTGAATTAATGACATAAATGACCCGGTGAATTCAACACGAACTAATAAAAGAATCGGGAAAAATCGCTCAGAGGCAAAACTTGTCTCAAACCCGACTACATGACAAACCCGTTAATGACCCGACTGGACAATGAACCGACCTAAACCCGACTTTACCAAATTGGCCATCATGAACACCAATCTTACCCAAGTAGTAGCCAACTAGCGACCACATAAATATCAAGCTACCATTTATTTCACTTCAACAAGTCTTGTTCAATGGTTTCATGCCTTGATAGTTAATACACTCCTAGCTCAAATGCCATTTCTCTTGCCATATACCGAAATTTCACTTCTAGAGTTTGAAAGCTTTCAACCATGTATTTCAAAAACTAAAATTAGACCATATATTAATATCCGACATTAATTAAAATTCATCAGTTAATAATAATATTAATTAAAGTTAATACAAGTTAGGATAATCAGATAGATAAAGTTATAGAATACAAGAAATAACACACCAATACTGTAAAATACAGCATTACCAGCTAGTTCAGAGTTAAGACGAACAACATATGCTTTAAGGGTATACAGCAAATAATCTTTAAAACTTAATCCCTCTATTAAGTCGTACGGCAATGATCGCCAAATGCTTCATTGAAATACCGGAAACACCATCGTCGACCTGCCTAGCCGCCGTTCTGAGCAGCCTTGGCATGGAAGCAGAACGCATAAGATCTAGCTTTGGACCTGACTTAAGCCTGTGAAATAACTGGCAATCTCCGACCTGAAAAGACAACAGGCTATCTATAAATCAGAAACAATACTCCTGTATCATCCATTAGACGCACCGAAGAACAAATGAATTCAACTTTAATTCAAAGTATTTTGGTAATAAGATCATTCATTCACACCACATTACCCAAGTGCGCTGTACTGCCTTTAAAGTAATGATACATGATTATTGTTATTCGTTGATATGCCTTGGATAATAGTCCATAGAGCCTCCCATCCATGGCAACATAAAGGGTGGACTTCTTATGTTAAAAGCAAAAGGTTTGCTCTCGGTAACCCAAAATAAAAATCGTGTAAGAACTTGCATCAACTAAATATATACCTTCATGACATTTAAATTTTAAGACTTTTTAATGAGTCATTTCACTCTATTTCGTCATAATTACGAAGTCAAAATAATGAGTTTCTGGATTGATTGGAGAGTGAAAGTTAGACTATGATTCAATTTGAACACAAAATATTTTGTATAGAAATGCAGACTCACGAACACAGAAGAATCAGCACAAAACAAAAACAATAAAATGCTCCCTAAGCAATACTCAAATGAGACTCGCAAACACAAGCACAGCCTACACAAGAAATCTTTAATAGCGCCTACAAATAACGTTTTATGCAAGGATAAGATTCAACTCACGATGGAACTTACACTAGGATAACTGCGGCCTGTTGGACAAAAACCTTGGCCACGAGTAAGAGACGGGGATAAAAGGTATTTGTTGTACGAGCTTTCGGGATCTGTTTGACAAACATCCAATATGTGGAAGTGAATCTCATCATAACATCAAACAAACTGAGTTTAACTCCATATATAAACGATGATTATCGCTTACCTGACAGCTTGAACAAACTTGCGTCTTTTAACTCAGGGCATTCGCTATTTGGCAAAAAATAGAAGCAAATTTAATGAATAGACACGGATAAATTTTAAACACCCAACAATAGCAGCAGCAACAACAATGACAAGTAATAAGGGACCAAAATTTCAAACCTGTAAATATCTCTCAGGTCATGGTCCATCGGCCGCAGTGCATGACCAGTCTTCTTAAGCACATTAGCGACATCAATCAATACTTTGTGTGGAGGAACCTGGTAGAAAAAATATACTCCCTCTGTCCCGGTCATTTGTTGTCCTTTTCCATTTTTGGGTGTCTCAGTCATTTGTTGTCCTTTCTATTTTAAGAATGAACTTGATGAGTAATTTGATCATTCTCATTCACTTTGTTCCACTTGTCATTTAGTTATTGGTCATTTCCTCTTTCCTTGGTCATTGTGCCAAAATAAAAGGACAACAATTGACCGGGACGGAGGGAGTATAAAATTGTTGGTGTATAGGGAGTATAGGAAGTAGAGTGGAGATTAGTTGTTGTTTGTTTAGTTGATTTATTGTGAATTTTTTGGATACATCAAAATGGGAGGGGAGGACCTCTATTTATAGTGCTCCTCCTCCTTCTCCTACATTCTTGGAAGAAGATCCTTGAATCTTGAATTTCTGTTCATCATGGGAAGAAGATGTATCCTCGGAAGAAGATTCTTGAGTCTTGAACTTCTGATCATGGGCGTGTAAAGATCCAACTAGCTCTGTCACGGTGAGCTTTGATAGATCTCTTGATTCTTCAATAACATTGACAATCATGTCGAACTTTTTTGGCAAAGTTACGAGAATTTTCTGCACAATCCTCGTATCGGCGACATCTTCACCATATATTTTCATTTGGTTAACTGTCTCCATTACTCTCCAAGTGTAGATTTTTATGTCTTCATTCTCCCCCATTTTCAGATTCTCGAAAGCTTTTCTTAAGGCATTAAGGCGTATTGCCCTTATCCTTTCATCACCATAGAATTCTTTTTGGAGTAAATTCCATGCTTCTTTTGCGGTAGAAGCCCACATTATTTTTGGAAAAAAGATCTTCGAAACGGTATTAAAGATGAAATACAGGGCTTTGGCATCATTTATTTCATCCTCATTTATTTTCTTTAAGGTTGCTTCGGTGGCGCCTTCTTGTTGTTTTTGGGGACCATTTTCCACTATCTCCCATAGTGCATTTGCTCTTAAAAAGAGCTTCATTTTAATGCACCAATGGTCGTAATTTTCTCCTCTAAATAAATCTAGAAAATCTAAAGGAGCGGGTAATAGAGTGTTTGATGTGGAAGCCATAGTTTTATTTTGTTGCCCTAAGATCTTTAGAGCTCTTGATACCACTTGTTGGCGTATAGGGAGTATAGGAAGTAGAGTGGAGATTAGTTGTTGTTTGTTTAGTTGATTAGCTCTTCTTGCAATCTGTAATTGGGAAGAAAAGAAGGTAGAAACAAATGTGACTCTTATCCTTAATCATCCAGAGCATTCACAAGGTGATGTTGACACAACCAACAACAATGATCCTCCTACACCTCTACCAACTCCTAATGCACATTCTCCATCCCCGAATGACAATGTGGAGAATGTTACAGGAGCACGAGGTAAGAAAAATCTCTCTGAAATTTATGTAGAATGTCCCTCCATTCAAGATACAGAAGAGTCCAAGAGATGCTACTTCACTTTTGAGGAGCCAAAAGACTTTGATGAGGCTTCCAAACAGAAGGAATGGCAAGAACCTATGAAGAAGGAGATAAATATGATAAAGGAGTTGGTTGACAAGCCAAGAGATCGAAAGGTAATTGGTGTAAAATGGGTTTATAAAATAGTGTTAAATCCTAATGGCTCCATCAACAAGCACAAAGCAAGAATAGTCGGCGAAGAATATTCCCAAGCAAGAATAGTCGGCGAAGGATATTCCCAACAAGCTGGAATAGACTACAGAGATACATTTGCTCCCGTTGTTTATCATGCTACGAGCTCGAGGAGGAGACTTACATCAAGCAACCTCCGAGTTTGGCGATATAAAAGAAAAAAGAAAAAGAAGTGGAATGTTCGAGTTAGTTTCAAGTTTCAAGCTCCGTGTTACAACAAAAGTCTCAAGGAGGAGTGTTGAAGTATGAGACTTTTAGTGTATTCTAGACGTTTCCGGAAAGTTCTAAACTTATCCGGAATGTGCTAGAATAATCTAGAAACAACTAGAAGAATCTAGAAGAGTCTAGAAGGATCTAGAAGAGTCATGTATGTTCTAAGTTTATGTAGAACAACCTAGAACCTTCTAGACGTGTGTATAAGTGGTAAGGAACTCTAGAGAGTTCCGTGTCTAGGCCACTCTAGAATGTCCTATTCTAGAGTGTTCTTAGGATGTATGAGAAGGAGGAGGAGCTGTATAAATAGAGGACCTCCCCTCCCATTTCTATGAACCCAAGTGTATCCCAAAAATTTCATAAACAAATAATACACAAACTAATTCCTTCAAACTAAACTTCAACTAATCAACTAAACAAACAACAACTAATCTCCACTCTACTTCCTATACTCCCCCATACACCAACAAAAATAAAGCTATCGTTTCAGTGGAAGTTCGTAGCTAGTTGATTGATTTGAAGTATATAACGTACGTATTCTTGCAGTGAACTACAATATAAGCTCAAGGCATCACCAGCCCTCTGAAAAATATCAAGCAACTCGCGGGCTTCTACAAGCATGGACTGATATTTAACTGCTTCATGGTCAAGATCACCCTCGCGGCGCAATGCATCCACAATTTCCACAATGCGTTGTCTAATTGTCAAGCCTAAGTTGCACAAGATTCCAATAGAGGGCACAGTAAGTCCATTGATCATAATATCCAGAAAGATTTTCCAAACAGAAGACAAGCACATGTACACGGTAATGAAAGCTGCGAGAAAGCAAGATACCCGAGTCAAATGGAACAAAGACCTTTTCTTGAGCCACAAGAAGCAAAGCTGCCAATGATACCAATCTTCCATCTCTAACATATGTCCATGCCATATCATTGATCCCATCAGTGTGTGGAGCAAGCAACCGTGCACTTTTCAAACTTGAGTTCTATATCAGAAACGAACATATTAAATATCAAGACCGATCATAGGCCAAATTCCAGACAAATAAAACACAAGGCAGTGTTGAAATGGAAAACAACTCTTCTACTCTAAAGAAAACATGAATCTGCTTCTGAAACAGCACACAAAAAAAATCTTAACGAAAAGGGTCGGTTTTAAACACACTTAGGACTTGTTTGGATGAGGGGTTTTGGAGGGAAAGGGAGAGATAATACGGTAGCCGAGTTGGCAATACTCTAAAGTTGCATAAAACATTAAGGAATTAGGGAAATGAAAAAGAAACAGTAAATGAAGGAAGCTCTGGCTCAGATCGACGAGATGAGTAACATAAACAACCTACCGTCTCCCACTGGCAAAGTAAAATAATAAGTTTGTTGAGAGAAGTGCCTGGAGCCCATATACACAGACGCGGTTCATCACTACCATAAGAAAGAAATAGAGTCAGACTCATGGATCAAAGATTAAAGACTGAAGAGGGCCATCACTACCTCAAAGACGTGAGCAAATGGTCTAGCGGATAGGCACATGGAGAATCATCAGTAACCGTTTGAGACGCATGACCCTTAATTTTGGCATGCTCCACTGGGCCTCGCTTGAGCAATAGGTCAATAATATCATACGCTTCATGGAAGAAACTAGCAACAATGGCAAGAGGTGTGGGTGTTTCGGGAAAGTGAGGTACAAATTTCTCATAAATTTCTAGGGCAGATATGGACACCTCCCCTTGGATTATTGCAAGCAAACACTTTCTGGCATGAAAAGATGCACAAAGCTCTACCACATGCATGCATACAGAATCAGGAAATTTTGAGATCAACGACAAGAAGCGTTCTTTGTCATCACATTCGACAATCTTAACTATTTCCTCAGACAGTTCTAGTCTGTCATAGAAGGGCCTTTCCAAGATATCCATGAATACACTGCCACACAATTGGGTGATTGTTTAATGAATGCTGAATAAAAAAAATTAAAAATAAAATATACAATTGTCTAACTGATAATTAATTACAGTAAACAAGCATTTTATTATAATAATGAAATTAAACTGCCAACGACAATTCAATTTTCGTGCTTTGTTTCAGAATTAAGCATATAAACTAATGCACCATTATCAAGAATATTTCAAGTTTCGTGATTTTAAAAAGAAAAAAAAAAGGTAAGGAGAGGAGGAAAACTACACTTACCCAGAGAGGGAGGGATGGATAAAGACAGAGAGGGAGGGAGAGAGCTGCTGTGGGATGAAATAGAAGGTGTCCCTTCAATGAATGGAGTAAACTTTGTAGGTTGAATTGTTGAAACTTGAAAAGTTGAAATGGGCTTACAAGCGTTCGATATGGGATCTCATCATTGTTGTGAATTAGGGATGTTAACGAAACGAAACGAAACGAGCCGAGCCCGATCTTGGCCTTGCTCGGCTTGTGCTCATAAAGTAAAACTTGAGTTCGAGCCGATCTCGAGCTTACTTAAGTTTGAAAAAATTGTGCTCGTTATCAAGCTTGTGAGCTTTAATGCGAGCTCGAGCCAAACTCGAGCCTATATATAATTGTTGAATTGTTGTTTTTTCTCTCTCGATATGTTCAATAACAAAGCTCGAAAGTTTTATATACAAATTTTGGAAAATCAATAAGACATTTTTTATATGTGTGATACAAATATATAATCATGACAAAATATTTTTATAAAATATGAGTAATATCTCATCTAATTACACAAATTCGAGCCGCTCACGAGCTTTTCGAGCCGAGCCAACGTTTGCTCGGTTTGACTCATTAAGCTCCCGAGGCGAGCTCACATGAGCCGAGCTTTAGCCGAGATGAGCTCGAGTTGCTCGCGAGCTGTCTCGTCTCATTAACAACCCTAGTTGTGATAAAAAGAGGGGTGCTACTACACATTTACTAATACGGGTTCTAACCTTTATACTTTAGACTATTTTTTATATGGGAATTTGTAAAGTCAAAATGAAGTCAAATCAAACCCGAACTAGGTCAACAGCGGACAACCAAGAACAAATTCGAGACTCAAGAGGCACCATAAGAAGTAAATGCACCACGAGTAAGGAAATACGAGGTGGTTCTCAAATAAAGCAACACAAGTCAAGCAAGAGGACGGATTTTCAATGCTGAATTGTTGGTTGGATTTGAAAGACTCACATAGATTGTAACACTCATACACTAAGGTGTCTTACCAAAACCATCTAATGCATGAAAGTGCTGCTATCTCGGTTACCTGAGGCAATGTATATCAAAATGAATATAAAAGAACGTACTTTAATAAATAAGTTTAAAGTGATACAAAAAAAATCCAAAACTGTTAAAAGAAATTCAACTATTTCAAATCCAAAACCAACTAAATCAAATGTAAAGTTTAGTAAAACAACGGAAGACTCTAAACAACTCGTGATGACTCAATGTCAGTTATCCCTCGCGCATCCATCTCATACCTGCTCAATACTACTCATCATCCCCGAATGAATCACCACAGTTTTTAAAACAATTAAACGGGGTCAGTTACTAATTACACAATATACAATAATGCAACAACAACAATACATACATTTCCCCAACACCGTCACATCACCAATCAATTAACTAGCCTGAAAGTCTAGTCCTACCAGATTACGGCCACAACCAGTAATCCACACCGTCAGTGAGGGACCGCAGGCGTTCCCACCTAAGCCTCGCTCTTCTATTCCGAACGCAAACCTATGTTTCTTAATGTGCACATCCCCTCTTGTGGCAGGTTCCACAAGGGGCGAATCAAGGGCGTGAAGCCACTCCCACAAGTGACTCTGTAGATACCTCATTTTTGCACCTCCCGCCAAACACCCGGTGATGATTGGGCCGCATGTTTGGTACACAGAACGATTTATGACATTTCATAAGTTTATCGTCAAGTGATAGCTCAAATACTTGTGTCTACCTCATAGTCGTCATCTACGCGCCGATACGGTCGTTTTGGCAGTAATTAGAGCACATTTGGAGTCCGGGTCAAAATCGTCTTCATTTTCTAATAACCGTTTAAAATGCCGAGTCAGAATGTTCTGGAATATTCCGGATAATTCTATTTCATATTTCCAATCTTTTAATCTTTGGTAAAATATATTCCGAAATAATCATACAAAATATTAAGGAAAATAAGAGCAATCCGCTATTCCATAATAGAAACGCGGAAATTTTTCTTCCGCAGGAGGAAACCACTTGGGAAAGGACGCAGCAGGTACTGCGCCTCTTCCAAGAGAAGCAGTGCTTGTTGCGCCTCTTCCCAAGTCCTTTTCTGCGTATTTTTCGTATCTTTTCGAGATTCACTTCTAAAGTTTCTCCGAAACCATAATTCCGTGATTAGTATAAATAGGGACCTTCGTTCCTCATATTTCTCACGCGAGTGTCCGCCCTTCTCTTCTCCCTTTGCATTCTAGACCACGCTCTTGCTTTTTGGCGTCTACGTGCTTGAACTTTCGACCACGTAAGCTCGAATCTTTCTGAGTACCAGTCTCGTTTTGCATGACCGACCAATTTGACCAACTCCACATCAATCAACTTTAATCAATCTTATTCGTTTTCCTCCTAGAGGGCACTTTCGTCGTACATTCGAGTCGAGCATCACTAAACGTTAACTTAGTCAATCTCGTTTCGTCAAACATGTAAGTCTGGGGTGTAAATCCCTATTTTATTGTTGTTATTTATTTTTGTGATCATTAATGTAAGATTTACGTCGAAAACACTTTTAAAACCGATTTATAAAACCTTGTTTCAAACTCTTTTTACGGATTAACAGGAGACAAACGTCGAGAAAAGACGCAGCAACTGCCGCGCCTCTTCGAATGGACGCAGTACCTGCTGCGCCTCTTCCTAAGGCTGCCGCAGTTCCTGTTTCCTTTCTTCTTCCTTCGTCTTTTGTTGTCTGTTCGTTTTCGTTTTCCTTGTTTGTTCATTGTTCATATACACGATAATTCTAATATGATAATTTGAACATGTAATCCATCATTAGTATTTAATCCATCTTTTAAATTCCCGACTTAAATCCCTTATAATTCATATTTGCGGGTTTTCGTCATTAAAATCAATCCGGATTTTTAGAGGTTCGATTCATCGATATTGAGTCTCTGGAATTCATCAATGTTATATTTTCACCTGTTATTTATCGTCTCCATCATTAGTTCGTCATTAATAACTTGTTTAACCCAATTAATTTGTCTTAGTTTGTTTAATTTGTTTTATTAATTCTCATAATTAATCTTGTAAATAATTCGTCTTAATTATTTTTATCCGTGTTTTACTGTTTTTAAGACCCAATCACATGTAAATAATCTGTTAATCACTTCCATCCGAGTCAATTTTTCATAATCAAGCATTAAATTTACCTACGAATATTAACGAGATGCAGTTCCGGCTTCACAGCCAGAACTCAACCCCGGAACAGACGCAGCAACTGCTGCGCCTCTTTCAAGGGACGCAGCTCTGCTGCGCCTGTTCCCGGTTGATTTATGTCCTTGAACTTCCGTTTCTTCTTTGACCTAGTTTATTAATTATGTATTTAATTAACTATTATTCGTATTATCACCTAATTTCTGTTCGTTTATTTATTATTCTTTCTTTCCTCAAATTATCCGTTTTAAATGTATTTTCGACGTAAATCAATAAACCCAATGTAATTATTGTAATTTTCTATTGTTGTATTTTTATTGTATTTATTTTATCATATTGTTTGTATGTTCACATGTAATCAACCTTAAATTCCAATTTGACCCAATTGTATGCTAATTACATGTTTACCGACTTAGTCTAATTCTCACATGCTAGGATCAAAATAATGGATGTTGCATTGCATGCATATAAATCAACAACATATCGAGTATAGACAATTTTTCCTAATCATTAGTAGAGGCCGCTATCGAGGCGGGCGGGATTAGGTGTTCGATCAAAAGAGCATCCTAATACGTACCCTCACCCCTTATTCCAGATCTCTGTGAACATCCGTGTTCATTGGCATCCACGAGAGTCATTTTAGACATAGAATGCTGAGGGTAACGAGTTCTTGGTGTTCATGTCACTACTTTGTGTCTTGACATGACACGAGATATTCGAACGGTTTCCAATTTTCCACAATAAATTGGTGGCGACTCCACAAATGCACAAAAACTTGCTCGCTTTTCGCCCCCGTGGGCCCGCGTCCACAGACTCCACCCAGCTGAGGGCGCACCTCGCGAACCACATGAAACCAACAACAACATTAACAATTACCAATTCAATACGATATAGATAAATGACATCAACCAACCATCAATAACCAATAAACCATCTAATATACATGTAACCAATAACTGAGTAGGAAATCCTACCTGAAAATGCAATCACCATTATCGTCACAACAGGGAATCAGAAACATTCCTCTACGAAACCACCTCCTATCAATCACACAATCATACAATCACCATCTAAACCAACAATACACCCAAAACCCCCAAATTACCCAATTAGAGTTTAAACCAAAATCAACAAAACAATACAAAAACTATACTAGGACCTTACCCCAACGCGACGGTCTCGACGACATAAAGAACTTTGGATTCCGACAACACAAGCCTTAGGATTCGATAGCAATGCGAAAGAGAGAAGCAACGTAACTTTGTTTTATCTTTGTGAAGTTTAGAAAAGGGTAAAAGTGAAAAGAAACTGACGAAAGGTGTTTTTATATCCTTCTCGCATTGCTATCAAAACCCAACAAATAACCCGTAAAAACCAACTTACTCGATCGAGTGGCCCCTACTCGATCGAGTACCCATTAGACAAAACACTGTTTCGTATGCAGAACTCCCTTACTCGACAGAGTAAGCCTTACTCGATAGAGTACCCAACATCAGATAAAACCATAGTACTCCGTATTACATAGATGGTTTAATTTGTGTGTGCCAATTTTGAGATTGTAGTATTGGATAGATAACATAGAGAGAAAAGAGTTAAACTTTGTTACTGTTGGATTACTAAGAGAAAATTACACCAAATTTTTTCTCATATTGATTTATTGCACCTTTAGTATTTGTGTTATGTTATTATCTCAATAGTAAAGCTTGCATTTTTATTGTTAATTTATTTTTAGTGTTTTAATTAGTTGATTAATAGTTAAAAATAGAGTCTTTAGTTTAAAGTCCTTACTTTGGGTTCGAACTTCGAACCTTGCTTTCATTTTACCACTACCTAATATTTTTTTACTTTTGTTGAAAACTACTAAATTGAAATTAATGAGCAAATTCGACAATTTTTTTCCAAATTAACTAAAATTAGGAGAAATAAGTCAAAATGCCAATCGAAATAATCATAATTTTGTCCAAATTAGCCACAATCTCGACCAAACTAGTCAAATTGTAGTAAAAAAAAATTGAAATAAACGTGTTAATAGCTAATCAATACAGTTGGCGGTGGTTAAGTATAGTAAATAATGTATGTTCAATGCCAAAAATAATATTTTCAAGTTATAATTTTGTCTAATTTGATCGGATTTTTCAATTTGGTAGTGTCAGACAAAAGTCAAGAAAATTTAGGTTGTTTCTCGCAAAACTAAAAACTTTAGGTAGTATTTATGAAAACGAGGTGAATATTAGGTAGTTTTTGACAAAAAAACTCATTTATTAACTATCAAAACATAACCTGTATTGGCAATATAAGACTCATAAACTGGTGGTGCAGTGTTCCTTGTTTACCTTTAAGACTCAAATTACGATCGAGACATTACCTGTATTGGCAATATAAGACCCATAAACATAAACGGTAAACATGCAGTGGTGTTATCACGGAGGGGACACAAGGTCACCATGGATTGTTCATCTGCACCAAAATATGGGTTCACAGATTGCAAAAGGTAGAAGTATAAAGGAAGAAAATAGGTTTAAAGGAAGGAGAAGATGTGAAAAAAACAAAAATAAAAAAATAAAAAAAAGTTTTAAATGGTTACAATTACATTACCTATGATAATAGGTCATGTTTTAGAAAGGACTAATTAAGAAGACTAGTCCGTAAGGATGAAGTTTAGTGATTAAAACTTGGGTGAGAATCTTAGTAAACTCAGGTTCTCACTTTTTCAAGAGTAATTTTGTGGAGTATTTATACTCTGAGTTCATACCTTATAAATTTCGAGCTTGCCACCCTCGCGTGACTTACCTAGTATACATGGTTTGGAGGCTAGTGAATATAACCTGAGGGTTAAAATCACAAATTCTCATTTGTGACAGGCGATATCCGTCACAAGCTTCCTTGTGACGGGTCAAACAAAACCTACGTGGGAGAATAAACACAAGTCATTTGTGATTCCTATGCATTCTATTTTTTGTCTTATCTATCCATGTGGGTGATACTTGACTCATGATAAACTTGTGACGGATATATCCGTCACAAGTGAGACCTATTAAGAAGAGTATTTTGAAAAGATGAGATTATTTATGGGTTAGGCCCTGTTCTTTTGGACTGAAACGGATCTGATCTGAACTGAACTTATATAATCTAAGTTGAACTGAACTTATAGGATCTGAACTGAACTGAACTTATTGGGTCTGAACTAAACTTATAGGATCTGAACTGAATTGAACTTATAGGATTTGAACTGAACTTATATAATCTGAATTGAACTTATAGGATCTGAACCGAACTTACACGATCCGAATTTAAATTGACTTAAGTTAATTTAACTTAAATATTATTATTATTATTGTTATTATTATTATTATTATTATTATTATTATTATTATTATTATTATTATTATTATTATTATTTCTTTTTTGTTTTTTTTTATAAAACCGCAACTTTTATTATTATTATTATTATTATTATTATTATTATTATTATTATTATTATAAAAAAACGCAAACTTTTGGTGAGATTAAACAAAATTTTTACATGAAATTAGTGGGCAGACAAGAGAGAACACTGATAAGAAAATATAGTCTAAAACACAAGGTAAAATAATAAAAATTTTTCGCTTTATATACATTGGTTTGTTCATACATTATACTACGATTATATTACGATAAAAAATAATGAGAAGAGCGATAATTTTGTTTTGAAAATAATAATGTATGTATGTATCGAATAATTAATAATGTCAAATGTTTTTGCATCGGTTTTTAAAAATAATACTCTGTATATTACTTTTCTAAACTGAATTTATAGGATCTGAATTTATAGGATATGAACTTATAGGATCTGAACTGAACTGAACTTATAAAATCTGAACTGAACTGAACTTATAGGATCTAAACTGAACTTATAAGATCTGAACTGAACTGAACTTATAAGATCTGAACTGAAATGAAATTATAGTTATAAGATTTGAACTGAACTAAACTTATAAGATCTGAATTGAAATGAACTTATAGGATCTCTGAACTGAACTGAACTTATAGGATCTGAAGTGAACTTAAATTAAGTGACTTTAAGGCCCCGTTCTTTTGGACTGAAATTGTCTGAACTGAATTGAACTGAACTTAATGGAGCTGAACTAAACTGAACTGAACTTAATAGAGCTGAACTGAACTGAACTGAAATAATAATAATAATAATAATAATAATAATAATAATAATAATAATAATAATAATAATAATAATAATAATAATAATAATAATAATAATAATAATAATAATAATAATAATAATAATAATATTAATAATAATAATAATAATAATAATAATAAAACCATAATACCAATAATAATAAATGTTATAATAATATTATTCATTATTATTATTAATAATAATAAAATATTAATAAAATATAATAATAATCTAATAAGTAATATAAAAAATAAAATAGTAATATAATAATAAATATAATAATAATATATTAGTAATATAAATAATATAATATATTAATAATAATAACTAAAAAAATATGATAAGTATAATAATACTAATAATTAATATAAATAATAATAATAATAATAGATGTAATATAATAATTAATAATATTAAAATGATTATATTAATAAAATAATAAATAAAATTATAGTAATAATAATAATAATAATAATAATAATAATAAATATTAATACCCTAATATTGCCAATAATCATAATAATATAATAATAAATATAATATAATATAATAAATAGTAATAGTAATATAATAAATATTAAAAATAAATTTTAATAAAATAATAACAATAGTAAATAAATTAATATAAGACTAATGATAAGAATATAAAATAAGAATTATAATATTAATGTTGAAATAAACTACTCTGAATCAATCAATCGAATCGATCTCAATCGAATCGAATCGAATCAATCGAATCGAATCAATCCCGAATCGAATGGAGCTAATCAATCGAATCAATCGAATCAACTTAATAGAGTGAATCAATCGAATCAATCAACTTATTAGAACTGAAATTAAGTCCAAAAGAGCAGGGCCTAAATCCAAAAGAACATGACCTTATTTAAAGATGAGATTATTTTGAAAAGATGGATAAATGCGAGATTATTATTCCCTCCCATTAATTTTACCTAAAAATAACTGTAATACCACGCTTTTATGAGTCTCTGGGTACTCTATCGAGTAGACCTTACTCTGTCAAGTAAGGCTGTTTTGGTTTTTAAAACAGTGTTCTGTCTGTAGGGTACTCGATCGAGCACCATGGGTACTCGATCGAGTAAGTGGCTCTCGATCGAGTACGTCAGCTACTCGATCGAGTAGCTCGGTTTACGGGTGATATTTTGTCGGGTTTTGTTAATAACACGGATTAGTATTTAAATCCTTCCGTCATCTTCATAATACACTTTTACAAACCTAATTACATTGAAAAGAAATTCAAGTTACGTTCTTCGCATTCATCCGTGTTATTGACAAATCCCGGAGCTTTTGAGGTCGGATTTCACCGTTCTTTACATCCTTGTGATCCTTGCATCGAGGGTAAGATCTAAATACTAATTTTATAGTATTTCGGCAAGTTTGGTTAAACCCTAATTTGGGGGTTTGGGGATTTGTGTTAGTTTTTGTATGTTTAGTGATTATGTGATGATGTGTTAGGAGGAGGATTCGTAGAGGAGGCTTTTTGATACAGCTGTTGAGATCGTCTGCGTGTGTTACATTCCAGATAGGGTTTCCCTACTCAGTATTAGTCACATAATGTGTTGGTTGTTGGTTGTGATTGTTGTATAATATCGTATTCGTATTGTGATGGTTGTTGGAATTGGTTACTATTGATAGTTGTAATTAATTGTATCTGTCTGTGGTTTTCGGGGTGCATCCATGACTGAGTGGGGTCACTTGCGGGAGTGGCTTCACGCCCATTATTCTCCTTCTGTGGAACCCGCCACAGAAGGGATGTGCACATTAATGGATTTGGGTTGTTCGCTCTATGGTATGAGCGGGGCTTAGGTGTGAACGGCTACAGTCCCCCACTGGCGGAGTGGAGTAACCTGTTGTGATGGTTACTCTGGCAGGACTACACACTTTAGTATGTAGTCAGTGATGAGGAGTGATTGTGGAGGTTGGGTTATGTGACGGTTGAGAAATGTTGGTTTCTGTCTTATAGTGATTGTATAAATGATTGTGTGATTAGTACTGACCCCGTCTTTGTTTTGAAAAATTGTGGTGATCCATTCGGGGATGGTGAGCAGTTGTTGAGCAGGTATGAGTCGAGGCATATGGGCTAGCTGGGATGTGTCGCCACAAGATGATAGAGTCTTCCGCTGTAGTTTGAGTAGTTTGTCAGACATTTTGATTACTTGTTAGACTTTTGGTTTAAGAACATGTAACCGTATTTTTATCAGTTGGTTTTGGATTGTATTCACTAAACTTATACTATTTAAATGTTGTTTCATTCGTTATTGTCTTATGATTATCATTGACTCGGGAAACCGAGATGGTGACATCTTTATACCTGAGTGGTCCTGGTAAGGCATTTGATGTATGGGGGTGTCACAAAGTGGTATCAGAGCGACGATCCTGAAACCTGTAATTAATGAATCTAATGAACATAGGGAGTCAATTAAAATGAACCCGGGGTAAAAGTTGTAGAAGCTAATGCAAAGGCTTGGGACACGTCCTAAAGTCGCGAACTCGCTCTACAATTTTGAACCGGTCACATGGGGGGTATGTGTCAAGGTCGTATGTGTTGTCTGTTGGTTCAAATGTGTGCATAACGGTATGTGTTGTGAACTGTTGGATGTTGGAAGTGGAGAATTGAAAGTATGGTTAAAAGAGAAGATATGTGTTTTATATGTGAATTGAATGAAAGGCATATTGGTTGTTTATAACGTGGCATTTTGATAACATGAGTAGAATTGTTCGTTGATTGTGTATAGAATTGTTAGAAAACATGAGTATTTATGATAGCATTGAAAGTGTGGTAATATATGTAAGATTGGGAAGTGAGATAACATGCGGTTAGAATTCACAAGTCTGCATGACTCGATCGAGTGGGGGGCACTCGATCGAGTAGTAGGTGAGGTGCTCGATCGAGTGGTCAGTTTGACGTTTTTATGATCAGAAGCGTGTTTTTGGGTACTCGATTGAGTACATAAGGGCACTCGATCGAGTAGAGGGCACTCGATCGAGTGGCTTGTCAGCTCGGTCGAGTATGTTAGAGATCAGAAGGACTATTTGGGGTCTGGAGTCGGGGCACTCGATCGAGTATGTTGGGCACTCGATCGAGTAGCCTCCACTCGATCGAGTAGGTTTTGGCACTCGATCGAGTGGGTTCTGGGCAGGTTGTTTTCGTGTTTTGGGTTATGGTATGTATGTTTATATCTACCTTTTCTTATATAGTTTCAAGATGCCGCCAAAGAAAACCGCTTTGTATGCGAGAGCTGAGAGCATGAACGTTGACGATATAGTTAAGATGTTGGAGCATCAAGATGCTCTTACCGAGGCCCTAAAGAGAGTGGGGAAAGATAAGGAGGTTGATCACTCTAAGATCAGTCTCTACATAGCGAGGTTTAACCCGAAAAAGTATAAGGGAACCGGGGAGGCAATTCTTCTTGACAATTGGCATCGTGAGATGGAGAACATTTTGGACTTGGTGCATTGTCCGGATGAGATGAGGGTAGAACAAGCTGCGTTCTACTTGAGAGAGGCAGCAGGAGAGTGGTGGGATAAGGTGAAAGTGAGTGCTAGAGAGATGTATGAGAAGCAGGGGCTGCCTGCTATTCCTTGGGAAGAGTTTAGGAAAGCTATGAAGAGGGAGTTCGTGCCGGAGCATGTGAGGAGTAAGTTGAGGGAGGAGTTTGATGGGTTCAAGATGACCTCTGAGATGTCTGTAGCTGAGTACTACAAGCAGTTTAATGAGAAGTCTAGGTATGCTGATGATATGGGATTGAGTGAGGAGAACCTAGCTCTGAGGTTTGAGAAGGGGTTGACCCCCAAGATAATGGATAAGTTACCCGTGGGAGTCCTTACCGATGTTAAGGAAGCTTATGAGAGGGCTGGGAGTAGGGGTGTTCATTCGCGGTTCGGTTCACCGAACCTCTAATTTAATTCGGTTCGCACACGATTCGGTTCGGCAAAACTCCGAACCTAAACCGCACCGTTAGAAACGGTTATAAACGGTTCGGTTAACCACTTTAAACGGTTATTAGCGGTTCGGTTACCGGTTAACCGATAATCGTTCTATATTACTTTTTTTTTTTTCAGTTTTCGTTAATTTTTGGGAATTTTTTCTAATAGTTTAATTAAATTTTCATTATATATTATACCCAACAATAAAGTTAATAAGCTAAACTTTAGCATTAATCAATTTAAGAAATTTTAAATTTGGATACACTAAGAAAATTAAACGAACGAACAGTTTGTGTACTTGTTTCATTGTGGCATTGTTTTTGTGTAATTAGTACTGACCCCGTTTAAATGTTTTGAAAACTCTGGTGATCCATTCGGGGGTGGTGAGCAGTTATTGAGCAGGTATCATATGACGCGTATGGGATAGCTGGGATGAGTCATCACGTGGCAGTTAGAAGTCTTCCGCTATGTCAGACGATGTTTTATAGCTTTGATAGTTTTAGCAATAGACCGTCTGAGAATCTTGTTATTCAGTTTTACAGTTTTGGTTTTGATCATGTAATCACTTTAAACTATATTGTTATTTAAATTATGTTTCTTCATTGTCATTTGATTATCATTGCCTCGGGTAACCGAGATGGTAGCACTTCCATGCCTTAAGTGGTTCTGGTAAGGCACTTGGAGTTTGGGGGTGTTACATTTATGTGGTAGTATTTCACCAGTTTTAATCTTAAGACAGATAGTTACTGTTTTAAGTAAGACTTACTGTTTATTTATATTAAGTTTAAGACGAATATGTCTATCTTAAATAAGAATTTGTCATGAATTAGTAGACTTAACACCATTATTATACATTATATCAAACATATCCACAATTTATTCAATAATTTTTATTTAAGACGATTTTACACTAAATTAGGGTAAAGTAAAACCACCTCACAATTTTACATAAACACCCTCTTAACTTATCTTATTACATATCCATGTTTTGAAAATGCGTATTTTTATCTTCAAGTAATTGTTTACACTAATTTAGTGTCAAATTATTTTAGACGAGATCAAGTCAGGATATTTAATTAACACAAATTAAAGCTAATTAAATACGGAGTATGTTTAATCACCAAATTGGTATAATTTGGAGAATGTAATAAAAAAAATTAATGTTTTGAATTTTAAAGTGGTCCATATTCCGACAAATAATTTGGAGGATGAGCACACACACTACCTCACTTTACTACGCACCAAAAAAACTCACTTCTCTCTCTCTCTCTCCTCTTCTTCCTCAGTAATCAAATTTTCTCCTCCAAAAAAAAAAGTTGTTCTTCAATCTAAAAAAAAAAAATGTCATTCACAGTATCTATGTGTAATTATCTCAAAAAATTAGAACCTAAATTATCACCGGACTACAAACAACTCCTTTCCTACCTACTACGGCGGATCCCACAGACGCGGAGGTGGCCCTGGATCGGTAGTGTTAGTTAAATCGCAAGGTTAATCCTCCTTATTTATTAAGTTGCAACTTCAGTTTTTTATTTTGCTTAAGGGTAAAATTCGTTGTTTTACTGTGAAATTTTTGGTGGGTTTTTTTATTTGTAAGAGTAATTATGGGAAACTAGTTCTATTACCCGTAAAATTCACGGGGTTATCTGTATTGTCACGTTGGTGGTGTTATACAATCCCGGATTTGCGGTCGCACTGAGCCCTATTGACAAAAAGGATTCGTAAGAATTTTTTTTTATCAGTCTATACTTATACTACCATAATATATTGTCAATATATTATCAATATATATTTTCTACAATTTACTAAATGTTTGCCGTGGATTATTAATATTTTGCCACGAATATTGTTACGTTTATTAGTGTTTTCTCACGATTATTGTTATTATTGTTATTGTCTTCAATTTTGTTTAGCTATGTAATTAATTCAACCTAAAAAAAATTCAAAATAGATTTTTTATATTTTTATTTGTGAACAATAATTTAAGGTAGATTGAATTGTTAGCATTATTTTGAAAGATTATGGTGAGAATTATATTTGTGTTTAATATGAGATATATTGGCTTTAATTTTATGTTTAATTTTTCTTAACAAATAAAAAACAAATACTAATATTTATTGTGATTTAATTAGTGTTTAATGTTATGATTTTTTCAATTTTTTTAAATAATAATGATGATGTGTCATGCTCTAATAGTCTTAAAGGTGAATGTTGAAAGCTAATATTTAGGCTTGCCTTTTTATATTATACTAGTTTTGTACCCGCAAAAATCGCGGACTTGTTATATTTGTTCCATTTATTTGCTTTTATTGACGTCTATCTTTAACTAAAATATAAAATATTTTTTTAATCGTGAATAAGCTATAAACCAAACATTTGTAAATATTTACTTCTTTTACATTATTTTTCATGATCATAGTAATATAGATAGAAGTTTTAATTTGAATTTTATTTCCATATATTTTAATACATGTTAATATTATTCATGAATATTTTGTAGTCAACAATTTAATGTAGCTAATTTTATAACTATAAATGTTTGTTTAAATTTTTTACAAATTTGTTATTTTTATATATTTATGATGTACGTCATAAATAATTAAACTAAAAACGGCTGCGTCGTTAGGTCGATAAACAAAACACTTCAAGATCGCGGTTACATATCTGATAGGTTTTTTTTAAGAAAGTTAAATGGATACTATTAATTTAATTTTTCCTCAAAATCTATACTTTTTATCAAAAATATACATGTAAAATAGAGAATTACGCCGATGATGAATGGTGATACTTTGTAAGCCAACTAAAAGAGTAAAAAATATGTTTTCGTTTTTCACATTTAGATCCAAACATGTAATCTCCAATTTTTAATAGCCTCATCACAATCAATAATCTGCAAATTGAGATAGTTAAAATTAAAATTAAAATTAAAATTAAATAAGCATCATCTTAATTACAAAACTAACTATACAGCTTATTTAACGTTTAAAATTTTAAAATCTTAAAAGATAGAAATATGGAGTACTTTTAAGAAGACTATGAACGTTTGAATCACATGCACATATACACCTTATTTTTCACTTTTTTCGTAAGTGTGCTAATTACAATATTTAAGATGATTTTGAAATAAATCAAAAGTAACAATATGAGAAATTGTGAAGCTTTATAATACAAGATGTATTGGATTTTTCATTTACCACATATAAGACCTTTTAGCTACTATCTTTATTACTAATGAGGAATTATATGGATAAATTTTACGATTTAAATTTTAATAATGAGAGTAAATTCTTAATTTATTTTTGTAATTTAGTACATGATCTTATGGTTTCCACTAAAAAATATTATTAGTAACTTTATAATCCAAATTATTAGACTTTTTATTTACTACATATAAGACCTTTTAACTACTATCTCTATGGTTAATGAAGAGTTAGATGGATAAATTGTACGATTTAAATGATGAGAGTAAATTGTTAATTCATTTTTATAATTTAAATCATGATCGGTATTATGATTTCCATAAAAAAATATTAGTAAATTTTATGAAGAATTTTAATAAATAAGTCTGATGTAGCCTTAATATTAACCAATACTATAAAAATGATATGTGAATTAAAATTAGATGTTTTAAGTAGCCTTTTAACTATATTGTATTTTTTTTTTTTTTTTTTACAAAAACAGAGTTATAAAAAAAAAAATTACTAAGATCCTCTAAATTCGAATTAAAAACTAAAAATGTTTGGTTTTTATATCAAGTGAGACAATTACGTACCAAATAAATTTTAATATCATTAAAACATGGTTCAAGGACGGATATCAAGTTTTTGTTCAATTAAATCCTTCTGTTACCTACACATTTTCCATGTAGTTTTTTTAACACACTATGTTAATATTATGAGAAGACAAAGGAAGCATCACCTACAAAAATGGAATAAGAAACAAACATACATTTAACGATAATTCAATTAATCTTGTAAGAGGGTTTACATAAAGATAGTATAAAATAAATCTACCACAAAGCAATATTAGTGGATAAATTACAAAAAACTGTGCATTTTACAATAAGCTTATATAAATTACACAAACAAAACTCGTAGAACATACCTTATGTATAACGTAATTAACTGCACAATCCAGCTTTGCAATAATAAGAAAATTGTACCATTCCATCTGCTAAAATAAATCAAGGTGAGAAATACAAATTGACATCAATAAAAGTTATTTAAACAATACCAAATAAAACACAAATCTTTGTGCACATTCTTTGTGCACAGCTATATCTTTGGTGAGGTTGAGAGATGAGGTTGGGAGGTTTGGAATACACATGATGCAGAGAGGGGATGCCATGGGAGATTTGACAGTGCAGCCTGATCTATATGATGATATTCGAGGTAAACAGGTGTTGGATCCTAAGATGGTAGAGTGGAGAGCTGGAGTAGAGAAAGGGACAGTGTCTAGATTCTCTATTCATACAGACGGCAGTTTGAGGTTTGATGGGAGGTGGTGTGTCCCTAATGATGAGGAGCTGAAAAAGACAATCATGACAGAGGCACATTGTACACCATATTCGGTACATCCAGGTGGTGACAAGCTGTACAAGGATTTAAAGAAGACGTTCTGGTGGCCTGGGATGAAGAAAGAAACAGCTGAGTTTGTGGCCCGTTGTTTGACATGCCAGAGAGTTAAAGGGGAACAACGATGACCACAAGGTAAGATTCAGTCTCTTGAGGTACCTGAGTGGAAGTGGGAATCCATTTCTATGGATTTTATCGTGGGTTTGCCAAAGAGCCAACAGGGTAACAACATGATATGAGTTATAGTGGATCGACTGACCAAGTCAGCTCATTTTGTGCCAATGAAAGATATATGGACTAAGGCACAATTAGCTATGGCTTATCGGAAGCATGTGTTGAGGTTACATAGGGTGCCTAAAGACATAGTATCTGACAGAGATGCGAGGTTTATCTCAAGGTTTTGGAAAGAGTTGCAGGAATTTTTGGGAACCACATTGAAGATGAGTACAACATTTCATCCTGCGACAGACGGTCAGACTGAGAGAACAATCAAAACTCTTGAGGATGTGTTACGAGCTTGTGTGATGGATTTTGGTGGTAGCTGGGAACAGAGGTTGGATTTGATTGAATTTTCTTACAACAACAGCTATCACACTAGTATTGACATGGCGCCATTTGAGGCCTTATATGGGAGGAGATGTAGGAGTCCGATTTGTTGGGACGACAGTGCCGAGGCAGTGGTTTTAGGACCAGAGATGGTACATGAGATGGTTGAGCAGATAAAGATGATCAGAGAGAGGATGAGAGCATCTCAGGATAGGCAAAAGAGTTATGCAGATCTACATCGCCGGGATATCGAGTTTCAGGTTGAGGACAAGGTTCTTCTGAAAGTGTCTCCTATGCGTGGGGTTATGAGATTTGGAAAGAAAGGCAAGCTGAGTCAGAAGTTCATAGGGCCATATGAGATCCTAGACCGGGTTGGAGAGGTTGCTTACCGTTTGGCTTTACCATCTTCTTTGGATAGGGTACATAACGTGTTTCATGTATCTCAGCTGCGCAAGTATGTGAGTGATCCGTCACATGTGTTAGAGGCAGAGAGCATAGAGCTAGATGAGTCCTTGTCTTATCTTGAGGTGCCTAAGCAGATTCTTGACCGGAAGGTTAGGAAGACTAGGAGTGGTGAGACAGTTTTGCTTAAGATCCTTTGGTCAAATCATGAGGTTGAGGAAGCTACATGGGAGGCAGATGAGGCCATGAGAGAGCGTTACCCTTTCCTTTTTGATCAGGTATGTATGGTTACGGGGACGTAACCTTGTTTCTTTTAGGGGGATAGGAGATGATCGCAAAGAGTTTTTACATAGTTTTTACACCTTTTTGTGTTGTGTCGGTATACTTAGTGGTGGTTTGAGTCGAGTTGAGTTTGGTTGGTAGCATGTTTTTATGCTGAGTTTTGTTTTGGTTGTTGTGTCGGGAGTGTGGTAGTATGTTTTGTTTTGTTGTGGTTTGAACTTCGGGGACAAAGTTCTTTTTAAGGAGGGAAGACTGTAATACCACGGTTTTATGAGTCTCTGGGTACTCTATCGAGTGGACCTTACTCTGTCAAGTAAGGGTGTTTTGGTTATTAAAACAAGTGTTACATGCGTAGTGTACTCGATCGAGCACCACGGTACTCGATCGAGTAAGTGGCACTCGATCGAGTACGTCAGCTACTCGATCGAGTAGCTCGGTTTACGGGTGATGTTTTGTCGGGTTTTGTTAATAACACGGATTAGTATTTAAATTCTTCCGTCATCTTCATAATACAATTTTACAAACCTAATTACATTGAAAAGAGATTCAAGTTACGTTCTTCGCATTCATCTGTGTTATTGACAAATCCCGGAGCTTTTGAGGTCGGATTTCACCGTTCTTTACATCCTTGTGATCCTTGCGTCGAGGGTAAGATCTATGTACTAATTTTATAGTATTTCGTCAAGTTTGGTTAAACCCTAATTTGGGGGTTTGGGAATTTGTGTTAGTTTTTGTATGTTTAGTGATTATGTGATGATATGTTAGGAGGAGGACTCGTAGAGGAGGCTTTTTGATACAGCTGTTGAGATCGTCTGCGTGTGTTACATTTCAGGTAGGGTTTCCCTACTCAGTATTAGTCACATAATGTGTTGGTTGTTGGTTGTGATTGTTGTATAATATCGTATTTGTATTGTGATGGTTGTTGGAATTGGTTACTATTGATAGTTGTAATTAATTGTATCTGTCTGTGGTTTTCGGGGTGCGTCCCTGGCTGAGTGGGGTCACTTGCGGGAGTGGCTTCACGCCTATTATTCGCCTTCTGTGGAACCCGCCACAGAAGGGATGTGCACATTAATGGATTTGGGTTGTTCGCTCTATGGTATGAGCGGGACTTAGGTGGGAACGACTGCGGTCCCCCACTGGCGGAGTGGAGTAATATGTTGCGATGGGTACTCTGGCAGGACTACACACTTTAGTGTGTAGTCAGTAATGAGGAGTGATTGTGGAGGTTGGGTTATGTGACGGTTGAGATATGTTGGTTTCTGTATTATAGTGATTGTATAAATGATTGTGTGATTAGTACTGACCCCGTCTTTGTTTTGAAAAACTGTGGTGATCCATTCGGGGATGGTGAGCAGTTGTTGAGCAGGTATGAGTCGAGGCATATGGGCTAGCTGGGATGTGTCGCCACAAGATTATAGAGTCTTCCGCTGTAGTTTGAGTAGTTTGTCAGACATTTTGATTACTTGTTAGACTTTTGGTTTAAGAACATGTAACCGTATTTCTATCAGTTGGTTTTGGATTGTATTCACTAAACTTATACTATTTAAATGTTGTTTCGTTATTGTCTTATGATTATCATTGCCTCGGGAAACCGAGATGGTGACATCTTTATACCTGAGTGGTCCTGGTAAGGCACTTGGAGTATGAGGGTGTCACAATAACGTAATTGCTATTTTCTACACACTAATTTACTACATCCTATACAAAAATGGGATATATACGGAATAATGGGAAAAAATATGCGGAATTAAATAAATTGGCGTGCGGATTTAGCAAGTCCCAAAAATAAAGGTAATATATCCACCCTTTTAACCTATTTATCTCAAAATAAAAAACAGTGAGTCTTGCTTATAACCGTTGTAAATTATAACGGAGGAGTGTATCACCCTATCACCCCGAAAAAAGGTGTTGGTTGGGTTGGATTTATACCTCCGTTGTAAATAATAACGGATGTAAACAAGAATTTGTGAATAAAAAATTGTTCTTCTCAATTCCCATCACTTTCTAGTTTCAAGGGTTACCCTTTTCCCTGGTTTGTCTGTAGTCGCAACCTCGGCCGAACAGGTATTACCATAATTTTATATCATAATTTTCATTTTTCTTAGAGTATCCACATTGAAGAGGATTCAACATCCTCTTAGATGAAAGAGGGTGTTAAGAGGATGTCCTCTTCAATGTGGAACTAATATTAATCATCCTCTTTGAAGGAGGAAGAGGAAGACTTCCTCTATTTTTAGAGGAAGTACAACCTAGGCTTTTGTGCCCATCCTCCTATAGAAATAATGCATGTCAACATTATTTTATTTAATTTTCAATAAAAAAAATAATTAAAATATGAAAAAGGAACTAGAGAGGATCCTCTTTGATGTGGGAAAAAAAATAGAAGAAGAGGAGGAGGATGTAGATACTGGAAAATGAGTTGGATGAAAGAGAATGTGATGTGTCAAAAAGATAGAAGGAGAGAGTAGAAATAAGAGGATGGTAACATACTCTTCAATGTACATGCTCTTACCTTCTATCGATCCCATGTGAAGAGTTTTAAGTCTTTCGCATAAATTTGCATCACAATTTTACTTTTCACTAATAATTCATGTGTTAGAGATTCAAGCTCCTTTTTTTTCCATCTATTTTGTTTATGTGATGTGAAAAGTTTGTGTCTTTTTCTACTCCAAGCCAAATTGAAGAGTGAACGATCAATCTTTGCTGCGAATAAATGTTTTTTCCCTCTACAAATCCTTGGGTAAGACCGTTTTAAGTCAAGACAAGACGACACTACAATAATTAAATGAAAGGAGGGTTGTGACTTGTTGTGACAGGTCCTTAACTTAAGACGGTATTAAGCAAGCCGTACCTTGAATTTGCTCGAAAGGAATTTTTAGCATATATCATTACCATGATTCATGTGAACTAAGATTCATGTTCCATTTTTTACATCAGTAAATTTTTTATTTCATCTATTTTTATTGATGTTAAAAGTTTGTCATTTTCTAATCCAAGCCAAATTGAAGGGTGAAGGATCAATCTTTGTAAGTATGAAAAGGGTTTTTTGTATAATTGTATTTAGCCGTCTTGATTAACATCGTCTTCTAAGTTAAGACCTCCCGCAACCCTCCTTTTAGTTTTTCCTTATTTAAATCGTTTGTGATTGCCATCTTGACTCTTGACCAATATTTGTGTTAGTTATGCAAACAATTTGGTGAGCTTTTATTACGCCGTATTAACTTGGTTAAAGTTGCTATGTTATTTGTCTCCAAGATTTCTTAATTAAAAAAAAAATATTAGTTTTTGTTGTTTAGCATGAATTTGTCGTAAGCAAGCAATCTTTGCTGAGAATTTTTTTACTCTTGAGCCATGTAAAAGTGAAAGAAGCAATCTTTTGCTGTGAAATGTATATAAAGGTTGATTGTTTTACCTGTCTCCCTTCTCAAATTTGTATGGTATTTGTCTCATAACTCTGGTATTTATCTTTTGCTGTGAAATGTATATAAATGTATATCTGGTGGAGCCAAAGCTCATAACTCTTTGGTTCTGGATTTACGATGGAATAAATCAAAATCAAAATGGCTCACTAAAGTGGATGTACTTCTTTCTGAAGTAGGAGTCCTTCAATGTAGTTCACGACGCAATTTTCATTATTGGTCATTCGAAAACCGCCTCTTCGTGCTAACACAAGGGTAAGGTTGTGTACATCCGACCTCCCTTTACCCCGCAAATATAAATATAAACCACACACAAATAGTAGGTGTGGTTTTATTTTGTTGAAGGAAGTTAGAAGTTATGGAAATTGTCTTCAAGTATATAAGAACTAATATAACCTTGCCTATTTTGTGCACTGCCTTTTAGTTTGTTTTGTTTTGTTCAGTTTGTTTGTTATGTGTAATATAAATATAAACCACACACAAGGCTTGAGGAAATCCTTGAATCAGACGACAAGGCTCGTCTTGTGCATTTGCTCCGAGATCAGCCTACTGATCTCAAGATAATCAACTCTTTGGTGGAGGAGTGTGTAGAATCGGGTGCGCAAAAGTGTTTGATTGCCTTGATCCGCGGAGAAGTCTGCAATATACATCCTACATTTAATACCGGAAAACTGCCTGATAGTGGCATGACTGCACTTGCCTATGTTGCTCATAGCTGCCCTGACCCCGAAGTTATTATTAACCTAATGCTCACTAAGTGTGGTGGTGCTTGTCTCGCGAATGTCAGTTGCACCATTGGTTTGGTGCATGGGCTTCCAATTCATTTTGTTCTAATTAATTTAAGGTGTTGTGGTTTCCTTAGCAATTATAATTGTTAGCTCTTGTTTAGGTCACTCAATTTTGAGTGTGCTGCTTATTTTCTGTGTTTTTGCCAACTTTTTGTAGTGTAATGAAACACCTAGTCCTTTTGTATAGAGGCACTCCGCTCCTCAAACTTGTCTTTCTACTCTGCCACTGGGAAATGGTTCGTAACTGGCTAGCTTTATTGTTCCTTTGGCCTATTTGCTTCTTTTCTGCTTTTGTGTTTCCTTAAGTGAACAAATAGTTTAGAAATTAGTTTAAAATGTTTAATATAGACATAAGACTTCTCTATTAGCTGTTAATGTCACTCGAGAGCATGGTATTAGATTAGCATGGTATTAGATTTTGGTCTGTGACCTCTCCTTGATATTGGTCATTGCGGTGTTGCGCATTAAATGAGGTGTAACCCTCTCAAATTATGGTCGCAGAACTCGTATTAATGCCCAAAACGGTCCAACATTGTTTTAGCTATTAGTTTTTACATGAAATCTTAAATCCTAGGCTTATATATTAGTGGCATGCGGTTTTATGTAACTATAGCCTATGAGTACTCACGTCATACATGAAATCTTGATCCCGATGCTTATTTGTTGTGGCTATGCGTGCCTGTATTGTTGCGATTCCCGTGTTTTTCACTATTTACTTGTTATACTATATGAAATACCTCACTTGTTTTGTGTATTTTACTGGATATGTAGAAGCCAATCTTGGATTCTTTACGTGTCCTTGTTAAATACACTGATTCAATCAATGATATTGCCTGGACTATTTTAAAGAATGGAGGGTTGAGGCAGTTTACAGCTCTGCTTTTGATTGCTCGTGAGAAGGTTATAGCTCCATTTGATACAGGTGAATGTGCATTATCTTCTTGAACTTGGCTAATAACATGTCCCATAGTATGGGTGCTTAAGTTTAATTTATGCTATACATCCCTCAAATGATAATATTGTAAGTCGAGTTATATCTTGGAAGGTTTATCAAGGACCCCTGTAGGACAGTGTATGTATATAATTGATTCTCGATTTTGGTTACGTTCGCTGTGTCGGCTTTTGTGTTCGAATCTCGCTGTATATGGCTAATATTGTTCAGAATATGGTCACAGATCGGTAGCCTCCAAAACCTTTATAACTCCGTCACCTGTTGGTGTCTTGGCCAAAAATGTCAACTCTAGACAGGTTGTGTGCTTTTTAAATAGTTGAAACATTAGATTGGAATGTAGTTGTCTTTAGTCGATACTCTTCAGACATGATCTAATTATATATTGTTCTCTAGCATTATGTTGTTTAATACTCTCTTGGCCATTCCATGTCTATCTTACCCCTTTTACATTTGAGACTAGAAGCAAACTAAAATTTCGAGTACAGAAACGTCAGAAAATTTTCATCCATGATAAAATAAGTGGAGTAATTCGCATGATTGGCATGAATATGTCAGCTGAATAATAGTACGATACATGTATGATCAGATTACTGTGATAATTAGCATGGTTAACAGAATTGGGCTTTGAGTATGAAAGACTTGCATGCATGACAAGATTAGTGAAATTATTTGCTTGAAAAATGTTGAATTTAGAGTTCCAGTGTTTTTTTTTTGGATGTAGGGTATGTAATTTTCGACAATCTGATTGGTGTTTTCAATAATTTTGGCCGTTTATATGACTGGATCTCTTTTCAGTATACGTATGCGAGGCCTACGAGGAGCGCATCTATGCCAATTCCGAAACATGCATGTTTGCAGCAACGACTTTACAGCACAGGAGCTTGTCAGGCCAGGAAGATGAGCAAGTATTCTCTGCATACTGGTGCCGGCCCTTTTCCTCGACATTTGGGCTATATCACTCTGAAATTTATTAACAAGGCCAGATTTCTTTAATTATGGTGGTTGGTTGTTTTTCATCACATTATGTAGTATGTACTATTTGTAATACTGTAATACTCTATGTAGTATGTACTAGAGTATTTGTTATTAATTATTTAAGGCCTATTTCAGAATGTGGGAACATGTTATCTGCATTGGAGTTTCTCGGCGGAAATATTTACCCTCATGTAGCTGAGTAGCTGTTTGTTATTGGAGGCGGTCAACAACATTATCCCAATGTCGCAAGGACTCTTATAAAAGGCTTACTCTTGCATTAACCTACAGAAATATGTCTTTGGACGTCCCTCAATCAGGGCCGTCTCGAGGTTTTGGGGGCCCCTGTGCGAACTCTAGATATGGGGCCCTATATAACATTTTAAGAAATAGAATTTTAAAAAAGAAGGATAAAGAAGTCCATAAATGTAGCTACCAACAAGCCTTGAACCTGAGACCTATGTATAGAAAGTCAATTACTAACCACCAAGACACTATCATTCATTGAATATTTAATGTATTGCATTTATTTATTCTTTCTTTTACTTTGATTTCTAACCCAAAAAATTGGGGGCCCTGTGCAGCCGCACGGCCCGCACGGGTCCAAAGACGGCCCTGCCCTCAATTAGAATTGCGTTGAATTGTCGACACCATATGGAAAATTGGAAATAGATATTTCTAAAGTGAGTCTGAACTTTTAGATTTTGTATAAATAAGTTCTGCTGTAATTTATCTGTAGAGAAGCTCGGGAAGCTGCAATAGCTTGTTTGTTTCAGCCTTGGTATTCATCGATGTCTTTGGTCGACAACAATACACACTACTCCCTTGTTAGTTGTTACATACTTACATACGGAGTATAATGGAAGCTGCAACCGATAATGGAATACTGGTTTGGTTTGTATTATTATTGAATTACAAGGGGACGGAAGTTGATGTGGATGATAAAATTAGTTTTTGAGAGCATTTCAAAATAGAAAGGTAAACAAATGGGCGAGACACTCAAAACAGAATAAGTAAACAAATGTCTTGGACAAGGGGAGTAATTTATTATACTAATTTTAACACGGTATCAAGATGTCTATGAGCAAGCGTCTCGAGTAAATACGTAATAACACAAGTTTAAGGTAGAAAAAGTTTTAGAATCAATTTTGGAAATCTAATTTGTCCGTGAAAATGTAATTTAGAGCATGGGCATTGGTTGGATTTTACCTTCCCAAATGCCTTCTCTCTTTTTAAATGGAGTGCGTCATTAATGTGGGAGGTTACTCATTAAGTGATTTGGTTAGGGAATAAGGGATACATCCATATTAGTTGTTGGGCCGAAAATAACGGCCCACTACATGTACACTTTCCCATCTTTGTCTAATCGAGTTTTGAAATACCATTTTTTTTAAGGGTAAGGAAATTACTAATTAGGTTGATGTTCTAAGGTATGACCACCCTATCTTATCATTTCGAATGAGAGAGGTAAGTTGAAGTCACCGATTTTCAAACTACCTCGAAAGAGTTGGACACGAATGTCCAATAGAAGCCATGAAGTCAACAACCTTGTTGTCTTCACGAAAGTTATGTTTAATTATCACTTCATCGAATCGATGAAGTGATAATTTCACATCTTTGATAATATTAGAAATTTTCCAAGGAGTACTACGAAGTTAGTTAATAACACATAAATTATCACCTTTAACAATCAACTTTGAGATTCCTAATTGTTTAGTGGCTAAAATGTCTTTTTTAAAGCAAGAGTTTTGTCAACAATTATACTAATAGATCCGTACTCTTTTGCTCCTAGCAAAACAACTTTACCATTATAATCTTTTATAAAATATTCTAAGGCAGCTTTTTTCCATTTATTTTTAATCCGTCAAAATTGAGCTTTAGAAAACTGTTTCTAGGTTTCTCCCACCAGATGTCCTCCTTACTAGTAGCGTTTCTAATTGACTCGTCTTTCTCGGGATTGATGAGATCCTTATGTCTAATCTCATTCCAAATCTTGACACTATTACCGCATAAAAGAATAAGTTTGCTGATATTGAAATGAACATTATTAAAGATAATGTCATTTTTGTAAAACCGTGCTTTCTACGAAAGAAAAATAATTTTAATGAAATCATATTTTGGAATTAAGTCTTTGCAATGATTGAATTTCGTTAGAAAACTTTGACTTGCAATATTATCATAATTTGACAAAAAGTTGTTAAAGCTAATAATATTCAGGTCTTGGATAACCGAATCAATTAAGGGACATTCGTAATAGAAATGGGTTTTGTTTTCAATAGGATGATTAAAATGACTTTTAAAAAGCATGTCCTTGGTGGCCATCAACACATGCTTTCACTTTGAAGGGATGTTCAATTTCCCAATGTAATTTTAGATAATCTTTGGCAGCTGTAAATAAAGATACATCTAGCTATCCATAGCCTTACATGCAAGGCTATTATTGAAATTAAAATTACAATCTCTTATTAATAGACTACGAGGGATGAGATGTCGGGTAACTGCAACATGTTGGTGGAGTACGGTAACGTGGACACAAGCTTCATCATGCGCAGCATCTCCACGGTTCGAGACTTGCAAAGACCATTGAGACATTTGCTTTGACTAGTGAGAAGAACAAGATGTACTTACGCCACAAGGACGTAGAAAGGAAATGACGAGTGCAAGCCAAACAAACTTGCCTCTAATGGAGAAAAAACTCCTACATCCTGAAAATCGAACAAGACAAACCAGAGACCAACAACCCCAGAAACCACACCTGCAGACGAACCTAAACACAAATGACTCCTGTACCAAATGCCTGTCCAGAAACACCATAGGGAACCATCCTAGGATGCATCCAACATAGACCGGACACGATCTCATCTTTTCATTATTTATTAAGGAGATTATTAATAGAAACAACAAAATAAATAAGCGACAATAAAACGGCAGCATGAATATTGAGTTGGAAACCACCGTATCCAGCCGATCCAACACCACTGCCAACCCAACTCGGACCTACCCATAATTTCGCCCTTTCTATTCCGTATAATTTTGCCCGTCGATATGACTATAGTACTCTTTTCAGGAAACATATATGAGGCACCACATGAGCTTGTCAAGCCAGGAAGACGAGCAAGTCTTCTCTGCATACTGGTATCAGCCCTTTGCCTCGACATTTAGGTTATATCACTCAGAAATTTATTAACAGGGTCAGAATTCTGTGATTATGGTGGTTTGTTGTTTTTATTCAGAAATTTATTAACTGGTTGATAATAAATAGTGAATCTGACATTTCTTAACAGAGTAAATTACCGATATTATTTACACACTGATCAGTATCAGTATTACCGATACATCAGGGTAATACTAGGATTAATAGGTCCATAGTCCACACTAATAACGTGCTAAAGAATAGACATCAATTAATTCTCTGAAGTCGTAAGGCAATATAATGTACGCCGAATGCTTCCCTAAAATGCCTGAATCGCCATAGTCGACCAGCCTAGCAGCCGTTCTGAGTAGCCCTGGCACGGAAGCAGAAGGCAAAAGATTTAGCATCGGACCTAACTTAAGCTTGTGAAATAACTGGCAGTCTCCAAACTAAAAGGAAACAGGCTATCTGTAAACCGGAAACTTTCTGTTAAGAGCGATTTAGTGATTTTAGTAACATATATCTCAAAAAGATCATTAATCTACAATGTATTAATATCCGACATTTCTTAAGTCAACCGTACAACTGACCAAAAAATCTTAAATTATGTCAGTGAATATTAATTAAATTCCAAACGATAGAAGTTGGACAATAAGATACTGTAATACAGTATTACTAGTACATCAGAGACATACTAGTTAAGAGTTAAGACGAATAAGATACTTAAGAGTAGACAACAATTAACCTTTAAAACTTAATCCCTCTCTTAAGTCCACCATTGTCGACCTGGCAGGCTAGCTGCCATTCTAAGCAGCCGTGGCGCGGAAGCAGAACGCAAAAGATTTAGCATTGGACTCTCCAACTGAAAAGACGCAGGCTATCTGTAAACCAGAAACAATACTCATGAGCAACTTACACGAAATCTTTAATACGACCTACATACAACGATTTATGCAAGGATAAGATTCAACTCACGATGAAATTTACACTAGGATAAGTGCGACCTATTGCACAAAAACCTTGAGCCCGAGTAAGAGACGAAGGTAAAAGGTATTTGTTGTTAGGGCCTTCTGGATATGTTTGACAAGTATCTAGTACGTGGAAGTGAAACTCATCATAACTCCGAGCTTTGACTCATTCTCAATTTTCTCAATCCCTGAAATTTAACCAGACATCAAACCATGACAGTCAATTTGTATCCTAAGACCGTCTCATATGAAAATTTGCAGTGGCGTCTAAGGCCCAGGGCAGCCCAGGGCGGTCGAACCGGGCCTCCAAATTTTAGGCCCAAGTTCGTTGTCCAGTCCATCACCATTTGATAATAAAAAAAAAAAAAAAAAAAAAAAAGAAAGAAACTAAACTAATTGAGCGTTGGAACATACGGGAGTCAACTACACTCCTAATTTTCTTCCCCAATTTCCTAATTTATCTCCTTCCCAATTATTTCATTCCCAAAATCCCAATTCTGATATTTCGTTCCCGATTTCCACTCAACAGATTCCCAAAATAATCAATCAAGCGTTATAATCAATCAAACGTTCATAAAATCTCTGATTTCTGATTATATCTCTGATTTCTGATTATATATATCTTGATTCTTCACAAAATTATGACACAAATTTACAATCAATTATTCTCATCTCCCAATTTTTCCTTCGATCGGATTAACCACTGGATTAAAGATCAATCTGTTACTATTTTTGACAGAAAGCATCCGTTGTTCATCAGTTTCAAGTTGCCGACAAGGTATAAATTCTTCTCTAATATTAGTTTGTAAATTGTAATTCATAATTATTTTGTTTAATTATTATTTCGTTATATGGGTCTGATTCAGACCATCTGATGTCTGAAAAATTTATTGATGACGACGCCGCGACGGATTTTGGATATGTGACCGAGATGGCGAGATCTGCTCGACTGCTCCCCATTAACATTTGGTTAATTGTTTGTATTTTATTGAAGGTTTTCGGCTTTCGGAATTTTTTTTCATGGAAATTGATTCAAACGGAGGAGCATAGAACACTTGTACATCAATTTCAAGTCTACTGTATCAGGTTGTTTCTTTCCATTCTACCAATTTTTAACATGCCACCGAGAATAAGAAAGTTTGATTCGGGTTCTGAAAAACGTAAAAAAGGAAGCGAATAGAAGAGTTAACTCGATCCCAAACCGGAGCCCTTGATAAATTTTTTGTGAAAGAGACTAGTATTGCGGCTGAAAATTGTGTTGATGGTGATGATTTGGTGATTGTTAATGAAAATGCTGCAAATTGTGCCCCCAAAGACGACTATGTGATTGTTAATGATAATAATGTTAATGAGGATGATACTAATAATAGTAATGATGGTGATTATAATGAAAATAATACTGAAAATAATGATGATAATAGTAACAATAAAAATGACGATGTTATTGTAGAGGAAGTCCTTGATGGTAAAAATGATGATGTTAATGTGGAGGAAGTCCTTAATACAAATGCTGATAATGTTGAGAATGTGTTCGATATTTTTGATCCGAGAAATTGGAATGTGCTTGACACTAATATGATCGATATTTTAGCCGATAAAGGTCCTCAAAGAGATTTATCATTTGAAAAAGGTCCCAAGGATTATCGGTCTAGACAATTTTCGTCGACATGGTTCACTAGAGTTTTGTCAAATGGGGAGAAGTGTGATAGGGATTGGCTCGTATATTCAAAGGAGCTTGATAAAGTATTTTGTTTTTGTTGTAAAATATTTAGAAAAGGTGCGGCTAGAGGTCAATTAGCTAATGAGGGTTTTGGGCATTGGTCTCACCTTAGTGATAGACTTAAGGAGCACGAAAACGGTGTTGAACATATTACTAATATGACTGCTTGGTATGATTTACGTGAACGAGTTAAAAAGAATAAAACAATTGATAAAGTGGCTAAAAAGAAAATGAAAAAAGAGAAAGATCATTGGAAAAATTTATTGCAAAGAGTTATATATGTGGTGGAATTTCTAGCAAAGCATAACTTACCCTTCCGCGGTAAAAAACAAAGATTATATCAAAAAAATAATGGTAATTTTTTAGGTTTAATTGAAATGTTAGCGAAGTTTGACCCTATTATTCAAGAGCATGTTCTTCATATAACTAATGATAAGATTCATTTTCATTATCTTGGTCATAATATTCAAAACGAATTGATACTTCTTATTGCTTCAATTATTAAGGTTTGAAATTATTAAAAATGTTAAAGAAGCAAAGTATTTTTCTGTTATTCTTGATTGTACTCCTGATATTAGTCATCAAGAGCAAATGTCATTGATTTTGAGATATGTTGATGTGTCTTCTAATTCTATTTGTGTTCAAGAGTCTTTTTTAGGATTTTTGAATGTAGACGATACTACTGGTCAAGGTCTTTTTAATGTTTTATTAAATGAGCTCAAATCACTTGACCTTGATGTTGATAATGTGAGAGGACAAAGTTATGATAATGGCTCAAATATGAAAGGTAAACACCAAGGGGTACAAAAAAAACTTTTAGATATAAATTGTCGAGCATTTTTTACTCCTTGTGGTTCTCATAGTCTCAACTTAACATTATGTGATATTGCGAATAGTTGTGGTAAGGCAAAAGATTTTTTCGGAGTCATTCAAAGAATATATACTATTTTTGCAAATTCAACAAAAAGATGGAAAATTTTGTTAGAAAATGTACCCGATCTTACTCTAAAACCCTTATCATCTACTCGTTGGGAAAGTCGTGTTGAAAGTGTTAAAGCTATAAGATTTCAAATTGCGGAGATACGCGAAGCTTTACTTCAAGTAGGAGAAACGGACAATGATTCTAAGATAAGGAGTGAAGCTAAATCCTTGGCAAAAAATGAACTTGGCGATTTTGAGTTTTTGGTAGCATTGGTCATTTGGTATGAAATATTGTTTAGAGTTAATTATGTTAGCAAAAGTTTACAATCACATAATATGGTTCTTGATATAGCAATTGAAGATATTAGGAAATTGATTTTGTTTTTTGAAGAATATAGAGAATCTGGATTTTTGGATGCTTTAAGTGTCGCTAAAAACATTGCCATTGAATTGAATGTGGATCCGATATTTCCGAAAAGACGAGTAATTAGAAGGAAAAAACATTTTGATGAAAATCAAGCTAGCTCATCTGACGAGGTTCCCCAAACTACCGAGGAATCATTTAGAGTGAATTATTTCTTATATATTGTTGATCGTGGCTATTGGTTCACTTGATAAAAGATTTGAGCAATATCAAGAGTTTCAAAATATTTTTGGATTTTTGTTCACTTCTAGTCATTTGCATTCATTAGATAACGAAACCTTGAATTCTAAATGTAATAATCTTCAAAAGGCTCTTACTAATGGCGAACAATTTGATATTAATGGAAATGATCTTTATATGGAGTTAAAGTTGCTCAAGGATATTTTGCCTGATAAAGAGATGAAAGCCACTGATATCTTAGATTTTTTGAAACTTAAATGTTATTTCCCTAATGCATTTATTGTGTATCGAATTTTGTTGACTATACCTATGACAGTTGCATCTGCGGAAAGGAGTTTCTCAAAGTTGAAGTTGTTGAAATCTTATTTACGCTCCACAATGTTGCAAGAAAGACTTAATGGATTAGCATTGATAGCCATAGAGAAAGATTTGTTGAAGAAGGTTGATTATGAGCATCTGATTGATATATTTTCTTCAAGAAAAGCTCGCAGGAGGCTACTTTTCAAGTGATTATTTTATATACGTAGTTTTGAATGAATAAATGATGTAATCCAAGTTTTCTTATGTACTTTTACGTGTTAAGCATCTGAAAAATAAACAGTGTGTTCACTTTTTAGGGCCTCATTTTGTTTTTCCGCACTGGGCCTACAATTCTTTTGAGACGCCCCTGAAAATTTGTGTAATGTATGCAACATAACCCTATGTCGAAACACAGTGAGACCGTTTCCAGATGATCGACGGTTAATTCACAATGCATAGCAAGCAGTGGCGTCTAAGGCCCAGGGCAGCCCAGGGCGGTCGAACCGGGCCTCCAAATTTTAGGCCCAAGTTCGTTGTCCAGTCCATCACCATTTGATAATAAAAAAAAAAAAAAAAAAAAAAAAGAAAGAAACTAAACTAATTGAGCGTTGGAACATACGGGAGTCAACTACACTCCTAATTTTCTTCCCCAATTTCCTAATTTATCTCCTTCCCAATTATTTCATTCCCAAAATCCCAATTCTGATATTTCGTTCCCGATTTCCACTCAACAGATTCCCAAAATAATCAATCAAGCGTTATAATCAATCAAACGTTCATAAAATCTCTGATTTCTGATTATATCTCTGATTTCTGATTATATATATCTTGATTCTTCACAAAATTATGACACAAATTTACAATCAATTATTCTCATCTCCCAATTTTTCCTTCGATCGGATTAACCACTGGATTAAAGATCAATCTGTTACTATTTTTGACAGAAAGCATCCGTTGTTCATCAGTTTCAAGTTGCCGACAAGGTATAAATTCTTCTCTAATATTAGTTTGTAAATTGTAATTCATAATTATTTTGTTTAATTATTATTTCGTTATATGGGTCTGATTCAGACCATCTGATGTCTGAAAAATTTATTGATGACGACGCCGCGACGGATTTTGGATATGTGACCGAGATGGCGAGATCTGCTCGACTGCTCCCCATTAACATTTGGTTAATTGTTTGTATTTTATTGAAGGTTTTCGGCTTTCGGAATTTTTTTTCATGGAAATTGATTCAAACGGAGGAGCATAGAACACTTGTACATCAATTTCAAGTCTACTGTATCAGGTTGTTTCTTTCCATTCTACCAATTTTTAACATGCCACCGAGAATAAGAAAGTTTGATTCGGGTTCTGAAAAACGTAAAAAAAGGAAGCGAATAGAAGAGTTAACTCGATCCCAAACCGGAGCCCTTGATAAATTTTTTGTGAAAGAGACTAGTATTGCGGCTGAAAATTGTGTTGATGGTGATGATTTGGTGATTGTTAATGAAAATGCTGCAAATTGTGCCCCCAAAGACGACTATGTGATTGTTAATGATAATAATGTTAATGAGGATGATACTAATAATAGTAATGATGGTGATTATAATGAAAATAATACTGAAAATAATGATGATAATAGTAACAATAAAAATGACGATGTTATTGTAGAGGAAGTCCTTGATGGTAAAAATGATGATGTTAATGTGGAGGAAGTCCTTAATACAAATGCTGATAATGTTGAGAATGTGTTCGATATTTTTGATCCGAGAAATTGGAATGTGCTTGACACTAATATGATCAGTATTTTAGCCGATAAAGGTCCTCAAAGAGATTTATCATTTGAAAAAGGTCCCAAGGATTATCGGTCTAGACAATTTTCGTCGACATGGTTCACTAGAGTTTTGTCAAATGGGGAGAAGTGTGATAGGGATTGGCTCGTATATTCAAAGGAGCTTGATAAAGTATTTTGTTTTTGTTGTAAAATATTTAGAAAAGGTGCGGCTAGAGGTCAATTAGCTAATGAGGGTTTTGGGCATTGGTCTCACCTTAGTGATAGACTTAAGGAGCACGAAAACGGTGTTGAACATATTACTAATATGACTGCTTGGTATGATTTACGTGAACGAGTTAAAAAGAATAAAACAATTGATAAAGTGGCTAAAAAGAAAATGAAAAAAGAGAAAGATCATTGGAAAAATTTATTGCAAAGAGTTATATATGTGGTGGAATTTCTAGCAAAGCATAACTTACCCTTCCGCGGTAAAAAACAAAGATTATATCAAAAAAATAATGGTAATTTTTTAGGTTTAATTGAAATGTTAGCGAAGTTTGACCCTATTATTCAAGAGCATGTTCTTCATATAACTAATGATAAGATTCATTTTCATTATCTTGGTCATAATATTCAAAACGAATTGATACTTCTTATTGCTTCAATTATTAAGGTTTGAAATTATTAAAAATGTTAAAGAAGCAAAGTATTTTTCTTTATTCTTGATTGTACTCCACGATATTAGTCATCAAGAGCAAATGTCATTGATTTTGAGATATGTTGATGTGTCTTCTAATTCTATTTGTGTTCAAGAGTCTTTTTTAGGATTTTTGAATGTAGACGATACTACTGGTCAAGGTCTTTTTAATGTTTTATTAAATGAGCTCAAATCACTTGACCTTGATGTTGATAATGTGAGAGGACAAAGTTATGATAATGGCTCAAATATGAAAGGTAAACACCAAGGGGTACAAAAAAAACTTTTAGATATAAATTGTCGAGCATTTTTTACTCCTTGTGGTTCTCATAGTCTCAACTTAACATTATGTGATATTGCGAATAGTTGTGGTAAGGCAAAAGATTTTTTCGGAGTCATTCAAAGAATATATACTATTTTTGCAAATTCAACAAAAAGATGGAAAATTTTGTTAGAAAATGTACCCGATCTTACTCTAAAACCCTTATCATCTACTCGTTGGGAAAGTCGTGTTGAAAGTGTTAAAGCTATAAGATTTCAAATTGCGGAGATACGCGAAGCTTTACTTCAAGTAGGAGAAACGGACAATGATTCTAAGATAAGGAGTGAAGCTAAATCCTTGGCAAAAAATGAACTTGGCGATTTTGAGTTTTTGGTAGCATTGGTCATTTGGTATGAAATATTGTTTAGAGTTAATTATGTTAGCAAAAGTTTACAATCACATAATATGGTTCTTGATATAGCAATTGAAGATATTAGGAAATTGATTTTGTTTTTTGAAGAATATAGAGAATCTGGATTTTTGGATGCTTTAAGTGTCGCTAAAAACATTGCCATTGAATTGAATGTGGATCCGATATTTCCAGAAAGACGAGTAATTAGAAGGAAAAAACATTTTGATGAAAATCAAGCTAGCTCATCTGACGAGGTTCCCCAAACTACCGAGGAATCATTTAGAGTGAATTATTTCTTATATATTGTTGATCAGGCTATTGGTTCACTTGATAAAAGATTTGAGCAATATCAAGAGTTTCAAAATATTTTTGGATTTTTGTTCACTTCTAGTCATTTGCATTCATTAGATAACGAAACCTTGAATTCTAAATGTAATAATCTTCAAAAGGCTCTTACTAATGGCGAACAATTTGATATTAATGGAAATGATCTTTATATGGAGTTAAAGTTGCTCAAGGATATTTTGCCTGATAAAGAGATGAAAGCCACTGATATCTTAGATTTTTTGAAACTTAAATGTTATTTCCCTAATGCATTTATTGTGTATCGAATTTTGTTGACTATACCTATGACAGTTGCATCTGCGGAAAGGAGTTTCTCAAAGTTGAAGTTGTTGAAATCTTATTTACGCTCCACAATGTTGCAAGAAAGACTTAATGGATTAGCATTGATAGCCATAGAGAAAGATTTGTTGAAGAAGGTTGATTATGAGCATCTGATTGATATATTTTCTTCAAGAAAAGCTCGCAGGAGGCTACTTTTCAAGTGATTATTTTATATACGTAGTTTTGAATGAATAAATGATGTAATCCAAGTTTTCTTATGTACTTTTACGTGTTAAGCATCTGAAAAATAAACAGTGTGTTCACTTTTTAGGGCCTCATTTTGTTTTTCCGCACTTTGGCCTACAATTCTTTTGAGACGCCCCTGAAAATTTGTGTAATGTATGCAACATAACCCTATGTCGAAACACAGTGAGACCGTTTCCAGATGATCGACGGTTAATTCACAATGCATAGCAAGCAAGTGGCGTCTAAGGCCCAGGCGCCCGGGCGGTCGAACAGGGCCTCCAAATTTTAGGCCCAAGTTCGTTGTCCAGTCCATCACCATTTGATAATAAAAAAAAAAAAAAAAAAAAAAAGAAACTAAACTAATTGAGCGTTGGAACATACGGGAGTCAACTACACTCCTAATTTTCTTCCCCAATTTCCTAATTTATCTCCTTCCCAATTATTTCATTCCCAAAATCCCAATTCTGATATTTCGTTCCCGATTTCCACTCAACAGATTCCCAAAATAATCAATCAAGCGTTATAATCAATCAAACGTTCATAAAATCTCTGATTTCTGATTATATCTCTGATTTCTGATTATATATATCTTGATTCTTCACAAAATTATGACACAAATTTACAATCAATTATTCTCATCTCCCAATTTTTCCTTCGATCGGATTAACCACCGATTAAAGATCAATCATTACTATTTTTGACAAAAGCATCCGTTGTTCATCGGTTTCAAGTTCCGACAAGGTATAAATTCTTCTCTAATATTAGTTTGTAAATTGTAATTCATAATTATTTTGTTTAATTATTATTTCGTTATATGGGTCCGATTGGACCATCGATGTCTGAAAAATTTATTGATGACGACGCCGCGACGGATTTTGGATATGTGACCGAGATGGCGAGATCTGCTCATCGCTCCCCATTAACATTTGGTTAATTGTTTGTATTTTATTGAAGGTTTTCGGCTTTCGAATTTTTTTTTTTTTTTTTCATGGAAATTGATTCAAACGGAGGAGCATAGAACACTTGTACATCAATTTCAAGTCTACTGTATCAGGTTGTTTCTTTCCATTCTACCAATTTTTAACATGCCACCGAGAATAAGAAAGTTTGATTCGGGTTCTGAAAAACGTAAAAAAAGGAAGCGAATAGAAGAGTTAACTCGATCCCAAACCGGAGCCCTTGATAAATTTTTTGTGAAAGAGACTAGTATTGCGGCTGAAAATTGTGTTGATGGTGATGATTTGGTGATTGTTAATGAAAATCTTTAAATTGTGCCCCCAAAGACGACTATGTGATTGTTAATGATAATAATGTTAATGAGGATGATACTAATAATAGTAATGATGGTGATTATAATGAAAATAATACTGAAAATAATGATGATAATAGTAACAATAAAAATGACGATGTTATTGTAGAGGAAGTCCTTGATGGTAAAAATGATGATGTTAATGTGGAGGAAGTCCTTAATACAAATGCTGATAATGTTGAGAATGTGTTCGATATTTTTGATCCGAGAAATTGGAATGTGCTTGACACTAATATGATCAGTATTTTAGCCGATAAAGGTCCTCAAAGAGATTTATCATTTGAAAAAGGTCCCAAGGATTATCGGTCTAGACAATTTTCGTCGACATGGTTCACTAGAGTTTTGTCAAATGGGGAGAAGTGTGATAGGGATTGGCTCGTATATTCAAAGGAGCTTGATAAAGTATTTTGTTTTTGTTGTAAAATATTTAGAAAAGGTGCGGCTAGAGGTCAATTAGCTAATGAGGGTTTTGGGCATTGGTCTCACCTTAGTGATAGACTTAAGGAGCACGAAAACGGTGTTGAACATATTACTAATATGACTGCTTGGTATGATTTACGTGAACGAGTTAAAAAGAATAAAACAATTGATAAAGTGGCTAAAAAGAAAATGAAAAAAGAGAAAGATCATTGGAAAAATTTATTGCAAAGAGTTATATATGTGGTGGAATTTCTAGCAAAGCATAACTTACCCTTCCGCGGTAAAAAACAAAGATTATATCAAAAAAATAATGGTAATTTTTTAGGTTTAATTGAAATGTTAGCGAAGTTTGACCCTATTATTCAAGAGCATGTTCTTCATATAACTAATGATAAGATTCATTTTCATTATCTTGGTCATAATATTCAAAACGAATTGATACTTCTTATTGCTTCAATTATTAAGGCTGAAATTATTAAAAATGTTAAAGAAGCAAAGTATTTTTCTGTTATTCTTGATTGTACTCCTGATATTAGTCATCAAGAGCAAATGTCATTGATTTTGAGATATGTTGATGTGTCTTCTAATTCTATTTGTGTTCAAGAGTCTTTTTTAGGATTTTTGAATGTAGACGATACTACTGGTCAAGGTCTTTTTAATGTTTTATTAAATGAGCTCAAATCACTTGACCTTGATGTTGATAATGTGAGAGGACAAAGTTATGATAATGGCTCAAATATGAAAGGTAAACACCAAGGGGTACAAAAAAAACTTTTAGATATAAATTGTCGAGCATTTTTTACTCCTTGTGGTTCTCATAGTCTCAACTTAACATTATGTGATATTGCGAATAGTTGTGGTAAGGCAAAAGATTTTTTCGGAGTCATTCAAAGAATATATACTATTTTTGCAAATTCAACAAAAAGATGGAAAATTTTGTTAGAAAATGTACCCGATCTTACTCTAAAACCCTTATCATCTACTCGTTGGGAAAGTCGTGTTGAAAGTGTTAAAGCTATAAGATTTCAAATTGCGGAGATACGCGAAGCTTTACTTCAAGTAGGAGAAACGGACAATGATTCTAAGATAAGGAGTGAAGCTAAATCCTTGGCAAAAAATGAACTTGGCGATTTTGAGTTTTTGGTAGCATTGGTCATTTGGTATGAAATATTGTTTAGAGTTAATTATGTTAGCAAAAGTTTACAATCACATAATATGGTTCTTGATATAGCAATTGAAGATATTAGGAAATTGATTTTGTTTTTTGAAGAATATAGAGAATCTGGATTTTTGGATGCTTTAAGTGTCGCTAAAAACATTGCCATTGAATTGAATGTGGATCCGATATTTCGAAAAAGACGAGTAATTAGAAGGAAAAAACATTTTGATGAAAATCAAGCTAGCTCATCTGACGAGGTTCCCCAAACTACCGAGGAATCATTTAGAGTGAATTATTTCTTATATATTGTTGATCAGGCTATTGGTTCACTTGATAAAAGATTTGAGCAATATCAAGAGTTTCAAAATATTTTTGGATTTTTGTTCACTTCTAGTCATTTGCATTCATTAGATAACGAAACCTTGAATTCTAAATGTAATAATCTTCAAAAGGCTCTTACTAATGGCGAACAATTTGATATTAATGGAAATGATCTTTATATGGAGTTAAAGTTGCTCAAGGATATTTTGCACGATAAAGAGATGAAAGCCAACGATATCTTAGATTTTTTGAAACTTAAATGTTATTTCCCTAATGCATTTATTGTGTATCGAATTTTGTTGACTATACCTATGACAGTTGCATCTGCAGAAAGGAGTTTCTCAAAGTTGAAGTTGTTGAAATCTTATTTACGCTCCACAATGTTGCAAGAAAGACTTAATGGATTAGCATTGATAGCCATAGAGAAAGATTTGTTGAAGAAGGTTGATTATGAGCATCTGATTGATATATTTTCTTCAAGAAAAGCTCGCAGGAGGCTACTTTTCAAGTGATTATTTTATATACGTAGTTTTGAATGAATAAATGATGTAATCCAAGTTTTCTTATGTACTTTTACGTGTTAAGCATATGAAAAATAAACAGTGTGTTCACTTTTTAGGGCCTCATTTTGTTTTTCCGCACTGGGCCTACAATTCTTTTGAGACGCCCCTGATAGCAAGAGACAGAATTATCCAAAAAATATATCACAATGTTGTATGTAACTGATAATTGATGCCAGAATATTTTACATCTTAAATTCACAATAAATACTAGAAATTTTTAACTACATTTAAGATTAAACTATTTTTTAGTAAGTCTTTTAACTAATTTCTTTCCACTTATATCACAAATGTTATCCGTAATCACATCCATACCCACATACCGTGATACTCCCTACGTCTCAATCATTTATTTACATTTGATTAAAATACCCTTTACGATAAATATAAAAGTTAAACAACTAACTCAACAGAAATATTACATAAGAAGTATCAAGATGATTGTCAATCCAACAATATCATGATTGATGTTTTGTTAATTTGTGGACATGGGCCACGTCTCGGTCCGTGGATTTGGGGTTCCACCTACCGGTCCGTAGTCACGGGCCACCTGCACGCCAGGCCGATCTGGTGGACATGTAGCGGTCTTTTGAAAGCCACGCTCGGCGGCGTAAAAATGCTTTCGACCGGATCGTTTTAGATCGGTCGGTTTCGTCTCGGTAAGGGTCTCGAAACGATTAGAGATGTTCGGAGTCGCCACCAAGCATTTGTGGGATGCCTGGAACCCGTTCGAAATCCACTTTATACCTCGGTCAAATCGAAGCACAAAGCAACGTTTGACATAGGCACTAAAGATAAGGAAATCATCCCTCTTTAGCATCATATCTCTAGAATGACTCTCGTACGCCCTGGATAAGGTCGTCCACTATCCAAAGTTTCTGAGTAAGAGGTGAAGGTACGTATTGGGAAGCCCTTTAATCAGACACCCAATCCCGCCCGCGATAGCGCCTCTCTGATCGATCTTGGTTGGTTGAATGCAAAAGTTGATAAAACGGTTTAAATGCATGAATGCGCATCCAATAATTTAAACCTAACATGTGAGAGCTTTCTAAGTCGGTTGATTTAATCCAAGTATCAAGTATAAGATGTCGAGTTGGATTAATAATAGATTTACATGCAAGACGGGAATTAAACATCCATTTACCGTGTTAGGTTTAGGGTGTATAACATGATCCATTTGTCTTGGTATTTTGCGAACATGATTTTGAACGAGTAATAGTCATCTGATCCGCCCTGTATCCGGGCTAACCGGAGTCGGGATCGTCCTAGACTCATGCTGGAAAAGGGAACAGGTCCTGTACCAGACGGCTATATGAGGCGAGAGCCAGCCGGCGGTATAAGGGGCCTCTTCCTGGTTTTGAAAATGAGAAATGGAGGGCCTGTTTAGGCGCGGGTTAGCCCACGGTTTATGTGCCGTGTTCTGACTTTTTAGAAAACGTTATGAAACGTGTTGAAAATGGGTATTTGAACCCGGTTTGATTTGAAGGGGTCGTTTAGACCGCATTTGTTGATTTGAAGAACTAGACTCGAATAATCATCATTATTTTGGTAATATTCGGTGTCGGGTTCGATTTGACAAACTTGACATGAATAGTTTTGAAAATAATTATGGACTAATTGTTTTAAGTCCATTTGAATGTAATTAGTCGATACTCATCATCGTACCCGGGTTAAAATCCGGCATGGTATGTAGAACCAAGGATGACTTTGTGTTGGTGACTAATATGTTTATTTTAGAAATGTAAAGAAATGAAATAAAAGGTTTCAAAATACCTTTTAAATGTCATTAACCAAATATTATCACCGAAACACGGATTTAACCGTCATGGTATGAGGAACCAAGGGTGAAAAATGTTTTATGGTTAAAACAAATAACATGAAATAAAAAGGGTTCGAAAATATTTGAAATGGTGAAAACCGATTACAAATATGAAAATGGATTAAAGGGAAATGACGAGAACAAACACGGTTGATCTCTGGCCTGGATACCCCATTTAGGCGCGGGCTAGCCGGCGAACCAAGGGGCCTCTGTCCCAGGCCAAAAATCAGTTTTGGCTCGTTTATTCCATGTTTTGTTTCATGTTATGCACGTTTTAGCATGTTATAGGGAAATGAGTGGTTGTGTGAGTTTTGAACGACGTGGCCACTTGGGCTGCTCAAAGAGGCGCGAGCCACGTCGCGGTTCTTCAAGTTGTCTTGTCACTTTCACAACAAACGCAATCATGATTTGTTCTATCCTAGGTTTTGTAGTCACATGTTTGGTACTTGACCAACATGAATCCGGGAAAACTTAAGGTAGAAGGTTTGAAATGTTTTGTTTTTGGTGGTTGACTCGGTTTGACTCGTTGTTGGAGTCGGGATTTGAATTTTTGAGTCGGTTTTCGGTCCGGTGTCGGTTTTGACTCTAGTTAGTGTCATTGCGACCCCGTCGTCGTGCATTAAACACTCCAGGTATTTTTGAAATGTTTTGAAATGTTTTATTTTCGAAATCTTTTTAAGTTTTCCGACGTAAAGTTGTATACAAACTGTCGATCAAACGCCGCGATTCCAAAACATGTTATAGTCCGATAATCATCGGGTGTTTGTCGGAGTCTCAGCAGATACTGGGTATCTACAGAGCCCCCACTTTAACTGAGGCTTGGACAGGGCGAAAGTCAAAGTAGAGCCCCCAGGCCAATCGAAGATTACAACCTGGAGACCCGAGCGACGTCAAGGCGGCTCGAAAGGATTCGGGCCAAGGACCTGCCGTCGGGAAGGGCGACGCCAAGGCGACTCGAGGGTACGAGCTAAGGACCTGTCGTCGGGAACAGTTTAGAGTCTGTCGACTATCCGTGCGGGTCGTTTAAAGTCCGTTATACTACGTACAAAAGCTCGCCAGCCATAAGAAGGAGTCATACCTGAGGCATCTTCGGATATGTCCTTGCACGTTTGCGGACAAAGGCTCGCTAGTTGTGATAAGGAAATGTACCCGAGGCATCTTCGGGATGTGTCCTTGAGGGTTTGCGGGCAAAGGCTCGCCAGCCATGGTAAGGAAATGTACCCGAGGCATCTTCGGGATGTGTCTTTGATGTGCTTGCGGACAAACGCTCGCCAGCCATGGCAAGGAAATGTACCCGAGGCATCTTCGGGATGTGTCCTTGATGTGTTTGCGGAAAAAGGCTCGCCAGCCATGGTAAGGAAATGTATCCGAGGCATCTTCGGGATGTGTCCTTGATGTGCTTGCGGACAAAGGCTCGCCAGCCATGGCGGTCGGTTAACGGACCGTGAACATAGCCGCGTCAAATGGGCTTGTTTTGAAAGTAGCGAACTTATGATGCCGCTGTGAAAATAGCTCGAATTTTCACTATCACTGTTTTTGAAATGAGCGGGTTCCGCGAGGAAACCCCCTGCTGGTATTGGAAGGAATAGTGAATTTGGAATCTTCACCATTCGTCGTTCTTTTTTGAATTTGAAATGGCGGTTTCGATCGTCGTTTGTTTGAATTTTTAAAGGAAATAGCGAATTTTTAAATTTTCGCTATTACGTTTGGAGTGACGGTTTATGTTGCCGCCGTTGAATTTTGAATTTTGAAGGAAATAGCAAATTTTAAATTTTGCTATTACGTTTGAAGTGACGGTTTATGTGCCGCCGTTGACATTTGATGGAAATAGTGAATTTGGAATCTTCACTATTAATTGAAGTGACGGTTTATGTGCCGCCGTTGACATTTGATCGAAATAGTGAATTTGGAATCTTCACTATTAATTGAAAATGGCGGTTTTAATCGCCGTCGTTTGAAATTTGAAGAAATAGCGGATTTTGGATTCTCGCTATTATTTTTGAAATTTTTGAAGGAAAATAGTGAACTTTGATTTCACCATTATTTTGAAGTTGGCGGTTTTGATCGCCGTTTGTTTGAAATTTTCGAAAATAGCGAATTTAAATTTCCACTATTTGTTTTTGTCTTTGAGAAAATGACGACCTTTGATATCGTCAATGAAAATTCGAAGTTTAATATATGAAATTGGGCCAAAGCCCAAATTTCGGTGAAGAAGCAAGGGGAGGCCTCATTGAGGCGCGAGCCTCCTTGCGAACCAAAGGGGCTTCCCTTTTTTTTGTAAGAGACGCGAGTTCATGCTGCATACCATCCTCATTCCGTCTTCTTCACATTTCGACAAAAACAAGCTAAGATTGCCATTGTTGGACCTTCTAGCTCGTTCCCACTCGTGCCATTAACAACAATGTCATCTCAAGGTATGTATTTCCTCTTGAATCCATTTAAATTTGTTGATCTTTTAGCTTAATTGAATTAGGGCGGAATTTTACCCTAGAAAATCGAATTGGGCGTTTTTGATTGAGCCCATTTTGAGTGAAATTGATGATTGCATTAGGTTAGAAACCTATTTAGGAGTATAGGGGTGCTTTTAGTTTGCATTTTGGTCCCCGTTCCCGCTCCCCATGCTCGAAAAACGTGAGTGAGGTGAGAAACCGTCTCATTTCGCAATGCCAAGTTTATTTGCTTGGGTAGTGGGTCCCATTAGGTTGCATTGTAGTTGGGAAAACCTGTATTCGCCATTTATGGACCTTCGTTGGGTATTGTGGGCAAAATTGGAATTTTTGCTATTTGTGACGGTCTTATGTCTGACAAAATAAGCGCTTGTTTGGGCTTAAATTGAGTCAGTTTGCCTTGAAATGGACCTTATTGGTTGTTTAGGTCACCCTGAGGCGTGATAAAATCACGTTTGCCTTGTTGCGGTCGTTTTTTGAATTTTGACCGGTTTGTGCTCGAATTGGCGTATGAATTGCCTTTTCGAGCCGTAGAAAAATTTCCCATTGCCTTGGGAATGTATTTTTGGTCAGTTGGCGGACCTTGTAGGGGTCTCGGAATGCCGTTTTTTTTTTGTGGTTTTGACTCGTCTTTTGCCTGAAAAGATGGGCGAGTCGTTTTGTGTTTGTTTTTCTTGAATGGTTTTGTTGCCGTTTGGATTTTGGGCGGAATTGCCCTTGTTTTGTTTTGCAGGTTGTGTTTGTTTTGGGTTTGTCCATTTTACGCCGTCATAATGCCGAAATTTCGGCTGATGTTTTTTGTTTGTTGTGTTTTTTTATTTATTGCAGGGTATCGTTTGGGACCTATGGGGTCTGCTGTGGAGGCTTTGGAGGAGGAAGACGATCCTGGAGGGGGGAAGGCGACTGTTTTTTGTTACAGGCTTGGTTGTGTTTCTGCCTGGCGGCCTTTGCCCGGTCAATGATCGGGTATCGATCGTTGGTCGTTGTCTGCGGAGGTCCGGATGACCGATGAGTGGGGTTTAATACGGGTGTGTTATCCCATGTTGCCGCTTTCAATCGCCGTTGAATTCAGCTGATTGGGGTTCAACATCGGGGTAGTATCCGTTGTCCTGGTCCCTTTTCACCCTTGAATTCTGACGATTGGAGGCCAACGTCGGGGTAGCGCGCTGAGTTACGATCCTCGGTTATCGCATCATCCAAAATCTGCCAGGCACCTTTTTTCTTTTTGTCGTGGAGCAGGAACGAGGTATTACCGTCATGGTAACCACCTCTGCTTCCGCTGTTGCTCCTCTGCTCCTTGTGTTGCTCCCTTTCTTTTCTGATTGGAAGGGTAGGGAGTGCTTAGTTCGGTAGGTGGCAGATAGCCCCCAGTTCGTTGTCTTAGGCCAGTGTCGGTATGATAGATGTCTGTACTGGATCCTGTTTGTACGGTCAATTGCCCGTATCAAACGCGTGTCGATGTATTTTGCGTGAGGCGGTTTGTATATATGTATTTTTGGATTGTGGTTCATTTTGTAATTTTTGGCTTTTTTGTGTTGTGTTTCGGGGGAGCGCTGTCGGCTGTTGATTCTCCTCGTTGCCTCGCACCAGTTCCTGCATCGTTAGTGTAGAAAAATAGGCAATAGGTAGCACGTATTCATAAACGTAAACACGTAAAAGCATTTGATCAAAAATTAACCAAGATGACTTGGAGTTAAAATTTGAAAATTGAAAATTCCGCGACAAGTCGTCACGTTTGGACTCCAAAAGGAATTGATTTGAAAATTTGAGCAATTAACTCGTGTCGTGAATTAAATTGCATCGAAATTATTGAAATTGATTTGTGACTCGAAAAACTCAAACTCAAACCGCCAGGATGAATTTTAGAAAAGATTTTTACGAGTGTATTTGATTTTTGATTTTTGAGGTCAAGACTCGAATTTGTGAGTGCTTGAATTTTGAGGAAAATTGACGTCGTGTTATCAATTTTCGATTTTGATTTTTGATGGAAAATTGCGAAAACGCGAAAATTTTTCGGAATTTCGACCGACATAGAAACGATCCGTTGCGGATCGGGGCGACTAGCCCTTCCCCCCTTAAAATAAGAAAGAAAAATCCGTATGTTTAAAGCTGCGTCATGGAAACCGTGTTGGATTTCGTAAAACGCGAAAACAAGGAAATGTGAGTATGAGGAAACACAAAAACGTTCTGGGTCATCCCGAAGAGGCGCGAGCTTCCTGGCGGGAGGTTTGAGGTGTCAGGAGAAAACACAAGTTGAAAGAGACAACTCAACAGCGGGAATCCTGGGGAAGCCTCAAAGAGGCGCGAGCAGCCTAGCGATGGAAGCCGGCTCTCCCCTTTTTGTGAAAAACGCGCTGATCATTTTGTATAAATAAGGACGTTCGCGCTTCATTATTTCATCATCCGAAACACAAAATCATCTATACAAAACCTTTTCTTCTTCCACAAAAATATTTCATGGATGCTTTTGAGAGCGCGTTGCGACAATGGTGCCGGGATTTGTCGCCTCCCGAAAAGTATCAACTCGTTTGCATGGGAGTTGGTCAATTGTTGGTGCTTCGTCAAGTCAAGGTGCAACCTTCATTTCTTGAAACATGTTCTCGGTTTTGGGATTCGAAACACCATGTTTTCGTTTTTCCGAAGGGTGAGCTTTGTCCTCTTGCCGAAGAAGTTGGAGCCATTGGTGGGTGGCCGGGTTGTGTTCCGGTGCTTCCTCCGACTCGGTTGTGCTACAAGGAGAAATTCCGTTCCATGTTGGGTTTGTCGACAAGCCAAATCAACTTCCTTCTTACTCCTCATGGTGTGGATATGTTGGCTCTCATCAACATCTTTTCAAACCGATTAGATGCCAATGTTTCGGAGGTGGCTAGGAGAAGGGCTCTTGCATTTTGCCTTGTCCATGTGTACCTCTTTGTTGATGTCTTGAAGAAGGAGGGGCCAAAATGCTATGGTAGCATGACCCTTATTCATGTGGTTTAGCAAATGGAGCATGGTAGAGATCCATCATGGTTGGTGCTTGGCGAGATCATCCAAGCTTTGGACAAGGAAGGCTCTTGTGGAGAAGCTCCTTCTTTCGGATCCCCAAGGATCCTCCAAGTGTGGCTATTGGAGAGGCTAAGGTATGTAGAGCCTCCGGTTAATCCTTCTTCTTATTCCTTCCGTCACCTTACCATGAGGAAGAAGTTGTACCCGGATAGTTTTGCTTCGACCGAGGCTTATTGGGCCGCAAGATTGGCGGAGGAAGGTGGTCCTCACATCCGTTGGGTGGTTGATGGTCTCAAGTTAAACCTCGCAAGTGCACGATTTTATCGTTGTACACTCTAGAGGGTCGATCCACAAGGAGTAGGGGTGATTACTAATTGTCTATATTCTTGAGCTTAGCTAAGTCGATAGATAACAAAGAGGGTAGTAACAAACTAGCACTAAACTATCAAATTTAAAGACTAAAGACAAGGTAAGATAAAAACGAGCTAAAGATAAAGGATAAATCAAATAAAGAGGAAGACTAGAACTCGGTCCGACATGAATATGAGTAATTCCGCATACTAATCGTCTCGGCTAATCAAGAGGGGTAGAAAGGTAAGGGGGAGATGGCTCTAATTCGCCTAGAACCTCCCTTCCGGTCTCGCACTAGGACACTAGCTACTCCGACTAACCCCCCTCCCGGGTTCGAAAGCCGGTCTCCCTAACTCAAAACCCGACCACCCCAAGAACATGCATTTTCCCAAGGAGATCAAGGAAATGGTCAAGGTCATTAAGCCCTCATCATATTCCGGGTCATCCCACTCCCCCTTCCGGAGGTCGATTTCAAACACTAGCTAAGAGGCTCCCTCCCTCGGTTCTCCCTTCCGGTCTCAACCTTAGTTGGTGACAAGGCTAAATTTCGGGTATCCAATTTACAACCTAACCAACTTCCGTTGGTGGACAAGGGTCACAAGTTGACACTACCCAAAACCCAAACCTTAAGCATGCAAATTCCTCTAAACTACCCTCACCAATTTCCCCCACAAATTAGCCTTAATGACAATTAGTTAGTGAAGTTACCCATATCGGGTCAAACCGAGTCCTAGAAGGAGACTACTCACTAATCATGTTTTTAGAGGCAAGGAAAACAACAAAGATAGAGTCTTTAGGCATAAACATGGTGATAAGATGAATTTCTACAACCAAGCATGCAAGAATCCAACAATAATTATGAGGAAAAGTGATTTTAATCTAATAACAAGGTTTATTAAACTAAAAGACACGATCTTTACCCAAATCAACTCAAAGATTAAGTCTTTGAGGAAAACTAACCAAGGATGAACAAATAAAAGAGAGACAAAGGAAAGATGAACAATTCAAAGATGAACAATGATGAAAATAAGAACAACAAACAAACAACAACAACAATTTTTAACATAAACAATCAAAAACTTGAAGGAAGAACAAAATGTAAACAAATGGAAATAAGGAGAGAAATAATACCAATCAAATAGTAAGAAAGGAATTAGGATAGAAAATCAAAGAAGGAGGAACCTTCAATTCTTCTTACAACCCAACTCCAATTACTAATTAATTGAAGAACTAGACTAATTAGGGAATGATTAGGGAAAGATTAGTGAAGTAATTAACAAAGTTTGAAACTTGGAAAGGGAAATAATTCATATCTAGGGTTATGTGTCAAAACACCGAATTTTGGGGGTATTTATAGTGTCCTCCTACTTAAGTTACAAAAAGGGGAAATTAATACAAAACACGCGTAGCGATGACCTTGACCGATCGACCGGCGGCCGGCGGCCCATCCGGCGCCGAGGAATGCCAAATTTGAAGCTCGAAATTGGCAATATGACAGCCCAGCCGGTCGGCGGGCGGCCGCTACCCGCTCAGGGTCACTCTTCGTCTTTTCCTCCTCTTTCTTCCTTGCTATCTTCCTCTTGTGCCTTGTTTCTTCCCAAATTTACTCTAGCTAGCTCAATTACCTACAATAGAGCACCGGAATTGATAGTAGCGGGAATATGGAGCAAAATGCAAGAAAAAGGCCTAAGATCGTGCCTAAGTAGTCCAAAAGATTAGCAAAAAGGAGGGGTAAAAAGGGCCGAATGTTCATTCATCAAATCTCCCCACACTTAGTCCTTACTCGTCCCCGAGTAAGTCCTCAACCGAAGTACAAAGCACTACTAAGATAAATACGGTGAGTGGGTGCACAATATAAGCATCACTCAACTAAGCTACTAACTAAGCCGATTTAGTATTAGCGCACTCAACGCCCCTTCAACTCACAATTTGACACTCATGAGGGAAAAGTGCCCTATTGCAAGGCAAGTTGGGTCTTGCTACAAAACTTTCGACACATTCATCATGAAAGCACGTAATCAACAAATAGAATGCATCTAACAAAATGGTCCACTTTCCTCATTCTAAGTGGCCGAATTTTTCAAATAACAAAACACGGTCTTGGTCGGGAGTACCGTCTCAGAAGTGCCAATTGAGGTGCCAACCCCCTAAATGTGACAAAAGCAACCCTTGTGTGACCAATGCTCAAGAAACAAATTCAAGTGCGGGGAAAGGGAAGAAAGGGCAAGTCCGCCGAGAATTACAAAACCGACACAAGATTCAACCAAAGGACCCATGACTAAGGAGACCAAGGCAACGACATCCTCACGGTTTTCACTCGTCACTCAATGAAAGAACAAGGCGATTTTTGTGACAATAAGTAACCAAAATCACTCAACTAACTCGACTAGCGAAAACGCGCCCGCAATCTAGTGTGTAAGACCGTCCTATGTCCAATGAAATACAAACAATGGGAAAATGCACAAAACATGAAGCAAGGGTTACAACGGCGCTAAGGAGAAGGTCGAAACGGGATTGGTGCAAGCACCGTTTGGACATGTGGGGTTCAAATCAAGAATCGTCGACACATCACATCCCATCTCTTATTGCAACACATGAGACACGTCTATGCCCTAACATAGCAATGATGATCAAAACTATGCAAAAATTGCATAAACCCAACTCAAGTAGGAAAAATTTGATAAAACTCCTTTTATTTCAACAAATGGTAACGTCTACACCATAACAACGACTCGGTTTCCCAAGCCATGCAAAAAAATGTGTAGACCCGACTCATTTTTGGAAAAACATCAATTTGCCCCTTTTTATTTAGCAACGGCTTTTTCTACCCCTTTAAATGATGAGTAGGGGTGTTGCTTGCCTTTTTCTTTTTCTTGACAACAAACAAATATATACAACACAACTCATTTTTTTGATTTTTCATGACTTTTTCACTTTTCTATTTTGTTTTTCATTTCTCTTTCAAAACCTCTTATTTATATACAAACCAAATTCATACCAAATTCCGACCCAAGTGGATAAATAAACTATCCGCCATTATGACCCAATCACCTCCTAAAACACTACTACAAAACCGAACAATTCTTGATTAAGGAAAGGTGTTTATGGAATGTAGTTAATTTAGTGGGTTCGCCAATGAAAAGGCTAAGGCTCAAAGGGGGTGAACCAAAAAGGGAGATAATGTAGGGAATAAAACAAGGCTATTTGGCTATTGTGAGGTTCATATAAACTGATTTTTGCTTCATATCATATGCACAAAAATGTAATGCAATTTCATGATCTAAGGACGATGCGACACACTTATGCGTAAAGATGTGACACGATTCGCGAGGAGACCTACTCTCAAACCTAGATGAGGGCGGGGTATGAATGTACCCGCCCTAGGAGGCTCTACCCTTACCTTTGAGTAGTTAAGTCGAGCCAAAGGTCTAGTCTACGGCCCAAGGTCTCACAAGATCGGTCTAGACTCATTGGTCAAGCCCTCCTTCCTCGGCTAACTAAGAGGCCACGGGCGCGAGTCACGAGGAGGGGAAAGGCACAAATGGGCACATTAGTTCATCATGGGGGTACTTGGTTCCCTTCCTTTGACCATGTTCTTCCTTAAAAACTTATTTACAAACTTAATGCAAAAAGAAAGAAATGCAACAAGTATTTACATGTGAACAAATGCATGCGGAAATTTAAACAAACATGAAATGAAACGTGCAACAAATTGGCTAAACCTAGCAGCACATCAACACCAAAATTCCAAACGGTCTCCCAAGGAGACACCCAAAGCAACAAAATTCCCATTCTCCTTCAAAGTATGCAAAATACCAAAAAGAAAGAATAGTAAAAGGAGCAAGAGATAGGAAGGATTATACCAAGCGGTCTTCTAGCTCCCTTTTGCCTCAAGTGGTCAATGCGCCAAGCCAAAAGGTTAGACAAAACATATATATACAATGCAAATTTTTTTGAATTTTTCAGAAATTTTTCAATTTTTAGGCATTTTCTCTAATTTATAAACATTTACAATTATAAACAAATATTCACAAGAGTGGATATTTCCCTCCCCACATTTGAAATGTACATTGTCCTCAATGGACAAAAGCATAGGGAGTGAAGAGAAAAAGAAAGGAACATATTTTTTTTGGTTTTTGATTTTTCAAAGGTAAAATAACATATTTTTGGTGATTTTTGAAATAAGAACTCCCTCCCCACACTTATTTATTTACATTACTTCCAAATGGAAATAAATGTGTGGAGGGAATACAAATTAAAAGACATGTTTTTGGTTTTTTTTTAGGACCTCCCCACACTTATTTATGGACATGGGAGGGCAATTTAGTGAAAGAAAATAACATGTTTTTGGTGATTTTTTGGTCATTTTTCAATTTTTAGTTTTTTTTTTTTTTTTTTTTTTTTTTTTTTTTTTTTTTTTTTTTTGAAAATGCAATGCATGCTCTATTCTATATGCAAAATTTAAATGACGATGCAAGTTATGCTAAGTGAATGCAATTACTACATGTGACAATATTTTACAAAATTGAAGTCTAATACAATCCTATATGATGCAACTAAATGATTTATCAACTAAATGCATGCGAAAAATTTAAACATGGATGAGAAATTTGGATAAAAGGGAGAGATCATACTTGTCATTTTGGATTTTCAAACGGGAGCATAAGCCTTATGATGGTGCAAGGCTAGGAATTCCAAGAGCCACTCTACTCTTCCAACCAACAAGAAATATTACCAATTTTCAAGAAATGGAGAGATGAAATACTAACAAAGGGTCATGGAACGAGATGCATAGGAAGCCACCATTGCCAAGAGCTCACATTTGAAAGTACCCTCTCCACTTCACCAACTCAATTCTCAAAATCAATATCCTCATCCAAATTGAAATCATTATTACCCCCGTCACGAATAACGTCATCATCGGTACTCAAGTTCCACCCTCCTCCGGACCCCGACGCCCCCGCGTCACCTTGGAATGAAGGAGCCACTCCACTAAACCACGTGCCACTCTCATGATGAACCACGGGAGTAGGAAAGGCCGGGTTACCAAAGTAATCCGACTGCAAGTGGAATCCTCCGCGAATAGTCGGCTCGGTGTAACCATGGGTGGGCCATTGGAAGTAATCCGGGTGCGGCCCATCCCTCGTGACAAACCCGCGGCGGGCATAATCATCATAAATAGGGTAATTCCCTACTCCTTGGTTATAGTAGATGTGGTCTAGCCTTCGGTCAACCGCGTCAAACCGAGTATTCATTTCACTTTTCATTTCACCCAACGCCAAATTTAAGTTGTCAAAGTACCCTACCAAAGTAGGGTCAAGGGGAGGGTGTTGATAGCTCGGTTGTTGAGACGTTGAAGGCATAGAGTGAGTGTCAAATTGTTGTGGCAAAGAGGTAAAGGTGGATGGGTGGGATTCCGAGGTCGGGCCATGGCGTTCTCGCCGAGAAAGTGTTTGCCGGGCACCCCCGGTGTGGTCACGCTCACGTACCGTGAGGAGGTAAGTAGCTTGGTCTTGCTTGATGGTTGTTTCTTTGGTGTTAGGAAGGACAATTGAATCTTTGTCATCGATTTGCCAATATTCACGATTATCGGCGGGGTCAACTTTAAACCATTCTAAAGAGTGAGTCAAGTAAAATTTTGATAAGACATTTGGTTCTTGAACCGGGTTGTACAAAGACTCGTCAAACCCACCAATATCCTTAGCCAATTGGGTAATCATCCCACCCACAAAAATTCCCACACTTTGGTCCGGGAAATTAGCCAATTTCCGAAGGTGTAGCACAAAGTGGTGAGCAATGTTAATTTGGAACGGCTTGGGCTTTTGGAATAGGTAAGAGCCAAGGATATTTAGTTCATCGGTCCGTACGGACCACGGCTCACTCCTAGCAAAGATGGTCCACCCCATAAATCGATGCCAAACCCTTATAGCCGGAAAATGAATAGAGTTGGCACTCCTTTTTCCTACCGTGGGGTCGGGCTTACCCGAAATAGCCTCCCAAACCCTAGAATGATGAAAGTCGGCGGGTTCCCTATAAGAGTCCATGTAATTCAAACCAAAGGCCTTCCCAAACCTCTTCAAGTTCATAGTGTGGTTTCGGTTCATAAGACGGAACCTAATCTCAACAATTTCCCCGGTGCTTCTCCTTTTGTCAACTTGAAGCGTGCTCAAAAATTCCCAAGTAAGGCAAGGGTAAGTCAATCGCTTAAGGGTGTACAAGAATCCCATTCCCACCCCTCTAAACAATTTCTTAGCATCGGTATCTATCCCTAGGTCCTTCATTGTCTGGCTACAAATGAATTTAGTAGCATGAATTGGACGATTTTTAAATAAGAGGAACTTACCCTTTTGAGTACCGGAGGCAAAAACCAGATTAGGGAAGTCGGGATCCGGTGAGGTATCCGTCACTTGTGCCACCCCGAATTGAGCCGACTCCTCAATGGCCCTAGCCGTGTCCGCCCTTGTTCTTTTGGAAGCCATCTTCAAGTTAGGTGAAACGGGAAGTATTTGTGTGGGTTGAATTGGGGAATTAGAGAGGATTTGATGTAGAGGGAATGTAGAGAGAGAGAGTGAATTTTAGAGAGTGGTGGGAAAAAGGGTGGGTGAGCAAATAAATAGAAGGCGGAAAAATGGCTGGGAGCCGGCTGGGTACCGGCCGCCGGTCGACCGGCTCTCGGTCATACAGCTTTTTTTTCAAAAAATTCGACTTTTGTGTCAAAATAGACATGTCTCGGCGCCGGTCTGCCGGCCCAGCGTCCTCAGCACTTCATTTTCTAATTTTTCGACCTCCAAAATTCAAGATTCCTCGGCGCCGGTCAGCCGACCGGCCGCCGGCCCTCCTTCCCATCGCCAGGCTTCAAAAATGATCAAGTGACGACCAACTACCAAAATTGCAAGCTATATACAAATTCCATGGGTTGCCTCCCATGTAGCGCCCTTGTTTTACGTCGTAGGCTCGACCAAGTAAACAAGCCAACAAATTTTTATGATTAGGAAGGAAAAATCTCAATTCACTAGAAAGGTTTCAAGGGTCTTCATTTCCTTTTGGACGGGATTGCCAACATGATAGTGCTTTAATCTTTGACCGTTTACTTTAAAAGTTCGGTCTCCTTGGCTTATTTCAACCGCCCCATGAGGGAAAGATTGGACCACGGTGAAGGGTCCGGTCCACTTCGACCTCAATTTTCCGGAAAAGAACTTCAAACGGGTATCGTATAGAAGAACCAATTCCCCCTCCTTGAACTCCCTTCTAATTATGTGCTTGTCATGAAATCTTTTCATCTTTTCCTTGTACAACTTGGCATTCTCATAGGCTTCTAGCCTAAATTCTTCCAATTCATTCAAATCGAGAAGTCTCTTCTCACCGGCCGTCTTCAAGTCATAGTTGAGATGCTTGATGGCCCAATATGCCTTATGTTCAAGTTCAACCGGCAAATGACAAGCCTTGCCATACACCAATCGGAATGGTGAGGTACCGATAGGTGTTTTGAAGGCCGTACGGTAGGCCCACAAAGCATCATCAATTTTCAAGGACCAATCTTTTCTTGACTTGTTCACGGTTCTCTCAAGTATAGTCTTCAACTCACGGTTGGAAATCTCGGCTTGCCCATTAGCTTGAGGATGGTAGGCAAGACTCTTCCTTTGTTGCACTCCATACTTTTTCAACAAAGCTTCCAATGCTCTCTCTCCGAAATGAGTACCACGATCGCTAATGAGGACTCTCGGGACCCCAAACCTAGGAAAGATGACCTTTTGAAGTAGCTTGATCACTTCTTTAGCATCACAAGTCTTGGTTGGGATTGCCTCAACCCATTTGCTTACATAGTCGACCGCCACAAGTATGTACTCATTGCCGAATGAGGATGGGAAGGGACCTTGATAATCTATCCCCCACACATCAAATAGCTCAACCTCAAGCATGAAATTCATGGGCATTTCATGTTTCCTTGTGATGTTCCCGCTCCTTTGGCATTTATCACATCCTTTAACATAAAAGGCAACGTCACGGAATAGAGAGGGCCAAAAGAAACCACATTGAAGTACTTTGGCGGCCGTCTTCTTGGAGCTTGCATGGCCACCACAAGGCAAGTCATGGCAATGGCTCATAATGGAGGTAGCTTCCTCTCTTGGAACACACCTTCTTATCATCCCATCGGCACAAGACTTGTACAAACATGGGTCATCCCAATAATAGTGCCTCACATCATGAAAGAATTTCTTTTTCTTGTGATAGTCATAGTCGTGTGGTATTATCCCGGAGACCAAATAATTCACTATATCCGCATACCACGGTGCTTCACTCAAACTTAGAGACAACAAGTGGTCATCGGGCAAGTGATCATTGATAGGAAGCCCATTGTCAACATTGAGGTTGATTAGCCGGGATAAATGGTCGTCCACCACATTTTCAACTCCTTTCTTATCCCTAATCTCCATGTCAAACTCTTGGAGAAGTAATATCCATCTAATCAACCGAGGCTTGGACTCTTTCTTGATGAGCAAGTGTCTCAAAGCAACATGATCGGTGAACACAATAACCTTAGCTCCCACCAAGTAGGTCCGGAACTTCTCCATTGCAAAAACCACGGCTAAGAGCTCCTTTTCCGTTGTTGAGTAATTTGTTTGAGCATCATCTAGAGTTTTGCTTGCGTAGTGAATTGCATGCACCTTTCCATTCTTCCTTTGGCCTAATACCGCGCCCAAGGCATGATCGCTCGCATCACACATCAACTCAAACGGCAAGCTCCAATCCGGAGGTTGTATAATCGGGGCACTTGTCAAAGCTTCCTTCAACCTATTAAAAGCATCAAGACACCGGTTAGAAAACAAGAAAGGGGTATCTTTGGCTAACAACTCGGTCAAGGGTCTCGCGATCTTAGAGAAGTCCTTGATGAAGCGGCGATAAAAGCCCGCATGACCAAGGAAACTTCTCACCCCCTTAACATTGGTGGGAGGTGGGAGACTAGCTATGACCTCTATCTTAGCCTTATCAACTTCAATTCCTCGGTTGGACACTATGTGTCCCAACACAACACCTTCTTGTACCATGAAATGACACTTTTCCCAATTGAGCACAAGGTTAGACTCTTGACATTTACTCAAAACTTTCTCCAAATTCATCAAACAATTTTCAAAACTTTTCCCAACAACCGAGAAATCATCCATGAAAACTTCCATTTCTTGTTCAATGAAATCGGAGAAAATTGACATCATAGCTCTTTGAAAGGTAGAGGGAGCATTACATAGCCCAAACGGCATCCTCCTATATGCATAGGTGCCGAATGGGCAAGTAAAGGTGGTCTTCTCTTGGTCACTTGGATGGATAGGGATTTGGAAAAATCCCGAATAGCCATCCAAGAAGCAAAAATAGTTGTGTTGAGCTAATCTTTCTAGCATTTGATCCATGAACGGTAAAGGAAAGTGATCCTTCCGGGTGGATTTGTTCAACTTCCTATAGTCCACGCACATTCTCCACCCGGTTACCGTTCTTGTAGGAATCAATTCATTCTTGTCATTTCGCACTACCGTCATGCCTCCTTTTTTGGGAACTACATGAACCGGGCTTACCCACCTACTATCCGAAATAGGATAGATAATGCCCGCGTCAAGTAACTTAAGGACTTCTTTCCTTACAACCTCTTTCATGATGGGATTTAGCCTTCTTTGTGGCTCTATTGAGGACGCGTCCTCATTTTCAAGAAGAATTTTATGAGTACACAAAGAGGGACTAATCCCCTTAAGGTCACCAATAGTGTACCCAAGGACACCCTTGAACCTTTTGAGCAAAGAAATGAGTTTTGAGGTTTGGGTGTCATCAAGTGCACTATTGATGATGACGGGAAAAGTGGAATTATCTCCTAGAAATTCATACTTCAAAGAAGAGGGAAGAGGTTTAAGTTCAACCGTAGGAGGAGGCGTGGAACTCTCCTCCTTCTTACCGACTTCCAACATTTCAAATTTGGGAGCTTGTTCATGAATAGGAGCCGAATCCAACATCCATACATATGCAAGAGTCTCAACATCTTTGTCATCGACCTCATACCCACTAACAAGACAAGTTTCTAAAGGATCCATAGAGGAAGCTTTCGGGTCATGCTCCTCCATGGGATTCTCAAGAATGTCAACAATGCAACAAGTGTCACCTAGAGAAGGAGCTTCCATTGACTTGTGGAGTTCAAATTCCACTCTATCTTCACCCACTTGTAAAGACAACTTGCCACTCTTTACATCGATCATAGCTCCACCGGTAGCAAGACAAGGTCGGCCTAAAATAATAGGCACATTGTAATCCTCCGGCATATCCATAACAAAGAAATCACATGGTATGACAAGCTTCCCAACTACCAAGGGTACATCTTCAATCACACCAATGGGGAATTTGACCGACCGATCGGCAAGTTGAAGTGAAACTCTAGTTGGCTTCAAATCTCCCAAATCAAGCCTCTTGAATATTGAAAGTGGCATGAGGCTCACACTAGCCCCCAAATCACACAAAGCTCTCTTAATAGCCACCCCTTGGATAGAACAAGGGATAGAGAAGCTCCCCGGATCTTCTAGCTTGTTAGGAAGCTTGTTGGTGTGAGTGAGTATAGCACTACATTCCTTAGAGAGGTTGATGGTTTGCACCTCTCCATTCTTCTTCTTCAAGGTGACAAGTTCCTTAAGAAACTTGCCATAAGATGGAATTTCGGTAATCATATCAAGGAAAGGAATAGTCACATTCATTCCCTTCAAGATCTCAACAAACTTCTCATATTTCTTTTCAATTCTAGGCCTTGCAAGCCTTTGTGGAAAGGGTACCGGTGCTACATACTCCCTTGGTGGTGGAGTACATTCTTTGGCCTTAGTTGCAATTGGCTCATCTTGCTTCGGAGGATCAACCATCTCCACCTCCTTAGACTTCTCCATCACAATTTCATCATCTCTCACAATTTCAACCGGGTGCTCTTTCACAACTTCATTAGTCACCCTCTTTCTCTTCCACTTAGGAGATTTCTCAACCTCCTCCAATTGCTTCCCACTCCTCAAAAATACCGCGTTCATCTCCCTTGGGTTAACCGTATTACCCGGAAACTTAGCCAATTGACTCAATTGTTGAGAAATTTGGGCCACATGAGTTTCCGTAGCCTTTTGTGATGCCCGTATTTCATCATTCACCCGGCTTTGTGAGGCAATGTGGTTATCAAGCTTTGAGTCGGATTTTTGATTTGCAATAACCAATTGTTCAAAAGCTTGTTCCCAAGATGGTTTTTGAGGGGTTTGGAAGTTTTGGTTTTGTGGTTGGAAATTTTGGGTTTGTTGTTGATTGAAATTTTGCCCCTTGAAACCTCCAAATGGTTGTTGGTTTTGGGTGATGAATTGTTTTCCTTGGAATCCGGGTGGGATTTGTCTTTGGAATTGAGAGTTTTGATTGAACCTTGGTTGTTGTTGAGGTTGGGAAGTTGTGGGATTTTGAATGTTTTGTGAAGCATAAGATAAGAAAGGGTGAGTTCTTTTTCCATTGACAAATTGGTTGTTGTTATTATTGTTGAACCCTTGCCTTGCACTAGTTGACTCCCAAATCCCATTTACTTGCTCATAGCATTCCTCACCTAGGGGTGCAATCAAGGGACACCCAATGGGAGTATGCCCTTGTTCACCACACAACTCACAAGACAAGACTTGCCTCATATCGGAGCCTTTAGGTTTTGAATTTAGCAAAGCAACTTGTTGGGTGAGTTCATCTAGCATACCCTTTACCTCCACATTCAAAACCGAATTAGAATCCTTGCTTTTGCCCTTCCTCATTTGCCTATCACTTCCCCATTCCATAGTTCTTGAGGCCATCTCCTCAATTAGTTCCTTTGCCGCTTTATGCCCCAAAATGTCTAAGGCACCTTTCCCCGATCCCGCATCCAATGAAAGCCTAAGGTCTTGAGTCAACCCTTTGTAGAAATTGTTCACTAGCTCGGCTTCGGAGATGCCATGATGTGGGCATAACCGTTGGAGCTTCTTGTACCGTTCCCATGCCTCATATAAGGTCTCATCCTCTTCTTGAGTAAAGCTTTGTAATTCACTCTTGACTTTGGCCGTTCTTGAGGGTGGGAAATATTTGTTCAAAAATGCCGAAGCCAACTCATCCCATGTCTTGAAGGAATCCGGGTCACAATTCTTCAACCAATCCTTGGCCGAACCCCTAAGAGAACGGGGGAACAACCTAAGGCGAACCGCATCATCGGAGACCCCATTTGACTTGTACATATCACAATTTTCAAGGAAATCATTTAAATGATCATTTGGGTTCTCCAAGGGACCTCCTCCAAATTGGTTGTCTTGAACAAGGTTGAGCAAGGCATTTTTAATCTCAAAGTTGTTAGCTTGAATTCGTGGCCTTTGGATGCTTGGATTGACTATGTGCTTAGGAGCCATAGTGTCTCTTATCGGAACCGGTTCAACCATGGTGTTAGGCTCTTCTTCTAAAACCCCAAAAGGATTTTCAAACACTTCGGTAGCTTCTTGGTGATTAGCTTCTTCAATTGGTGGTATATCTAGAAAACCCCTTTTTCTTAATGAATTAAGTCTTCTTGCCGTAGCTTCAATTTCAAGATCAATAGGATATGTTGGTTGACCTCTTCTTTGTCGCCTACTCATGCAAAAGACCTAAGCACTTGAAAGAAAGGATTAGTAACAAAGGACTTAGTCTAAACTAGAACAAAAACGATTAATATCAAGCCGTACTCCCCGGCAACGGCGCCAAAAACTTGATGGTCTCAAGTTAAACCTCGCAAGTGCACGATTTTATCGTTGTACACTCTAGAGGGTCGATCCACAAGGAGTAGGGGTGATTACTAATTGTCTATATTCTTGAGCTTAGCTAAGTCGATAGATAACAAAGAGGGTAGTAACAAACTAGCACTAAACTATCAAATTTAAAGACTAAAGACAAGGTAAGATAAAAACGAGCTAAAGATAAAGGATAAATCAAATAAAGAGGAAGACTAGAACTCGGTCCGACATGAATATGAGTAATTCCGCATACTAATCGTCTCGGCTAATCAAGAGGGGTAGAAAGGTAAGGGGGAGATGGCTCTAATTCGCCTAGAACCTCCCTTCCGGTCTCGCACTAGGACACTAGCTACTCCGACTAACCCCCCTCCCGGGTTCGAAAGCCGGTCTCCCTAACTCAAAACCCGACAACCCCAAGAACATGCATTTTCCCAAGGAGATCAAGGAAATGGTCAAGGTCATTAAGCCCTCATCATATTCCGGGTCATCCCACTCCCCCTTCCGGAGGTCGATTTCAAACACTAGCTAAGAGGCTCCCTCCCTCGGTTCTCCCTTCCGGTCTCAACCTTAGTTGGTGACAAGGCTAAATTTCGGGTATCCAATTTACAACCTAACCAACTTCCGTTGGTGGACAAGGGTCACAAGTTGACACTACCCAAAACCCAAACCTTAAGCATGCAAATTCCTCTAAACTACCCTCACCAATTTCCCCCACAAATTAGCCTTAATGACAATTAGTTAGTGAAGTTACCCATATCGGGTCAAACCGAGTCCTAGAAGGAGACTACTCACTAATCATGTTTTTAGAGGCAAGGAAAACAACAAAGATAGAGTCTTTAGGCATAAACATGGTGATAAGATGAATTTCTACAACCAAGCATGCAAGAATCCAACAATAATTATGAGGAAAAGTGATTTTAATCTAATAACAAGGTTTATTAAACTAAAAGACACGATCTTTACCCAAATCAACTCAAAGATTAAGTCTTTGAGGAAAACTAACCAAGGATGAACAAATAAAAGAGAGACAAAGGAAAGATGAACAATTCAAAGATGAACAATGATGAAAATAAGAACAACAAACAAACAACAACAACAATTTTTAACATAAACAATCAAAAACTTGAAGGAAGAACAAAATGTAAACAAATGGAAATAAGGAGAGAAATAATACCAATCAAATAGTAAGAAAGGAATTAGGATAGAAAATCAAAGAAGGAGGAACCTTCAATTCTTCTTACAACCCAACTCCAATTACTAATTAATTGAAGAACTAGACTAATTAGGGAATGATTAGGGAAAGATTAGTGAAGTAATTAACAAAGTTTGAAACTTGGAAAGGGAAATAATTCAGATCTAGGGTTATGTGTCAAAACACCAAATTTTGGGGGTATTTATAGTGTCCTCCTACTTAAGTTACAAAAAGGGGAAATTAATACAAAACACGCGTAGCAGTGAACGCCAGCCGGTCGACCGGCGGCCGGCGGCCCATCCGGCGCCGAGGAATCCCAAATTTGAAGCTCGAAATTGGCAATATGACAGCCCGCCGGTCGGCCGGCGGCCGGCTACCCGGCTCAGGGTCACTCTTCGTCTTTTCCTCCTCTTTCTTCCTTGCTATCTTCCTCTTGTGCCTTGTTTCTTCCCAAATTTACTCTAGCTAGCTCAATTACCTACAATAGAGCACCGGAATTGATAGTAGCGGGAATATGGAGCAAAATGCAAGAAAAAGGCCTAAGATCGTGCCTAAGTAGTCCAAAAGATTAGCAAAAAGGAGGGGTAAAAAGGGCCGAATGTTCATTCATCAGTGGTGCCGTGGTGGCACTTGAGGTCCTTCACGGGGTTGCCCGCTTCGGGTGCTAGTCCTCGTTCTTTGATGGTGGTGGGTTTGAAGGTTGCTTCCTTTATTTATCCCGAAAGACTCATGAGGCAAATGGGGCGTCAACAAAAGTTGCCCGCTCAAGATACTCTTGTTCAAGAGAATGTCTTCCGGAACTCCGAGCTTGTGGAGGTCTTCGAAAGGTGGTGGGCCACTCGGCCGCTTTGGGAGGTACCAAACCCCGTTGCCACGACATGGGTGACTCCTGCTTATGTCAAGTGGTCACGAGCTCCGTCCTTGGAAGAGAGGTCCAAGTTTCGTAAGGACGAGGTTGTCGACTTGAAGTATCGAGAGGTTGGCAAGGCCAACCGTGCCTTCTTCGAGGATTATGTTGATGGAGCTAGCCCCAATGTGATGAGGCCACCGAAGAGGAGAAGCTCGGGTCCCAAGAGTATGGTGAGCCGTGCATTGGCTCGTTTTGGGTCGAACATGGGGTCTTGTGCTAGACCGGAGGCCGTCGCCATCTTAGATCCGTTGAGGATCCGTTCCGAGGAGGAAATCCATGTCAGGCGAGCCAACAAGAAGAACAAGAGGAAGATGTACCCCGAGGGAAAAGGCAAGGGTAGAATGGAAGAGTGAAGACCTCCATTACCCATTTTATTATTATGTTGTATTATTATTGTGAGTTTTTTTTATTATGTTGTACTAGCTAGTTATTGTGCGTTTTGTGCTAGTTTTATTATGTGAGGTGTTTTAGTTGACACCTTAGCTTTGACAAGTTCTAGACTCGTCGAGCTTTATTTGTTGTTGGAATTGTAATCCCTCCCATTATTAATTAAATAAGGGGATTGCCCATGTCAAAAATTGTGAACGCTTGTTTCTTCCATCCATTTGGTGAAGGCAATTCGATTCGAATTATCCTAAATATTTGCACTTGGGAAAGTGGAGTTTTGTGGGAAGGGAGAAAGGCTTATTTTGTATTTTTGTGGGAAAGGGAATGGTTTTTCCTTTTTCTTTTTTTTTGTTTTGATGGGGATGTTTTGTATGTGGGGATGGTTGTTTTTGATTGTGGGAATGGTTGTATCCTCCTTGTGTAAGAAAGGACTGCCTACGTATTCACCTGAATAGGTGAAATCAAACCATGATCGTAGTTCGAAATGTTTTGTAAATTTGATTGGGTTTTGTGGTTGTATCCCTCATGCATAAGAGGGACTGCCTACATATCCACCTAAAGAGGTGAAATCAAACCATGCTCGTAGTTCAGGTTTTTTTTTTGTTTTAGTGCAAATGGATGTTGCCTTTGACAGATCAAAGGACCTTTGAAACGGGCAAGGTGCCGCAGCTTAGACTCGATAAAACATGCAATATCAAATCAGAACGCATTGAGGAACTTGACTTGAAGAGGGTTGATGTGGTTGCTAGTTGTAAAACTAGGCTAGGTCGTTGGTTGTTACGGTTCAAGGGTAGTATTTCTTGAGTTGGTCTAGGTTGGTCGGGTTTGTAAAGTCCTCCCCATCTAGGTCACTCAGTCTCACTGCGCCCCCCGAAAGTATTTTCTTGACCAGGTATGGCCCGGCCCAGTTGGGTTTGAATTTCCCCCTCGGATCGACGGGTAATGGTGCTCGAACTGACTTGAGGACCAAGTCGCCCTACTGGATATTCCTGGGTTTAACCTTATTGTTGAATGCCCGTTGTATACGTCGTTGGTATAGCTGGACGTTGTGCAAGGCGTTGAGTCACCGCTCGTCGAGAAGAGTGAGTTGCTCGTACCTTTGACGGGTCCATTCCGCCTCAGGGACTTGACTCTCCAGTAGGATGCGTAGAGAAGGGACTTCTAACTCTACCGGTTGAACCGCCTCCATACCGTATGCTAGGTAGAAGGGCGTGGCGCCTGTAGGTGTTCGAATGGAGGTTCGGTATCCCCAGAGTGCGAATGGGAGTTTGCTCGGCCAATCGCGGTAGTTGTCTTGCATTTTCTTGATAATGGTGACAAGAGTTTTGTTAGCTGACTCCACCGCTCCGTTAGTTTGGGGACGGTAGGGGGATGATCGATGTCGTTTGATCTTGTATTTGTCCAGCAAAGCTGGAGTTTCTGCCCGGAAGTGAGAGCCTTGATCGCTGATGAATTCATGGGGTACCCTATACCGGCAGATGATGTTGTTTTGTATGAACTTGGCCACTTGTTTGGCGGTCAATACTGCATATGACTGTGCTTCTACCCATTTGGTGAAGTAGTCGATGGCGACGAGGACAAAGCAGTGCCCCTTGGTGCCTACCGGGTTGACTTTCCCGATGATGTCGATGCCCCAGGTTGAGAACGACCATGGTGAGGTCATGGTGTATAAAAGGGATGGTGGTATGTGTTGTATGTTGGCGAAGATTTGGCAATTGTGGCAATGTTTGACGTAGTTATGGCAATCGGCTTCTATGGTGGTCCTGTAGTAACCTAGCCGCGTGATTTTTCGAGTAAGCATCATTGCGCTCATGTGAGGGCTACATTCTCTGTCGTGGACCCCTCTCATGACTTTTTTGGCTTTGTGATGGTCATGGCAAAGGAGAATTCCTTGGGGTGTTCTTTTGTATAGTTGGTTTTGGTTTATCACGAATTGTGATGCAAGTAAACGGATGGCTCTTTGTCCTCTTTGGTCAAAGTTGGGAGGGTATTCATTTTTGGTTTTGTAGTTGAGGATGGCTTGGTACCAAGGTTCATCATGGCTTTCCTCGTCCTCGTTGATGGCACAAATGTGAGCTGGCTCGCTCCTTCTCTCGACACATAGGGGCATCGATGTCATGTCGTCAGGTTTGTTGACGAGTGCAGCAAGTTTTGCCAGGGCATCAGCAAATTGATTTTCCTCTCGTGGCAAGTGGAAGTAGTCAACTTGGTCGAAGAATTCGGCCTCTTGATTGATCTTTGCTCGGTAGGGAGCTAAGGTATCAGATCGGATTTTCCATGATCCAGACACCTGATTGATGATGAGCGAGGAATCGTCGTGACCCTCAGCCTCTTGATGCCAAGTGTGATGGCCGCTTGTAGGCCGATGAGGCATGCTTCATATTCAGCGGCATTGTTGGTGACGATAAAGTCTAGCTTGACCGAGATCGGAACATGTTCTCCCTCTGCTGATATTAGAAGGATTCCTACCCCGAAGCCTCTCAGATTAGATGCACCATCGAAGTATAGGTCCCATGCGTCGGAGTCGGCACAAAGGATGTCTTCATCAGGAAGTGACCATGTGTCGGTCGTTAGATCTTCGTTGACGGGATTTTCAGCTAGGAAATCGGCAACTGCTCTTCCCTTGATAACCTTGAGGGGTACAAACTTGAGATCAAACTCGGATAGCATGAGTGTCTATCTAGACAGCCTTCCGTTTAGTACGGGTTTTTCGAAGATGTATTTAACCGGGTCCATCTTGGAGTAGATGTGGATCGTGTAGCTGAGCATGTAATGCCGCAGCTTTTTAGTTGACCATACTAGGGCAAGGCATGTCTTCTCCAGTTGGGTATACCTCGTCTCGTACTCAATGAACTTTTTGCTGATGTAATAGATGGCTCGTTCTTCGCCGCCGACTGTTTGCGCTAGAATAGCTCCCATGGCCGTGTTGGTAACAGTCATGTATAGGGATAGAGGAATCCCCGGTTGAGGTGGCATGAGTACAGGAGGTTTGGATATGATTTCCTTTATCCTGTCGAAGGCCTTTTGACAATTGTCGTCCCAATCGGTATGATCGGAGGCGCGAAGTTTCTTGAATATTGGTTCACAAATCATGGTGAGCTTGGCAATGAAGCGGCTGATGTATTGGACCTGACCGAGAAATCCCCGAATCTCCTTCTCGTTCTTAGGCCGAGGCATTTGCTGAAGGGCTTTGATCTTGGTTGGGTCAATCTCAATGCCTCTTTTGCTGACGACATGTCCCAAGAGTTTTCAGGAGGTGACCCCGAATGCACACTTCTGAGGATTTAGTCTCATGTTATATTTCCGCAGACGAGCGAAGAACTTCCGGAGGGCATTGATGTGGCCGTCCCGTTTCTTTGATTTGACAATCATGTCATCAACATATACCTCTACCTCTTTGTGCATCATATCATGTAGGAGGGTGGTAGCGTTTCTTTGATAAGTTGCTCCGGCATTGATGAGGCCGAAGGGCATGACCGTGTAGCAATATGTACCCCACTGTGTAGTGAATGCTGTCTTGTGCATGTTTTCCTCAGCCATTTTAATCTGGTTGTACCCAGCATACCCGTCCATGAATGATAGGAGAGCATGTTCGGCGGTGTTGTCCACCAGAATGTCAACATGTGGCAAAGGGAAGTCGTCCTTTGGATTTGCCTTGTTCAGATCCCTGAAGTCGACGCAAACCCGAATTCTTCCGTCTTTCTTTGGTACGGGCACTATATTGGCCACCCAGTCAGAGTATTCAGACACTTTGATGAAACCAGCCTTGAACTGTTTATCCACTTCTTCCTTGATTTTCAGGGCCCATTCAGGACGCATCCGGCGTAGCTTCTGATTCACGGGTTTAGCTCCGGGTTTAATGGGTATCCTGCTCGCAATCTCCCTCACAATCCTGCATATCTCTGTAGGACCAGGCGAATATGTCCTTGTATTCGTGGAGGAGGTCAATGAACTGTTGTCTTTCCGAGGGGTCCAGGGTTGTCTCTATCCTAAGTTCTTGAGGTGTGTTGTTGGTTCCTACGTTGATAGGTTCGGTCTCCTCAATGATGGGGGTTCTGGTTTCCCGTTTGTCAAGTTCTTTGGCTAGGTGAGGTGGTTAGTCACTCAAGTCAAATTCCTCATAGTCATTCAGAATTGTATTGCAGTTAAATTGAGACGAGTCATAAGCAAACTTAGCGTTCATTAAGTTGACATGAGCGAAAAGCTCGGAAAGGACAGACATTTCGTGGTTAGTCATAGGCGACACAACAGAGGAGGCGGCCCCTGGAACAGGCTCCAGGTTGTCACCTTTCATGGAAGTGGGGGTGACCCTAGTAGACCCAGCCTCTGAATCAGCCACGACTTTGTGATAGAATAGCGGGAAGGGGACCTTGACTGGGACATCAGGAGTGTTAGGAGCTATGACAGACTCTGACTCCGACTCAGACTCATATTCAGATCCTTCTTCACTTCCTTTCTTGAACATAGGGCCTTCTCCAGTTGTGATCTTGAGAATGCGGCCTTGGCGATCGGTCCACTTGACGGTCTTCCTCCAGCCTTGGGTAGCTTTCTCCGAGTCAGTGTCGGAAATCAAGGCGGTGGGATCAAATTGGTTGTCCTTTAGGGCGATGTTGATGATGTCCTCATAGTCGAGGCGCTTGATGTTATCTTCCCCAAAGAGGAGTGTGACGGCTTCTCCGTCGAGGCATGGTGACGGCTGAGACTCAGTTGATGCAGCTTCGACGTTGTCGGGGATGAAGTAGCAGTCCTGGAAGACTTCCACTCCCGGGTACCTAGCCTTGGCCACAGAGTCATAGATCGGCTCTGGAAAGCCTTGGTAGAGCTCGGACTCTCCCTCAGGGACAAAGTATCCATTGAGGGTCAGATGATAGGGACGGAGGATAACTCCGTGCTTCTTGCGTTTTCGGACTAGGAGGTTCATCTCCTGGATATCCTCATCGGTAGGCTCATATCCCAGTCCAAAGGGGATGTTGGGGACCTTAGCCTGTTTTAAGGGAGGCAAGGTATCCTTCAGTGGATCGAGCGGCAAACCCGAGAAGTAACCCTGGCGCATCATGATACGGTTGACTGTGAGGTTGGCGAACGGGTAACAATCAGAGGGTATTGATTCATCAGTTACGACATTCACAGCTTGGAATCCCCACATTTCGTTATCATCCTCCTCAATGGCTTGGGAGGCTATTCCCTTTCTCATGACAGCTTTGATCGGGGAAGCAGGAATTGTGATTGTTTTCCCGTTGAAGGGGACCCTGATTTTCTGGTGGAGAGTCGAGGTAACCGCCTTGACGGCGTGAATACAGGGACGTCCTAAGAGCATATTGAAAGAGGCGTCGATGCCGACCACCTGAAAACTGGTTTGCCTTTCCAGTGGTCCGGTTGCGACAGTCAAAGTGATAAGCCCTGCGACCTTGCGACGAGTGTCGTCGTAGGCGCGTATTCCTTGGTTTCTTGGGACCAAATCAGTATCCTTAATACCCATCTTGTGAGCATTCTTGAGAGGGATGACATTCACCGCGGATCCGTCATCTACGAGGACCATGGGTACATTTTTGTTGAGGCATTGTACGGTGATGTACAGGGCCAGGTTATGATTGGCTCCGAACGGAGGGATATCCTCGTCAGAGAAGACGATTGGGTTGTTCAGATCAGGGGCGTCCCTCGTCATATGTGCCACTATTTCTTCTGGGGAAGAGGTGGAGGGCACGGTTAGCTTTCCCAAGGCCTGTAGCAAAGCCTGCTGATGTTCAAAGGACGTTGCGATCAGTTGCCAGATCGAGATCTCGGCTTTTGCCTTCTGAAGCTGTTTGAGGATCAAATTTTCAGGAGCCTTTGGTTGAGTGTCTGCCTCCGGGACGACTTGGTCATTCGTTGTTGGAACGACCGTCGGATTGTTCGGGTTCTGATAGGGGCGTCCGGATCGGGTAAGGTGTCCGATTTCTTTCGCCCGTTTCTCTTTCCCCGGGATGATATAGACATCCTCAACATCGTCTCTCCAGATGCCGTTAATTTCAGGATCTCGAAGGCACCTTGGAGGGGTATTCTTCGGTGGGTAATTTTTGTGAGGAATATTTTTGTGAGGGTAGCTTTTGTGAGGGTGATTTTTATGAGGGTAGTTATTGTGAGGGTGATTTTCATGAGGTGCATGCCAGAATGGTTGCGGGAGCAATCCATCCTGGTGTGGGTAGTTTTGAACGCTTGGGGTATTCTCCCTTGGGCGCGGTGGTAGAGGATTGAACATAAGTCGACGGTAGGCATCGTCAAGTCGGGTGATTCTCTCGGAGAGACTGGCTATGGCTTCCTCAACTTGTTGGAACATGGTGAGCATAGTGGCAGCACTAAACACGAACACCCCATCTTACAGATCTTTTTCCAAGGCATTCACCTCATCATCAACTGGAAGGATGAGGTGAGAGCAGTCCAGAGTGGGCTCATCGTCGGAGATGGCGTGGATTCCCAGAGGATTTGTTTTGTTGTTTGGCTTAGTCGGTGGGGGTAGAGGCAAATCTCCTTTCTCAATCATGTCCTGGATGATGTGTTTGAGTTTGAAGCAGGTTTCAGTATCATGCCCTTTCCCTTGATGGTACTGACAGTAGGCGTTGGGGTTCCAGAAGCGGGATTTCTTAGCACCGGTCGGATCCGCGGTGGGTCCGATTGGTTGTAACTTCCCTTGGTCCATGAGCCTCTTCAGAGCACTTGCGTAAGTTGACCCTATATTAGTGAACACTCTCTGGGGGTGCTCAGCTTTCTTAGAAGATGGTTCAACGAGGTTAACCTCATCGATCTTGTTCGTTTGGCCGTAAGGGCGAGATCCGGTTGATGTGGATCCCTGGTAACCTCTGCCAGTGGTCTTGGCCAAGACACCCTTCCGGAGTTCATCTTCAATGCGTGTCCCCAGAATTTGCAGATCCTGGAAGGTCTTAATATTTTGATACCTCATTAAGTTGGCATACACTGGGCGGAGATTGTTGACGAACTTTTCCACCAAAGTTGATTCACTCGGCCATCGACCGCCTGAGTACTCACCCTCCTCCAACGGGTTAAGAACTCGGTGAACCCTTCCTTGCCGTTCTGGGTTAGCACCTCGAGAGTACGGGTATTGGCCTGGATTTCGACATTGTCGGCATATTGTTTGGCAAACTCAACTGCGACCTCATCCTAAGTAGTAAGGTTTTTCGGATCAAGGGAGTAGTACCATTGACGAGGGATCGGTTCCAAGGAGGAGGGGAAGATCCGGGCAAAAAGTTCTTGTTTGACCCCTTTAATGGCCATGTAGTCTTTGAAGGCACGGATATGATTGAGCGGGTCTTCCACTCCTTTGAACTTAGGAACATTAGTTAGGGTAAAGTTGTCAGGTAATTGGTCCCCAACAGGTTCGAACCTTCGGTTGTTCTCAAGATGGATATTATTGCCCCGGGCTAGGAGCTGTTCTTCCAAGAGCTTTAGCCTCTTCTCATTTTCAGTCAGAGGTGGGGTATTATGTTCCCCAGTTTCCTTGTTCTCCAGGGCATCGATACAGGTCTCGACGCGATCCAGGGTGACCTTAAGAGCGGTGAGCAGGCTGACCAGCTGATCAGTCGTGACATCTCTGTTGTTATCATTGTTGTTGTTGGACGAAGTTGAAGACGGGGCCATGTCTCTGAGGCAGAAAAACGGCTCACATTACAACTCAATCCGACACGGTTCAAAGACTGAACGCAGACAACACAAAGGACGAGATCAGACTCAATAAGACGAGGGTGACCGTGTGTGGCTCCTCGGTGCTGACTCGATTTATGACGTGACGGTGTTTGACCGAACCTTTGACACGAGTCCAACATAACGGCGCGACGCCATTGGACGGGTCTCGTGGTGAGACGACTCATAAGTAAAGACCCATAAGTACGTTTGTTTCGACTCGATAGACACGAGGCGGAATTGGAATGGTGGACTGAAGTTTTCGAAAATAGAAATTTTCAAAAAGATTCATTTGTCGCTTTATGGACGGCTTCTGAAGATAAAGATCTCCGCAAGTCGATCAGTTGAAAGGGTTGTCTTAAGTTTATTTGGAAAAGACGGTTTTGAGTTTGAATCGGCTCGGAAAACAGTGTATTGTTTCCCAAGACGATTTTGAAATTCAAAATTGTATGTTTTGAAAATCGAGTTTGAAATGTTTGAAGAGGTCTCGGGGACGGCGCATGGTCCTCGGGATCTCGAAAGTGCCTCGAGAAAAGGGTGTGTGCTTTTCCCGGGTTTTGAACGAGCCATTGTCTGCGCGAAACGGGTTAAAATCCATGTCTAGACGCGGCGACTATAACGGCGTAAACAAAGGTGATTTGAAAATCGTCATTACGATGGCCTAGAAAGGCGTGTTGAAATGGTTATAAAAACCGGGTTTGAAAATCGTCATTACGACGGCCTAGAAAGGCGTGTTGAAATGGTTATAAAAAACCGGGTTTGAAAATCGTCATTACGACGGCCTAGAAAGGCGTGCGACGGTCGGTGAAAGACCGAGGTTTGAAACGGCCATTATAACGGCGCAAAAAGGTGATTTTGAAAGTTTTGTAAAAATGACACGGAAGGACTTATGATCAAGTAGCACATAAGCACTCACAGTTCATTATATTATGCATTATGCTGACACGGGTTTTGGCTTAGAAGGGTGGGTTACACACCAAGCAATCAAACCCCGATTTGCGAGAGGGATACCAATCCAAACAAAATGTGTAAGGAGGGTGCCCTAGCCTCGTGCTCGAAAGTGATGAAAGCTCTTTGACGAAACAGAAATGTGTAACGTCAATGGTATGCTTGACTCAATCGGGATTCGAAACGCGGGGATGAGAAAACTCACGCCGACGAGACAAGCCAATTGGTCGAAAAGGGTTAGGTTGTGGGCCCGGACAAGGAACCCGACCGTGACCGTAATATCAATTAATGCATTCCAACCAAGACCTCGTTCGAGTCTCACCATCTAGGGATCACAAAGACGTAAGTGTCCTAGTTATCCCTAGCGGAGTCGCCAATCTGTGGACATAGGCCACGTCTCGGTCTGTGGATTTGGGGGTCCACCTACCGGTCCACGGTCACGGGCCACCTGCACGCCCAGCCAATCTGTAGACATGCAGCGTTCTATTGAAAGCCACGCTCGGCGGCGTAAAAATGATTAGAGATGTTCAGAGTCGCCACCAAGCATTTGTGGGATGCTTGGAACCCGTTTGAATTCCACTTCATACCTCGGTCAAATCGAAGCACAAAGCAGCGTTTGACTTAGGTATTAAAGATAAGGAAATCGTCCCTCTTTAGCATCCTATCTCTAGAATGACTCTCGTACGCCCTGGATAAGGCCGTCCACTATCCAAAGTTTATGAGTAAGAGGTGAAGGTACGTATTGGGAAGCCCTTTAATCAGACACCCAATCCCACCCGCGGTAGCGGCCTCTACTGATCGATCTTGGTTGGTTGAATGCAAAAGTTGATAAAACGGTTTAGATGCATGAATGCACATCCAATAATTTAAACCTAACATGTGAGAGATTTCTAAGTCGGTTAATTTAATCCAAGTATCAAGTATAAGATGTCGAGTTGGATTAATGATTGATTTACATGCAAGACGGAAATTAAACATCCATTTACCGTATTAGGTTTAGGGTGCATAACGTGATCCATTTGTCTTGGTATTTTGCAAACATGATTTTGAACGAGTAAATAGTCATCTAATCCGTCCTGTATCCGGGCTAACCGGAGTCGGGATCGTCCTAGACTAATGCTGGAAGGGAACAGACCCTGTACCAGACGGCTATATGAGGCGCGAGCCAGCCGGCGGTGTAAGGGGCCTCTCCCTGGTTTTGAAAATGAGAAATGGAGGGCCTGGTTAGGCGCGGGTTAGCCCACGATTTATGTGCCGTGTTCTGACTTTTTAGAAAACGTTATAAAACGTATTAAAAGATGGGTATTTGAACCTGGTTTGATTTGAAAGGGTCGTTTAGACCGCATTTGTTGATTTGAAGAACTGGACTCGAATAATCATCATTATTTTGATAATATTCGGTGTCGGGTTCGATTTGACAAACTTGAAATGAATAGTTTTGAAAATGATTATGAACTAATTGTTTTAAGATCATTAGAATGTAATTAGTCGATACTCATCATCGTACCCGGGTTAAAATCCGGCATGGTATGTAGAACCAAGGATGACTTTTTGTTGGTGACTAATATGTTTTTAGAAATGTAAAGAAATGAAATAAAAGGTTTTAAAATACCTTTTAAATGTCATTAACCAAATATTATCACTGAAACACGGATTTAACCGTCATGGTATGAGGAACCAAGGGTGAAAAATGCTTTATGGTTGAAACAAATAAGATGAAATAAAAAGGGTTTGAAAATATTTGAAATGGTGAAAACCGATTACAAATATGAAAATGGATTAAAGGGAAATGACGAGAACAAACTCGGTTGACCTCTGGCCTGGATACCCCATTTAGGCGAATGCTTTATGGTTGAAACAAATAAGATGAAATAAAAAGGGTTTGAAAATATTTGAAATGGTGAAAACCGATTACAAATATGAAAATGGATTAAAGGGAAATGACGAGAACAAACATGGTTGACCTCTGGCCTGGATACCCCATTTAGGCGCGGGCTAGCCTACAACCAAGGGGCCTCTCGTCCCAGACCAAAAATCAGTTTTGGCTCGTTTATTCCATGTTTTGTTTCATGTTATGCACGTTTTAGCATGTTATAGTCATGAAACAAATGAAAACATAATAAAAGAGGATTTTTACACCCTCATACTTACATTTTTGGTTATGGCGAGTGACCGACGTAAGTGTAACAACTCGTTTGATCGAAAAAAACTCATTTTAAAACCGTTTTGGTAAGTAAAAAGAGTGTTTTAATATTAGTGATGGTGTAGTGGTCGAAATGTTCGGTCAAGTGATTTAATGCACGATGACGGTACCAAACAATGTGTAAGGCTTGTATTTACGATCGGTAGGTCGTAAACACGCGTCGGATTGTGACTTAAGTAGTCGAGTCGATAATTTTAAGGGAGAAAAGAGGGGGGCGGACACTCGCGTAAGTCTCAAATGGGGGGCATTTGAGGGGTATTTATAGGGAAATGAGTGGTTGTGTGAGTTTTGAGCGACGTGGCCACTTGGGCTGCTCAAAGAGGCGCGAGCCACGTCGCGGTTCTTCAAGTTGTCTTGTCACTTTCACAACAAACGCAATCATGATTTGTTCTATCCTAGGTTTTGTAATCACATGTTTGGTACTTGACCAACATGAATCCGGGAAAACTTAAGGTAGAAGGTTTGAAATGTTTTGTTTTTGGTGGTTGACTCGGTTTGACTCGTTGTTGGAGTCGGGATTTGAATTTTTGAGTCGGTTTTTGGTCCGTTGTCGGTTTTGACTCTAGTTAGTGTCATTGCGATCCCGTCGTCATGCATTAAACACTCCAGGTATTTTTGAAATATTTTGAAATGTTTTATTTTCGAAGTCATTTTAAGTTTTCTGACGTAAAGTTGTATACAAACTGTCGATCAAACGCCGCGATTACAAAACATGTTATAGTCCGATAATCATCGGGTGTTTGTCGGAGTCTCAGCAGATACTGGGTATCTACAACCATGTCAATCCAGTTCACTTTAATGAGGTTCAATTTGTCTCTACAACCCATTTGGATACGACAAGGTAACGGGTGAGTTTAATGAAACTCAAACGATAAATGCGATTATCACATATGAATAGTCAATACACTATTACTACTTCATATCCTATAATCTTTAGTGTATAATTAACACTAGTTAAAATGCAATAAAAGTTTGGCTAGTGGATATACCCTATATCCATATATTCCAACTTTATTAATTGCTATTTCCTTTCATTCAATGTCATCTCTAATGACATGAATTTATCTAAGTATATGTCTAGACTTCTTACTAGACTTGGGCTCTTTAACTTGAAAGATGCTCCCACTGTTATCACATAACTTGTGATAAAGTCATTTGTAGAGGGATTCACCCTTAATCCCTACGTTGACCATTTTATCACAATTTACTTAGAGTCCTTTTGTAGAATTTGCAATGCGCGAAACTAAAACACTTTTCTAGTATCTTACTCCTGAGTCAATAAGACATCATAGGATTTCAACAAATCCCTTTAAGTTTGGAAACTAAAGTTTGTGCAACCCCTTCAACACCTAACTTAGTTTATCATCCAAACATATGAACGAATCCTTAATTCTTCTCAAGAATCTCAAGAATGTTCTTTAAGGCTCTCACAAGCCATATGATGGGAATTATCTTGTTATTGACTTATCATGCCCTAGGCATATATCACATTATGGCATGTGTGTCTGTTGGCATACATGATCATTCTAATGGTGAAAACATTAGCAATCGATCTCATGTAATCAACAACTTAATAGGTTCAGTGAACGACTATGATTCCATCATAGTGATTCCACTTTCATCAACATGAATAACCTATTCAACCTTGTTGATGTTTAACAGATACGAAAGATCTTATCATCATAAGACTCACAACTCTATGCCAATATACTCTCACATAGATTCAAAAATCTAGAATACTTTGCACCCTTTTTGAAGTTTCCAATCACTCTTTCACAGAAGAGAGCATTGGTACATTATTCTCAATAAGTAATATGTTATCAAGATATAAGACATGGAGAAATAATTCTGGCTCTCACTTAACTTCATGTATAAACATGATTCTTCAATCATGTGAATGAAACCATTCACTATTATCACATGAACGAAAAAGTATAATCCTTTAATGCTTGCTTAAGACCATTCTAGGATCACTTAAGAAAGCTACGCATAAGATGTTAGGACTCTTAAATCTTTATCTAAGGTTTTGTGTTCCAAACACATCCTTCTCTAAATTCCCATTTAAGAAAAGCGAATTTTTATTTGCCAATCTTCATTAAAATGAAATGCGACAATTCCTAACATAGTTTATTGATCAATATCTTCATGTCAATCTTATGCATTTGAGTACTCTAAAGCTCTATTTACCTTTAAAGAGACCCTCACTTTAAAGTAAATCTACTCTTGAGTAACAATTATCGGATTGTAATGCTATGGCTCGTTTGTAACAAGGTCGATATAGGATAAGGTCATAATACCATCACTTTTTCAAAGCAATATTTTAACAATAAGACATGTGCTCTAAACTCCCACTGAACTATGCTCCCATTCTATCTTTATAGATTATAGTTCAACTATACTCCCACTCTATAGTTCCATTACTTTTACAAAGTAACACTATAAGACATGTTTGTAACGATCCAATCTACTCCCACTCTATCTCTCAGAAATACATCTATCTTCTTGAGAGATAGCTTTGTGAGATACAAACATATATATGGTGGAGTATTTAGGAGTTTATCTAGACTATGCATTAGGTTTCAAAAGGCCATCCTTATCATGGCAGTTTGATACATGTAATATGTCAGTCTGATCCATGTCATATGATAAATAGACTCTTTATTTCAGGTATTTCCTGGTTGACTATCCGTCTAGAATTACTTGTCCGTTTTGGATTGCAAATTCCCAAAATTGAGTTCAATAACTCAAACTGACTCATATTAGTATGATCTTATGGGTAGTGACACTAGGTCATAATCCATCTTTAATAAATCAAATTTATTACTTAGATCTTAGCCACTACGATCGGATCGTAATGCTTTAGTACTTTGTTCAATTAGTTCTCTACGTCATTTAGAAATTCCTTTAAATTTCTCAAATGCTTCACTTTCTATTTGATTAAGTAAATATACCCATATCTACTTAAATCATTGGTAAAAGTGACGAAGTAGTCATAAATTCTCCTTGCGGTGATACTCATTAGAACACATACATCGGCATGTATTAGTTCCAACAAATTTCTTGCTCGTGTCCCTTTACCACTAAAGAGAGTACAAATCATTTTGCAAAGGAGACAAGATTCGCATATTCCATATGATTGAAAATCAAATGGTTCATTAAATCTAGTCAACACTAGCCTTTAATGCGTTTCTTATTTATGTGACCTAATCGAAAAAGCCAAATGTACAATTTTTTTGGATTACTAGTTATGAGTCTTTTGAATCGTATTATGAAGATATATTTGCTTGAGTTGGAAGTGTCTAAAATTTGTATATCATAAAGATAAGTAACATGGCTCACAGCCATGTCCATTTTCAACAAAATAAATCCTTTCATGTCTAACATAGAAATGGAAATAATGTTTTAGACAAGGTGGGTACATAATAACAATTATGTAGATTACAACTCAAATATATTAACTAAAACAAGTACATAAGTCCCTCTTGAAGTGGCGACTACCCTAGCTCCATTTCCTTGTCGGAGATTTATCACTCTTGTTTAGCTTTTCCACATTTCCAAGTCCCACTTGAAGTAATAAGTCCAACTTTGATATCTCCCAAATACTTGGGGCAATTTCGCTTCCAATGGCCCATGACATTACAATAATGACATTCCTCATAGGATTGGGCACCCTTCTTGGTCTTGGTTTTGTTAGTCCCACTATCCATTTCCAATTCATTATCAGGTTTGGGTTTCTCCCTCATCTTTGCCTTCCCTTTAACAATACCAATACTCCTTTCATTTGCAAGGACACTCTTGCTAGAACTCCCACTGAATTTAATATTTCTCCTTGTTTCTTCAAATAAGGATGCCCTTGGTTTACTGAAATTTTCTTCACAACATTTTCCTACCAAAGTGGTGGGCATTAATATTGGAGTGGGTGGTGTGGAGGTGGTAAAGAAGCAAAAATTTCCATCATGAACAATGTCAACGCGTAATTCTCTAATCGTATTATTGTCATACTCGGAGCACTTCTCATCGAATGATTGGAGTCACGTATCAATGGTGATTGGTGTAGGAGTATTAGATGAATTCATTGCGTATAATTAACTACAAAAACGGAAATGAAGGAAATAATTAACATCTACCATTTTAATAATACTTGTAAATAAGTATTGCATTTATATAGTGATCTCTACCTAACTATTATAAATGATTCCGAGATCCAAATTCATATTAATACGGGTACGGTGAGCCGAGTCACCCCTTATTAATATAACTCGGTGGATTAACCTCTTAATCGATTCTACTTCTAGAACTCTCGGTCGATAAAAATTACTCTAATTTTCATCTTTAGCCCGGAATACATGCGACTACGGTCATGAATACTTCCGTTGAGCTCAATCCAAATTTCGATGTAATAACATTTTATTACCCACTTACCCAACGTAACAAGGTTTGTATTACGGTGAAGCCGGATTAACTCCCTTATGAAATTGGGATTCATGGTTTCTACTATTTGGTAAGGTTATTTCTCAATTATTATATCTGAGAGGTCTTGTCAATTTATTATCTATCACGTTTTAAGTGAACTAAAGCGGTGAACTACGATAATTATAATTGACACGGTCGATGACTCAATATGATATGCATGTGTTGTTATGGCGATTTGGCAATGCTATAACATATTAAAAGAAATGCAAAGCAATAATAAAAATTCCTAGTATGGCCTTCCTAAAAATAGAAAATCAAATAATCTATTACATATTCGGAAACCAACTCCTTTGGTCCCTTGAATCGTCGAGTGGCACACCTTTCAAGAACACCGTCTTCGTCGGAACACCTTTCCGAATGGCACCGTCTTTGAAGAAACTCCATAATTACAAATAATAATAAAAATACAAAACTATTCTTATTATACATTTGTAAAAAGGAAAAACTAGTAAAATAAAAGTGATACGAGATCACATTAAATTACAACCGAATCAATATTCCCTTTCATTACGGGTAATATCGATTAAACTAAGGCCATACTAAGATTAAATTACATAATTCAAAATTATATAAATAAAAGACGTTCAACAATTGAAATATGCAGCATTATAATATGTACCTATCATACCAAATTATGTGCCAAATCGCCCTATTTAACTTATATCTTTTATATAAGCCGGTTTTATGGAAATGCGTGATCGTAACTTCTTAAAATCACAAATTAACACTTAAATCACATCTAAGCTCAAGTTAATTATCCTAACACTCTTATGACTCAAAAATTAGTCATCACTCAATTTTTGACAATAATTCAACTTGATTTAATTTTTATGCTCATATTTGACCTTAAAATCATAATATATATGAAATAAATCCAACTTAAATTACAATAATTTCAAAATTTGAATTTTAAATTTTTGAATATTATGGAATATTTCCATGACACTCATAATGTCAAAAATCATGGTTAAAATTTTCGAATTAATTTTGAGAAAATATAGTTGCATTTTATCGGTTTTATCTCATAAAACATCTAAAGTATCCAAAAATCAATCCAATTAATTTTACAACCTTAGATATGATTAGTGGGATATTTATGCAACCTAAAATAATTTTCTCATGCCATGCAATATGTTTTAGCTATTTATGCTAAAATAGTCACTATTTATGCCATTTTTACTCTAAAAATTCATAAATAATGCAAAATGAGATCATTTCATCTCAAAGTTTACATACACTGTATAACTTATACATGTGACAACATATTAAAGTTTCATGGCCTGATTCGAAGTTTAACTATTTTTAACCATTTTACCTCTTTTAATCCATTTTTATCTCATAAAAATCATAAATCATGCAATATTAATCCAATTAATACGAGATTTTACACACCACTTGTAAAATATTCATGTAAGGTCATATAAAATTTTCAAGGTCATAGAGTAAGTTTAACCATTTTTAGTCATTTTAACCTCCATTTATGCCATTTTTACACTAAAAATTCATAAATCATGAAATATTAATCACATTAATATGATATTTTACATGAAATACATAAAATATTCATGTGAGGTCATACTAAAATACCACGGCCATTAGTAAAGGTTAACTTATTTTAGTGAATAAAAGTTCATTTTAATCATAAAAATGTAATAAAATCACTAAAAATCATTATAATGAGCTATAAATTTCCATAAATCATAAAAATGACCTAAAAAAGTTTTAGGACCATAATATATGACATGCATAATTATTTCGTGGCATACTCATATAAATCACAAATTTTTAGTTTTATATGTTAACATTTTAACTCGGAAAAACAATAACCAGAATATATGACATGCTCTGATACCACTTGTTAGGTTCATATACCTATTATTAGACTCCTATAATAGTGAACTAATTAACTTATTAATTATTTGTTCTTTAGATCTAGTGCATGCATAACAAAATAAGAGATTTATGAGAAAAACAATGCCCCTTACATTGATGGTTGGTTCGAAAATATGAGCACAAGTAAGGTCACCTTCCTTCACTTGTTCTTGAGCTTAATATGATGGATGATCCTTCTAATACTCTAAGTATAGAAGACACTCCAATAAGTTTCACCCAAGATTTAACCCAAAAATTCCTACTAATATTAACTAGATATGTAGTAGAAATGTTACCTTAATATTACTAATATTTCTATTATTACTACCTCTAGTAATAGTTGGAGAGTATTAGTATTTTAGAGTGTTTTTATGATTTTGCATATGAGGAAAGATGAAGTGAAAACAAGCAAAAACAAGAGTAGGAAAAATGAGCAACAAGTGCTCATATTAAGAGCACAAAACCGGTGGCTCTATGTATAGGGGGACTCTTTTCCTTTTGTTTTTACTTGTTTGTTTATCATGGGTAGAGTGTAGGAAACATTTATGTAAGGTGTGTCATAGAAGTGTCACAATCACACTTTATTCCAACACAAATGAACAAGACAAAACTTGAGCATCTTTTGCTCTATATGGCCGGGTATATGGAGTCCTCTTGGGTCCATTTTTGCCTTTTATCATTTGTCCCACAAATGCTTATAAGTCATATGTTTAACTATCTTACATAATTAATTATTAATGTAATCATTTAACACTTAAATATTATAATTAATAATATAATATACACTCCACTTTTGAGTTATATACTACCATTATATCAATATATAATGGGTCCTATAATAGCTAGTTAGTTAAAATTAAAACTCCTTGTAACTTTAAATAACTAATTACCTCTACCTCAAAATTTATATAAAACCTCAACTAATTTAGCAATTTAACACTTAATTACTAAATTAAATCTTATTTAATCACATTACAATAAGACGTAAAATCGCACTCCCATAATTAAGGAATTAATCAATCTGTATCGCATACAATTAATTAAATATCTATTTGGGCCTCATCCTATAGGTGTGACCTAAAGGGATCAACCGATCACCACCGTCATACGACAGTAATGTCAAACTCTAGTTAGCCAATCATTACCGATTAATGATGATCAGTTGACTATATAAAGAATCATCCCTTTCGTATTCTTGATATGAGATTTAATTATGATTTTAAATCACGTGATCGCACTATTGTTGATGACACATTTTCCAACAATCCGATCCAAAGCTAATCCGATTTCTTGGATATCCGATCCGAAAGTTAAGTTTGGTTTGGATATCTGATCCGAAATATTTGGTTTTGGTTTGGATATGGATATTAGAATTAACACATTTGGTGTCCGATCCGATCCGAAACTATAATTTTCTAGTATAATTTCGAGAAAATAAAATTTTATTTGATACAACAACTTAATTAATGTTTAAAATATTAGAGAAATATATAAGTGATACTTAAATTTTATGTCGAAAACATTGGAGTAAGAATACTAAAGAAAATCATCATGTAAGATTATGAATATTATCGTGTTTCAAACTTGATTTTAAAGTAAATTAAAAAGTATGGATATCCGCATCCGATCCGATTATTTTGGATACCCGGACATTGGATATCCGAAACATTTGGTTTGGATATTGGATATCTAATTTCAGGATTTCTAATATGGATATCCGATCCGAACTAAAATTTTGGATCGGGTACCCGATCCGTACTCTGCCCTACAATGTATAATGAAACAAATGAAACATATTTCTGGTCGCATAACATATACTATCCGTTTGAGACCAACATTAGTCCCAAATATTTAGGTTGGTCACCAATTTGAGACTACTTTTCGCTTTTTGCAACTGTTTTGGAACAATGAAATCCATGCTTATGTCTTCCCATGGCTGATTTGGAACCGACAAAGAAGTGTAAGGGCCTGTTTGGAAATAGGATTTTGATTGTTGACAAGGAGAACACCTCTTGATCACATCTTGGACATCCCGAAGCATCTTAAGCCAATAGAATTGTTATTAGAATATGTCATAGGTCTTTTGAATACCAAAGTGCCTGACAAGACCATTGGAATGCACTTCCCTTATCAATAAACTTTTATAAGGCCTTTTAAGCACCCCACAATATATTTCCAAAGAATAAAAACCCGTTTTGAACCAAGTATTTGCTCCCAAGTTTGATCCGGCTAGAATGAAGGAGCTCCCATTCTTCTTTAAATTCCGGATCCTACACATATAACTGTTTCATGTACTCAAACCCAAGGGCCCTTTGCTCCATGAAACTCAACATAATGAACCTCCTAGATAATGCATCAACAACTATATTGTCTTTTCCCTCTATATACTTGCTTGAAAAATTGAAGGATTGTAGGAACTCTACCCATTTAGCATGCCTATGATTGAGCTTGTGTTGGTCGTTAATGTATTTGAGAGCCTCATGATCCGAATGTAGGACAAATGGTCATGGTTTCAAGTAGTGGCTGTAATGGGTCAAGGCTCGAACAATAGCATATAACTCTTTTCATAGGTTGAATAATTGAGCTTGACACTACTCAATTTCTCACTAAAGTAAGCAATGGGCTTGCGTTCTATGCTATTGTTAATAATTGAGAGTGATCTAACAATTTCGGTGACTAATTCACTAACTCAACCCCCTTTTTCACGTATAATGTTTTTAATTGTGTGTGGATACAATTTCATTTAAAATTTGAATATGGGTACCCTGTAATCAAGTTTTTTGTTAACTGATTGAATAAAAACGGCTTCAAACTTCATTTTAGGTTACCGGTTTAGTATTTTACTTGTATTTTAACTTTTGAATTTGTCAGAGGTTTGTTCTCGGCTCCCCAGTTGTCGGCTCTACTGTTCCTGTTCCTGGCTCTACTGTCCCTGTTCCTGACTCCTCTGGCTCCCCAGTTGTCGGCTCTACTGTTCCTGTTTCTGGCTCTACTATCCCTGTTCCTGACTCCTCTAGCTCCTCTGTTCCGAAACTTCCGGCCTTTGTGTTTTACAACACTGCATGGACTTTGACAGAGGTTAGATCGAACATGTAACTATTAAATGTTTTTGCTTTTATATTATTAAATGTTTTATATTATTGAATTCATTTAAATGTAACTCTTTAGTTAAACCTGAACGTACAATGAGATGAGGCCTCAAAACTTGGAGGCGCAATTCTTGGGCTTCGGCTCCGCCTCCACTTACGCCTAAACCCGCCATTCGCCGCAACTAACGTTCGTACGATAGGTTATAACAGCTGGATATTAGGAACTATGTAATCAATTTAGTGTAGTAATTAATATGTTAACATCCGCAACTTCATTATACCAAAAAAATGTAGTGTCAAAATCATGAGATTAAATTTGCACCAAGACATCAAAACCACACCTGAAAAAGTACTAACCACATTCAATCATAACGATAGAAACATACACAATGCCAATCTTTGTCTTCAAATCTCAAACTCAGTATATATAACTTTTATTTGTACATTGCTTAGTTTGAAAATGCGCAATGCGCATCGAGGCGCTAAGTTGCCAAGGTAATGAGGCGCAAAGCGTAAGGCGAAGGCTCGCGCCTTTTTGACGCGAGGTGCCTTATTTATGATAACAAATTTTTAATGTTCAAATAAATTTTGGGCAAAGAGCCTTTTTAGAAGTTTTCAAGTTGGCTAACATGCGAAGGAGTAAAGTTAAGAACAATGGAAAAAAAATGGCAAGCGTTGTCTAAAAGATATGAAAAGTGCGTACTAGTTAGCCTTGTTAGGTGAGCCTTGTCTAAAGAAGGCATCTAAAACACACCGAGATATTTTGGCTAGTGCCTCATCCAAGGCACGCCCTAGGCGCACTTTTTTAAATAAGGTACATTGTCACCGATTTTAGTGAGAATGCATCAACGGAATCTATATTAAGTTTTTTTATTACCTCTTTACAAATTTTCTCTCATGTAACTTCGGAGGAAAAAAAACACAAAGAAAGCGGACGGAGTATAAAGTAGCAAAACACGAACTCTGTACAGTAGTAGTTAGACAACTAGTAGCATAAAAACCACAAATCCTAGTAGCATCCTACACTACTACAAAAAAAAAAAACATGATATGACATTTACGGTACAAGGTCGTTTTGTCACCATTGAAAGCCACAAGTCCTCTTATCTTCAACATTTACACCTTCGAGAATCATGTCTACCAAAAACCTTCACTGTTAAAATCGAAGCAAGGCTCTAAGGCTTCATTTTCGGAAACTTGAAGAGAGTCGGGTGGTGGATATTTACGGTATGAGGTCGTTTTGTCACCATTAAAAGCGTTGTGAAACACTTGAATCAAATAAAATAGTAACATACACTTGTTCCAAGGTTCACTAGCTGAAGCAAGAAGAGACATATGATTGACCTTGTTTAATTATGAAGCTAACAAGTATCAAACAGAACATACAAAGATTTCAAATTATATTTATCAATTTTGTGAATCATAATATGGCTACAAACACGGTATAGTGAAAAAATGGAGAAAACATATGCCTGCATACTTGCTCGTAGCACCCTAAGTGATCATGGCGTCTCTGCATTACCATTCCCCCATTAAAAACTTAAACAAACATACGAGTATCAAACAAATTTGATCGGATTTACACTACCATAATTTGTGGTACGACATGAATTTGCCACTCGTAATAAACAAAGTCATCTCATTCATCTCATTATTACTAGATTTAGAATAGTTAGTATAGTTAAAAAAGAAAAATCCGAAAGAGAGGGAGACAAATATGGTGTGAATCTATATATTAAAAGGGTAATCTTAAAAGGCCATGTAGACAAAACCACTTAGGCGAAGAAAAAACCATGTGTGCATTACGAATGCCACATTGACTTAGAAAAAAGCCACGCACACTCTTCCAATTGCCACGCACACACTCCCTATTGCCACGCATATCAATTTATTTAACCATTATTTCTTTTATTTAATGAAATGACCTTTTAAATTTTCTTTTATCATTACTATATATACTCAGTAGTTATGTACCATATTTTTTATTTTCCTTTCATTCATAAAATTTAGAGAATTAGTAATAGAATTTTTCATATATATAACTATTATATTCACTCTAATTTTCAATTTTATTCAAAAAAATATATAAAATCTTATTAAAAGACTAATCTAAAAAATGTGACATGACAAGTTTAATTGTGATGTGGCAACTTTTAATGTGACATGACAAAAAAAAGTGACATCAATTACCAATTGAAGAAAATTAAAAAATGTAAGTTAAAAAATTAAGGTATAAACACAAAAAAGAAAGAAAAAAATATGGTAAACTATTGATCTCCTCTCATAATTTTTGTTATTTATTTACCTTATTTATTTAACTATTATTTCCTTTATTTAATGAAATGACCTTTTAACTTTCCTTTCATCATTACTATATATACTCAATAGTTACCATTTTTTTATTTTCTTTTCATTCATAAAATTTGAGAGAATTAGTAATAGAATTTTTCATATATAAATATAACTATTATATTTATCCTAATTTTCAATTTAAATCAAAAAATAGCACAAGTAAACATAGAAAAGTAAATTAATTATTTCGTTTTTTATTGTTCTTATGTTTTGTATTAATTTGTTATTATTTTATGTGTTTGTATTAATATTGCTTGAGAATGAATTTCCAACTTTATTCAAAATTAAGGTATAAATTAAACACAAAAAAAGAAAGAAAAAATATTGTAAACTATTGATCTCCTCTCATAAATTTTGTTATTTATTTACCTTATTTATTTAACCATTATTTCCTTTATTTAATAAAATGACCTTTTAACTTTCCTTTCATCATTACTATATATACTCAGTAGTTATGTACCATGTTTTTTATTTTTCTTTCATTCATAAAATTTGAGAGAATTAATAATAGAATTTTCCATATATATATATAACTATTATATTCACCCTTATTTTCAATTTTATTCAAAAAAATAGCACCTAAAGTATACATAGAAAAGTAAATTAACTGTTTCGTTTTTATCATTCTTATGTATTGTATTAATTTGTTATTATTTTTGGTGTTTGTATTAATATTGCAGGAGAATGAATTTCTGGCTTTATTCAAAAAATGGGTAGATAAGGTATAACTAAAGAACTAAATTAATTATTTCGCTTTTTGTTTTAATTATATTTTGAATTAATAAGAATATTATTAGTTATTTTTTGTGTTTATATTAATATTGCAGGAGAATGAATTTTCAACTTTATTCAAAAAATTGGTATGGTAGGCAAAGTATACATAGAGAACTAAATTAATTGTTTCACTTTATATTTTTGTTATATATTGAATTAATTAGAATTGTGTTAGTTTTTTTTGTGTATGTTTGTATTAATATTATAGGAGGATGATATACTCACGTATCAATAACAATCCACGAGATTGGAAATAATGGCTATGGATCTTCTTTATAGATTTTTACTTTGTTTCAATGACTTTCACTTTTGTCGGTTTTTCTTTTTTTCTATAATGGTGTATTTGAAATATCGAATGATAGCAAAAATCTTTAATAAGTTGTTGACATGTTGTTATATTATTGTTCTTCACTCTTCCCTACACTTTAGTCTCCTTTGTAACACTTATGTTCTATTTTATTTTGTCAAACAGGTTACAAATCAAACTGCTAGCCAAACTGTTAAAGTACGATGCACATATGTCAATTTGATCTTATCATAGTATTATAATATGCATAATAAATGCTATGCATAATTAGTAATTAGTTAGAAACCGATTCTTAATCTCCAATTCATTGTTCCAATTTCAATGCTTCCAGGCCTTTAAATCATTTCTTTTGTTTTCCATCAAATATACTATTCTCTAACTCACGATATTTTTTGGATAAATAAATTTTTTTGAATGATTTGTTTCTATTTTATTTTCTCATGAATTAGGAAAGGCTAATATTTCGTATGAAGTATAATAGTATTGTTTTGATTATAATTCATGTCACATGAATTCGCATGTCATATTAAAAATATGCAACATCAAATTTAAATATGCCACGTCACATTAAATTTTAATCTAGGTGGTTTTTTGGATCCTACGTGACTTTGTCTATGTGGCGTTTATTTGTCATTTTAGGGTAGCCTTTTAATTATATTTTATAGATTAAACAAATGATTTAGAGAGAGGGACTACTCCATATAAGTTATTCACAAATTAAACACTTAAACACAATCAATTATTAACGATCCCGTGATTTGCACGGGCTCCAAAACTAGTTCAAGACTAAAAAGAAAAGTGATCTCAATTGTTTGATATACTTGTTTGCTTCTACTACTCTACGTGCCCACTCTTCCCTCTTCCTTATGTTATTTTTGTTAAAGCGATTCAAACATTTGGTACATGGACAAGGAACCTTGACGTCTTTATATTTGTTAAATGCGAAAGACAAAAAATTGGAAATCCCACTCATTCTGGTAGCATAGCAAAACTTATACTCCATCCAAGTTTTTTTTTATCTTCTCCCTTTCAATAAAATACTCATCACATATATTAGAGAAAGGGGAAGATAAAAAAAAACTTGGAGGGAGTATATCATTTCATAGTTTTCTCAAGTAAAAATAGCAATTAAAAAAGTCGACCGAAATTATAATAATCCCTTTAGATTAAAAAAAAAAAAGAAAAAATTCACCAATTAGCTGCTGATCCGCCAAACGAAAAATTCTAAGGTACAACGGGTGTACAAAATTATCGTAAACCCTAACCAATGATAAACCTTTTTTCATATTCCACTTATATTTTGCTTTATTATTTAGAGTGTGGGTAATTTTAAAACTCTTATTGAACAGGGTGTATAATGACGTGGTATACCCGCAGACCCAATTCCTAAATTCAAAGCAAAGTTAGTCAAAATAGTGTAAAATAAAATAATCATCCTCACACCTGGGTACAATCTACACATTTTAGGTCACCCAAACATTCCTAAATTCAAAGCAAACTTCCTAATTCAAAGCAAAGTTAATCAAAATAGGGAATGGATTTAGAAAAGAAAGTAAAGTGCTATCCCCAAATTGGCGAGATTTATAGTTTGATGCAAAGGTCAAGAAAGCAAAATCAAACTAAAGTGACCTTGGATCCCCAATCTACAGGCATAGTGCAAAAATCTCATCACGCGTTATCAAAACAGAGAACCAATTCAACCACGCAAAAAGCCTAAACAGTCAAATATATAACAAAATTACCCACACTTTATATAGAGTGTGGGTAATTTTAAAACTCTTATTGGACAGGGTGTATAATGACGTGGTATACCCGCAGACCCAATTCCTAAATTCAAAGCAAAGTTAGTCAAAATAGTGTAAAATAAAATAATCATCCTCACACCTGGGTACAACCTACACATTTTAGGTCACCCAATTCCTAAATTCAAAGCAAAGTTCCTAATTCAAAGCAAAATTAATCAAAATAGTGAATGGATTTAGAGAAGAAAGTAAAGTGCTATCCCCAAATTGGCGAGATTTCAGCAACAAAGACAAACTAAAACACAAAGATATTAGCAACAACTGGTTTTATTATGGAACGTTAAAGCCCTATACAGTAGAGGCTTAGCGTCCAAGCATTTGAATTCACTAACTAAAGCTCTTGAAGATTTCGAGTCTGCTTTGGAAATTGATCCGAGCAATAAGGATGTCAGCCGCGAGCTAAATTCTTTGGTTGACCATTTAGCCTTTAATCTTAATGGAAAGCGGGTCGCTTTACAATTCGACCCTTTGGCCATAAACAAGAGAGGCAAAAATCAGGTTTTTAGTCCTAGTCCCGATGTTGTCAACGAATGTGCTATTCCTAGTGTGGTGGAGAATTATTCATGCAGGATCAATAAGTCGCCTCCTGCTGATATTAGCGGTGATCAAGTCGATTTAGTCACTCCACGTGAGGTGATGGATTGCGTGAATACTAATTGTCCGTCGTTGCTGGTTGCAGCTAAAGATAGTAATGATACTCTTAATGTTTCTAGTTCAGAACAGTTTGTCATCACCAACAAAAAGCACGCCCACAAGAGGCTTCAACTTTCACCTCGTGCCTATAATTCATCCTCCTCAGATAGCTCACAACCATCTCAATTTCACTTCACTAACAAGAAGAGACCTCACAATAGATTACATCTATCATTTGAAGATTACGGAAACTTAGCACATGGCAAAAATTTGGGATTCTACCACCCAAGGTCCATGTCTTACTTGAGGGTCCGTACCCTCACCTCTAAAACTATCCAGATGGGAACTCCCCAGGAAGAAATTTCAGGGACAACAGAAGTTCCCAGCACTTCTCCTTCGCAGAAGAACCTTTTTCAGCCACTTAATGTCAAGCACTCCGAAGGTGTTGAGTTGGTTCAAGAGGAGGTAATCATCCAGGTAGATATGGAGCCCCACGAAGATAAAGTGGTTCACGAGGAAGCTGTTTTACAAATTGCTAAAAAGAAGCGGGTATCATCGGACTTGGCTCAAGTCAGCAAGGTTTCTGCGGTTCAGTTCCAATTTGTTGCGCTCAGGGATAACATGCACAATAAGAATAGGAGTTGTCGACGTAAGATGGCTTATTCCTGCCGTCGAAGACATGTGACCCAAGCTAGTATTCATACGAAGAAAAGATCTTCGGTCTCGCTCGACTTTTCTCTATGTATTTACAGGTACACCAAGGAAATTACAGCAGCTACGAAGGCTAAAAGGAAGGGGACGGATCTTTTCCACTTCGACGAATTTTATCATCCTCCCCGCAAGAAGCGTCGTCTTCCCTTTTCTGTTTTATACTCGCGTAACGTTAGTTCGGTTTGTTGGTTTTCCAGTATTCTACAGAACTCCGGTATCCCGGGGTTTGTACTGTAACAAACTTTGTTTTATTTTAATATCAGTTTACTATTGTCGAAAAAAAAAAATTGCTTCTTTTGTTTCTTTATTTAGGATTGTTTAACCTATGCTAATTATCACAAGAAATACCTACAAGGAAGCCTTGAGGGTTGGTACAAAATCATGGCCCAGAAAAAATCACCTATCAAGTGGTATCATTTCATCCATGTTGATCACTTGGTATCTACATTCATCAGATATCCCTCTGCTTTTAAATCATATTTCAAACAAGCTGTCATTGATGCCAATATCGTGGTTCAAGATTCAACCCACTCCTATCCATCTTCTTCACTCAGGGGATCCCCTACCCTCCTCCGTCATCCAATCCAGATAATCACCCCAATCCCTCCGTCAAAGGAATTTCATACCATCTACACTGATGGAAGCCCTGCTGGGAAAGGTGAACTGTACGGAGGTGGTGGTCTAGTCTTGGTAGACTCTGACTGGAACTTTGAAGCCTTTAAAGTGGCTGTTGAGAGTGCATCCGCCAAAGGAATTTCATACCATCCACACATCTACTCACCTGGATACATCAGTGTCCAAGCATGAGAAAATCCTCATTTTGACCTCTCTACTATAGTACTTGACAGTAGCTTGGGTCTGAGAATACTGCCCTCAACTCGTGTTAAATCCAAATGTGATAGTACACAGCCATAAACACACACACTAGTTGTGATATCCTTCCCTAAATCTCACAAAAAACAAATATTAGAACATTTATTAAATGATATGATTGATAATGTAGGCTTAAACATCAAGATTCATACCTATAATTAAGAAGTTAGGCTTAGCTGACACCATTATTTTAGGTTTTTGGTTTTTAAGCTTAGAAGGGGAAATGAAGTAATTTTTATATTTTGAAGCTTAAAAGGGGAAATGAAGTAGTTTTTAGGTTTTTTTTTAGGAGAGGCCTAAACATAAAGTGTGAATGTTATTTAAAATGAAAATAAATGATAAGAAATGAGCGCCAGAGGAATTGTGCGCGGAATTGACCTAAAATGCTGAAGGCGGCACTAATAGCAAATGTCCGATTAAATGCCACGAGATGTACGACTAAGCTGACCTTTTCTACTTATGCCGCTAGATAAATGCGGTCCAACAATTAATTTGTTGTAGTGTGAGATTCGCTTATCTCCCATTGCACACATGTGGAACCTGCATAAAATAAAAATTGTCTCTAGAGAAGTTGAGATCGAATTTAAGTCACAGACACTGAGCTACATGAGAAAAAAAAAAGGGAAAAAACTTTCAATTTTACCCAAACCATCCTAGCCCTTGTTAATGCTCCACGTGAATTTTCCGTAACATTAAACAATAATTAAAGCACAATAAATATTAATATTTGTCTTTTATTTGTTAAGAAAATTAAACAAAAAATTAAACTTAAAATTAACGTCAATATATCTAATATTAAACACAAATTATAATCTCCGCCATAATTTTTCAAAATAATGCTAATCATTGACTACCTTGAATTATTGTTCACAAATAAAAATATAAAAATTTCTATAAGAAAATGAAGACAACAATAATAATAATAACAATAATCGTGACAAAATACTAATAAATGTAACAATATTCGTGGCAAAATATTAATAATCCATGACAAATCAATACTATATATTTTTCAAAATAATGCCATCCTCGCCGTCCTCCCCGTCCACGCCATCCTCGCCGTCCACGCCGCTATGACGACCGCCACATACACCCTGACCGCCACGTCCGCCGGGACCACCACGTCCGCTCCGACCGCCCCGACCACCCCGACCAACAAGACTACCACCCCCACCACGCCCAGGAGCACTAAGACCGCCACGTCTACCTCTACCTCGACCTCAACCACCACCGCCGCCGCCCCAATAACCAACATCTTGAACGTTTAATTTCATTTTTTTTGGAGGGGCCATGGTTAAGAAGAGGAAGTGAGATAAAAAAAAAAAAAAGAAGAAGAAGAGAAGGAAGTGTGTAAACAGGGTAATAATGTGTGTATATTTATAGGAAGTAGTTATGGGTCGCGGCCCATTAAAGTATGCTGCATGTAGGACGAAAATGGACTCATTAGATTATATTAATGCAAATATTAATCGGACATTCTTAGCTATTGATGCGGTCCGAATAGATTAATATTTGCATTTTAGGCTACTAATAAATTTTCGGCCCATATTAAACCGAAGATACCTAATAAGATATTTAGAACCGATAACTCATCGGATGAGTTAGTAATTAGTGTAGCTCCCGTGCAAATGCACGGCATTTTAGATACAGATATTACAGAATTTGACAATTAATTAAACTAATTCAGTTTACCTCCATTTTGAAAAGGGTAGAAAATTTGCATATGTAATTCCAAGACGATATTTTATTAGCCTTATTTATGTAAAAGATAAAAATGATTAATGTTATGAAAATAAATTAAGAGATAAATATTGTTTAGTAAATATTGATAGTGAACACTAATTAATTAGGAAATCAATAGAATATTACGTAGGCGGGAAATTTAAATATGAGGATTTCGAGATCTATTAATTTTTTAGTATATAGGAGATTTTGATCCACAATTCCTCATTTCATAAAAAATCAATGAATTTTTTATCATAAAAATTGTGGAGGAAAATCTTTTGCATATCAAATTTGTGCAGATTCTAAGGATTTCAATTTTATGAATACTAGGTTTGGTGCCCGGCTTCGCCCGGGCTACCTCTATTTACCGTTAAATTTTATTTTCAATGAACTAAACTATGTTGGAGTTGTCTAACTCACATGTTTACTATTTGTAATATATTTTTCTACGGCATATCTTGTAATTATGATGAAATGTAAAATTTATTTTCAAATTATGAGACACGTTCACTACCCCGCTATTAATATTATTACTTTCACGACATTCTTTCTTAATATCATTACGTTCACCACTCCCGTGGTTACTATTGTTTCTTTTACTAATTCCTCTATTTTTTTTTCTTTTAAATTCATTATTCCCGTTAATTTTATTCGGCCTATATTTAAATAAATAAAATATTTCTTAAGTCGATTGGTTATTTAATTGTTCATACTTTTTCTCATTGTTACCATTGTTACTTTCACTACATTCGTTTTTACTTTCATTACTCCCACCATCATTATTATAAATGTCACTACTCCCACATTAATACCGTTAATTTTATTAATCTTGTTGCTGCTACTATTACTTTTACTACATTTAATTTAATGTATAATTTTATGATGATACTAATTAATTCCATAAGTGAGGCATGTTAATTTTAAGGAAAATCACTATATTCTTGTGTTTTCTAAATTTAATTACTTTAATTTAATGTAATTTCCAAAAATATTCTTCATCAAGGCATCTTTATATTATACTTTTAACCAAAACTATATAATATTTACATTGAGGTCCATTTATCAGGTCCATCACACGGTGCTATCGATTTAAACTATATAGTATAATTATTTTGTATAGATTTCTTTAATTACATTGAAGTCCCTTGGTTTCTGGAATTAATATATAGTATTGACATCCAACTAAATTATATCCATTTATAGTTCAAGATATACCTATAGAATACATTATAATAATAAGTCCAATTCTAGATGCTAAAATTTTAGACGGGAAAATTTGGAGATCCACCTATTCTTTTAGTAAAAAAATAGGAGATTTTAAAAATCAAACCTACATTAGCCCGTTAGCCCGTTTTAGAATATTCGTAATTTTGTTACATTATTTATCCTTTGTACTTCACTTATACGAAGTACTCCGTATTAGATTAAAAGTATTGGTGCCCGGCTTCGCCCGGGCTACGAAAAATTCTTACGAATCCTTTTTGTCAACAGGGCTCAATGCGACCGCAAATCTGGGATTGTATAACACACTACCAACGTGACAATACAGCTAAACCCATAAATTTCATTGGTAATAGAACTAGTTAAAGAGGTTATTTTGAAGTCTGATTCAGCTGATCTCATAGAGGGTCTCAACGGAAGAGGGTATATAAGAGAGGCCTACTACGACTTTTTTGGGAAATAGATGAGGTTCTCGCAAAATTTGATAAAGTAATTTTCGAATTCACTCCAAGAGAGGGTGTAGCAGCAGCTGTGATGCAATTGCCAGAGATATGAAAGGCAATAATATAAATTATCTTGCTAATAAGAATGTAAAAAAACCTTGGTACAAGGTAGGGGTGGCGTACGAGTTACAATACAATCGGTTATCGCGCTATAAAAAAGGTGAAGTGATTTCGAAACTGCTAGGCAAAGTTGTAAAGATGCTGCCTCCTCTCCGTGTTTAGCCATTAAGTCACGATAAGTTAGAGGGTAAAACTCCTGAGAAGATCAAGGAGATGCTGAAATACTGCCCTCAAAAGTTAGAGTCGTAATCAGGGTGTAATCACATCTACTTTTTGGCTCCCTCCATTGGATCAAATATTTTAAGTATTGAGATTTTGACGAGATCCAGGATATGTTGAGTTTCAAGGATTTGCAACTTTAGTTCTAAAGTAGTAAGCTTTTAATTCTCTCTCTTAATGCAAGGAAATTAGTAGAATGATAAACATATATTATACAAATATTAAAAAAATGGTGTATTTCTAAATATATTGTTTGCACATATTTTAATTACGATAAGAAATTAAAAAAATATATTATACAAATATTAATAAATAGTATAGTATTTGCTTATTATTATCAAACTGGGTTAGATGTCGAATTAGGTGCGAAAAAGATGGTGTATTTCTAAATATATTGTTTGTCCCACATTGAAAAATAATGTGGCTATGGTAAATATATTACATATAAATAGTTGAGTTGTCACACATTAGAAGATGATCATGAGGTGAGGTATCACATGATTTAAATAGGAGTCATATTTGAAACTTAGGGGTATTAATCCAAAATCTTTTGAATCGCTTAAATATTATCTTAGAGAGTTCTTATAAAAGTTTGTATTGACTGCAAACCTTAGTTACAACAATACCATACGAATATTAATCACGTAGATATTTATAAAACCGATTATATATTACTATATTAGTGATATTAATGTTTATTTTAAGACAATCAATAGTATAATAACTTTATTTAAGACAAAGTCATAATTAAAAAATAAAATGGGTGCTAAATAGACATAAATTGGTTATTAATGTGTCATATATAATGATAATCTCTACACTAAAATAGAAATTTTATGAATTATAATACAATCAATTGTTGCATAAAAAGATCTTGAATCCACAAACAAATCAATAATGAGCTTTTTTACATTGATAAATAGTAGAATTAAATCTTTTTAACTTTTAAATATATGTAATTATTATGCCTCATTACATTTGAGTAACTAAAACACATAATAATTTTTAACCATTAATCAAAATCGCACCAGGAAAAAAAATATTTTGCATTTGTTTATACATTTTATTCCTCCCTCAATTACATCTTAAAAGTCGTGTTAGCAAAAAAAATATAATTTAAATCATATCATATGTACATATTTTAGTTATGATAAAAAATGGAAAAAAATGGACGAATATAAATAGATAGTATAGTATTTTCTCATTATTAAATCGGGTTGGATATCAAAATAGGTGCAAAAAATATGGTGTACCTTTTCGTGTGTTATTTGTCCCACATTGAAAAATAATATAGGTGTGGTAAATATACTACATATAAATAGTTGAATTGTCCCACATCAGAAAATTATCATAAGGTGGGGTGATCCTAAAAATTAATTTAGGAAAGTATCATAAATATTTATTATAATATTTATTTCCTATATTATTTTCAAGTGATGTTTCTAATTTTTATATAAAAACTTTTACATTTCATTAGGCAAAAAAATATCGTTAAGAAAATTATGAAAATAACATAATTTGATTCGTGGTAAAAATGATATCATTAGAGTATAGATTTTATATAATTTGTACATATATAAAATTGTGTACTTCTTAGTATGTTATATGTCACACATTGAAAAATTATGTAGGATTATATAAGAATAATAGAATTGTCCCACATCGAAAGATTAACATAAGATGAGATTGTCTTATGATTATAAATATGAGGCATCCTTGGAACTTAGATATCAACCTAACATCTTTTCCGTCTCTTAAATAAGATGTTTTGACTTTTGATCATATCTAAGTAAATGATTAGACATAAGATGTAAATACTAAGACCTTATAACCATTTTTTTGTTACTAAGTTAATTACCCCGTTGCAACGCACGAGCATCCAAACTAGTTAGTAGAATGATAAACTTCCATCTACTTTTGGCTCCCTCAATTGGATCAAATCTTTTAAGTATTGTATTGGCTAAAAATAATCCTTAATTTGTAATAGTTCTAAAACTATTGATACTTTGTAATATCTTGTTTATGTTCTTTATCAGAAACCTAACCTTCCTTTGTCTCTCGGTTTCTTCATTTGTCTCAAATCTTAGTTTGGTCTTTTTGTATACTGCTTATATTACCAGGCAATTATAGAACTTATTATTACTCAATCCTGCTGTGTAGCGACATCGTTTTGATTGATCACTAAGAATATGATATTAGGCGTTCAGCTAGCTTTAGTTTTGCAGTATAATGGGTTGAATATAGTATGATTTTCACATGATCTATTTACTTGCCATGTTTTAAATTCCATCAATTGTACAAAGGTCTTGAATTAAGATTTACTGTGAATTGGAGAGGACTTCTAACATTCAGCGTCTTTGTAACTAAACTACGACCAAAATAAGTTAAACCCGAAGGCAATATTCAGGATGTTCAGAGATAAACATGGTAGAGACGAATGTCTCAGAAGTTTAATGGTCTTCCAGCGTAAATTGTACAAGATTAAGTCATGGCGACGACAGTCAATCAAATGCTTTCAAGTATATAATAACAGTATACCAGTTGAGACAGTTACAAAAATCTTCTTGGTGCGCCGTATCCCATTCTCCGGCTTCCTTTCCCAATCTAAAAAAAATGCGACAACATTCTGGATTTCTTGCATATTCAGCTTTTCGGCTGTCAGAGATAGTGAATCTAACTTGATCTGCATGTGCATTTTTAACATAAAAGATACCCGCAACTTTTAAGGTAAACACAGCAAAATATGATGCCTCTTGTAGTGAATCTAGAGTTGTCCTTACCGTGTTTATGTGTGATTTGTTTGAATTTTACTTCGGATTGTTGGATTTGAAGCCCGACCCAAACAAAATGCGGACTGGTGTTTGTAATCCTAATCAAGACCCACAGTTTCTGGGGTTTGAATTTAGAGTAATTGCAGTTAGAGAGTATCTACTGTTCATATGAACAGTTCTAAACGGCAGCGTTTTGGGTTTTTGTTGATGAGTTTCTGTCGTTTTACACTGCTACATGCCTTCATATCCTCTTCCCTTCCTTTTCCTTTTTCTGATCTCCTTCACAACCACTCCTTTTTCCCTTTCTCTAATCTCTTCCTTCATCCACACCTTTGAAGTTCCTACTGGTAAGTCGTTTTTTATCAAGTATTTGTATTTTCTAACCCTAATTTTGATTTCGCATGAAAATCTATATCGTCACAAGTTTCAAAAATTGTTGAGTTGTTGATATACTGTTTTTGGTATCAAGGACGAGTTTCTGGGGGTTAGGCATTGCTTACATGTGTAATGTCGATGTAGTTTAAGAAGTGAGTAGGCAGTTCATAGTTCATGAAGCGTGCAGACTCTGTCGACAACCTTTTAAGCGGTATTATTATTATTGTCGTATAATCACACATGCTTCATGAGGCGTGCAGACTCACAAGTTACACGCCCGTAAGTCTGTAACTGACTAACTTCATATTCGACATTCATCAACACAGCACTTCTGAATCTGGAATGCAGGTCTAACCCAATCTACACAGCTATATTGAATTTACCCTTGTACTCTATGCAATAAAGCTTCTTCGATAGATATCCATCTTGAACTGATAACATTTCAGAAAGAGAACATGGTCAACAACTTTATAAAGTTCTGCAGTTTGTCGAAAGAAACAAAAAGAACAACACTGAAGATTATACGGAGTTTAGTTTTGCTTCTCATATGGTGCCATCCATTTCAAAGGACAATTTGACGGCATTTCTTGCAGCGGTATATCAAATTTATTTTTCATATCAGGAATAATTTCAGAGCTACTGTTGGTTTCTGGCACTTGGACTTCCAGGTTATTGCCAGATTCTGACATTCGAGCATTCTGGTCAAGAACCACAACGTTTTTAGTTTCCTGCATTGGAACTTTCAGGTCAGGAGACTCGAGACACATGTCGGAGCAACTGGATTCGAATTCCTGTACTTGCTGCCTGGGACTCTGATCACAGCTGATTGCCTCTTGTCATTTTCTACACCACAGCTAATATTTCTTGATCTATGTATGCTGATTTTTTTTTGTTCTAATTCAGGTCGGGATCATCTTTGGTTGAATGGCAAAAAGGGGCACAGCCAGGATTAAAAACTATGTCAGGCTAGATTTTGAAACTATAAAGACATTTTTTTATTCAAAATTGTCCAATTAATACTCTTAGTGTTGAAAATGATAATGTAATATTTTCGATTGACGATAATCTTTTATTTCAGGCAACCATTTATATATGTTACGATAATTTGAAAATAATACGAGTAAGTACTTTGAAAAAACAAAAAAATTCACACATATTTGCTACAATGCTAAATGAGATCTTATTTTTTACATGCTCAAATATTCATCCTACAATGCTAAATGAGATCTTATTTTTTAGAGCAAGTGCAATGGTGGATTTTTCTCTTGAGTTTGTCAATAAAAACTTTATAAATAAAGTTCTTCCCATTGTGGGTAGCATTGAGTTTGTCAAATAAAGAACTAGGTTCTTGTTTAAGAACCAAGTTCTTTGATAGTTTCAAAAAAAAGAAAATAGTTTAATACTCCCTCCTATTCACTATATTCTTCCCCTTTTCTTTTTGCACAAGAAATAAGAAAGTGATTTTGGACCACACAAAACACACTACCTCACATGTAATTAATTTGGACCACACAAATCAACCCAAAAAAGGAAATAGGGAAGAAAACCCGAATAATCCGAATAAGGAAATAAGGAAGAAAATGGTGAATAGGAGGGAGTATATATATAAAATAATAAGAAATGGGTCTCAATTAAGAACCAACAAAAAGTTATTCCATTGTATTAAAAAGCAATTCATGGACTATACAACCAGTTGTATATGTTGTACGGTGTAGAACATGAGCTTTGTGTCAAAGTATCCGAGCTTTATATTAAAGAATATGAGCTTTATTAGAAGTATTGAGTTCATTCATTTACACATTAAAAACATAAAATTTAAATTAGCTCAGAAAAAATACACGTAAGCTCGGATTCTTATACTTGGTTGTACCATGCTTATGGTACAACTGGATGTATAATCCTATTTGTGTGTTAAAAAGTTCTTAAATCTAATAATTGACAAAAAAATGACTTGGCATAGGAAGAACTTTATTCCATTGCACTTGCTCTTACATGCTCAATATTCATCCGGTCATCCCCCAATAAGGATTGTTCATTGATTGACAAAAAATGGGCCCCTATTGAAAATAATCTTTTAACTAATTGATTCACATAGTTAATTGATACACACAATTCCGTCAAATGTTGAATAAAATCTTTCATACACAATTGATTTACACAAGATGGGCCCAACTAAATGAAATATTTCAATCAAATGCCTATTTAGTAAAGCATTTGCACTGGCAATCTTAAAAAAAAAAAAAAACTGAAAAAAAAATATATATTAATGTAAAATACGAAAAGAATATACAAGATAAAATCTAAAAGATAACATACTGATATGTTAAAAATTAAGCATCTTCTCAAAATATTTTTCAATAATATCTTATAGGTTTCATATTTTAAAATAGAAACAAAAACAAGCATTATATAATACAAAATCAAAATAATAAAGATAACATACCGATATGTTAAAAAGATTAAGCATCTCCCTAAATTTTTTTTTACAATATTGGTATTGGTATTGGTATTGGTGTAAGAGATACAAGTGTAGACCTCGTGCATTGCATATTTGCATGCACAATATTATAAAGTTCTAGTTTTTAGTATATTATTTATAGATTATAAATTGACAATTCATTACTTCTGTAACGTTTCTTATTATTTTATTTGAGTTGAGAAAATAAGTTAAAACAACAAATTAATCAAAAGATTTATGTAGTGACATGAAATGTGTATTTTAATGAAAATATTTTTTCTTACGCAAAATTAGTGATATTATTTTATACTCCAATATTTTTATATCTTCCCATTTATCAAAATCTCTTTTCTTTCACAAAATATCATTTTCAAGCAAAAAAGAAGTTATATATGTGTGTCGAAAAGAGCGGTCAAAATATTATGTAGGAGATCAAAAGAAAATAAATGGAAGAATAAAAATGGAGGGGATATTTTTTTTTCAATAACATATAATTTAGTTAAGACTTATCTTACAAAATCAACGAAATTTTTATCACAAAAACCTAGAAACAAATTCTCAAATCTTTGTAGATAGGAAATTATATCAAAATAAGAAAATAAATAAGAGTTAATTATATCAAAATAGGAAATGTGTTAAAACGCCAAAAAGTCATTATTGTTAATCACTCAATGGTCCCCAACTGCTTCTAGGGTTTTTCCTATGGAGATTTCGGTCTAGGCTCGTCTTTGCTCCCTCCTTCATCTTTTGGGGCTCTTTTCTTCCGTCTCGACGTGAGGATTTCGCAAGTGATTGTTGTTTTCTCAATTTGCGGTTCTTTTCTTTTCTTTTTGTTTTTCGTTTGCTTCTCTTTGTCTGTTGTTGGTTATTCTTTGATGGGAACAAACCTTAATCGACGACCGGGCAAGGAGATTATGGGGGTGCGATAGTGGTGAATCTGATGGGGTATTTGAGTGGGAATCGGGGGAAGGGATGGAACAACAAAAACATAACCTAACCCTTGTGGGGAAAATATGGACGACAAAGGTGGTTAATGCGAAAGCGGTGATTGACACTATAACAAAACTTTGAAATTCGACTAAACCGATTATAGGCAATATTGTTGATGCGAAGGAGAAACTCTTTGTGTTCAAGTTCCTTGATGTTGGTGAAAAAGAGAAGGTCCTTGAAGGGTAACCTTGGCATTTTGATAAAGCGGTATGGTGTTTCAATGAACCTAACGAAAATGGGAAGATGACGGATGTGCCGCTTTATCGTTTGCCAATTTGGGTTCGAATATATGACTTGCCTATCAGTGGAAGAAGTAATGTCAGCAACATTCCGAGGCTTAGTGGAGAGCTGGGTACGTGTTGGATCATATAGATACATGATTAAGTTTTGATAATGACAAGTGTGTGCTTCATATTATATATACTCTTGCTCGTAATCGTTTGTTTAGTCTTTGTTAGATTGACTTAGGTTACAAGTTTAGCAAGTAATGTTATAGCATCCTTAGCTATAACATTGAAGATTTGTGAAGCATCATTCAAGTAATGTTATAGCAGCTTGAGCTATAACATTGAAGATTCCTAAAGTATCATAGTAACTGTAACAAGTTTCAATATGATGATCACTCAAGCAAAAGGCTCGATCAAGTCTTTAACAAGCTCAAGATGAAGATCTTATGATCAAGATAAAGAGAAGATCCTATCACTGAAGATCTCCAGGAAGATTAGCTAGTATAGGTCTTCATCTAGTAACGGTATCTTAAGAAGAAATATTGGGAAAGTAAAGTTATAGATATTTCGCCTATAACTTTACTTACCAAACTTAAGGTTATAGTTGTTTCTACTATAACTTTGAGTAGCAATTTTATGGCACGATTTTAATAGTTTTAAAATCATTTTCAAAAGATAAAATTCTTTAAATATATTTCAAAATCATGTGTGTATATGATAGAGATGAAATATGGGTTGTTATAATGGATTATTTGCATTTCTCTATTGGTTAGTAAAACGGTTTATGGGTCGTCATGCTACCTAGGGTTTGCTTGATTATTTGACCTAACCCTAAATCCAAGGATTTGATTTTCGACCTAGCTGGACACGACCAAGGGTTCGGCCGCACGGCTTAAGCCATCTTGGTTTCGTAAGTCCTCTAGTACAAGTAATCTATCAAATTAAATATAAATAATATTTTGGTAAGATATTCTTATATCTTAAATAATATTTGATTTGATTTGTTTACTTAACAAAAAATCATAGAGATAAACTTTAGGTAAGATAAGATTTACTTTTATCTCGTTTGCTTAAATTTAATTATCTCATGGATTATATTAAGTAAGAGATAAGATTTATTTCTTGTGAAATAATCTCTCATCTCACGACACCCATTAGGGTTTCACCAAAACCCTAATCATCCTCTCTACTATAAATACACATGGTAGTCTTTTAATTGAAATAAGCTTTTCGAAATATTAAAATCTCTTGCAAACAATTTTGAGTTTAATTTTAATCAGTTATTTCTATTGTTTTGCATTTGAAAATCCCTGCGAAAAGTCGTGCTCTTAAAATTGCTTATTATTCTTAAGGTTACGTCATAAGATAATATTACTTCATATTGTTTCTTACTCGTTCAATTGTGTGAACACTTAGAAGAACAATCAAGTGCTTTCTTAGTAACTTAAGATAGTCAAATCGAATATCTAGTGATATTCATAATGAGTTATAGCTAGAGTTAGCTATACGAGTTGGGTTGATAATTTTGTAATCCGGAGAAAGGTACTAAAATTATTAATCGAGAATAGTGGACGTAGGCTTCGACGTGTGAAGCTGAACCACTTCAAAACCGTGTGTCTTTGCAGTTTTTGTTTCTATTCATTTCATTACGTTTACAATCACTTAGTTAATTAATTAAAGTTTAATCAATAAACTTTAAATAATTAATCATTGATATAAAATAAAAAGTGGGCATAAATTTTTAAATACTCAATTCACCCCCCCCCACCCCCCCTCTCTCGAGTATTTCGACTAGATAGACTCTTCAATTGGTATTAGAGTCTCGTGCTCTTGATTGCCTATCCGCAAAGAGGCTAGATCCGTCTATCTTTTTATCTTTTTATTTATTTTATTCTGCTGCCTTACACGTGTGAAATGGATTCCAAGTATCTTAAGTCCTATCTTTGATGGGAAGAATTATGGACTTTGGAAAAACATGATGACACACTTCATAAAAGGACATGATTGGGAGTGCTGGACGATTATTAAGAATGGACCACACAAAATTTTGGTCGCATCTTCTAAAGGCACTCCCTATGAGAAAAAAGAAGATGACTATATTGAGGCTGATTACAAGGAGGTTGACAAAAACTCGAAAGCGATAAGCCTGTTACAAAACGGCATGACATCGACCGAATTCGATCGTTTTTCTTCTTGCACTTCGGCCAAGAAAATATGGGATGGTCTTGAGTTGTCCTATGGAGGAACGTCAGTTGTTAGAAAATATCGTATTGACTTGCTGATTCAAAAATATGAACTTTTTAAAATGGAAAAGAATGAATCACTTGATAGCATGTCAGCACGATTTTCTACTATAGTCAATGAGCTAAAAAATCTTGGTAAAACGTTTAACTCCGAGGAGAATTCTAGAAAAGTACTTAGGAGTTTAACCAAGAAATGGCATCCCAAGGTCACAGTTATGGAAGAAGTCAGAGATCTCACTTTTCTACCTTATGCGTAACTTATTGGTGCTCTCATGGCTCATGAACTTAGTCTTCTTACGTTTTGCTAGGGAGATCTCGACACTGAGGACGATGAAGCATAAGAAGAAGAAGAAGAAGTTGTTAACCTATGTCTAGGCAACGTCAGTATTAACCTCTTTTCAGACAGTGATAAAGATAGCGTGGACTTCTACTGCTGCTTTCTAGGAGATTCCGACTCAGAAGAAGAAGAAGAGGTAAGTTATCTTGAACTTAAGAAAGGTGTTAAGAATTTGCCTAGGAATGCTTTAATTGAATACTTTGAGCAATCTCTTGATAAATGTCATGAACAAGAGTTGGAATTGAAAGACTTGAAAGAATAAACCCTCGACATTGCTGAAGAGAATCATCTCCTTAAAGCAAAAGCCAAAAAGCTCAAGTCTAAAGTTATAGCTAATACCGCTAAAATTTCAGACGTGACAAATGCTGAGAAGAAGGCTCTTGAGTCTAAAGTTATAGCTAATGAAGTTATAACCTCAGACCTAAAACTCAACATTAAGCATCTTCAAGCCAAAGTTACAGCTAGTGAAGCTATAACCTTGCAATTGAGGAAAGACAAAGAGTTGCTTGAGTCAAAGGCTACGGCTATAGAAGCTGTGATCTCAGATCAAAAGAAGGAGATTGAATCCCTAACTCGGCAATTGAAGGAATCTAAAAATGTTATATCAAACACTAAAAGAACGCATACCGAGATGGTACGAGTTCTTAATGAAAGATTCCAAAACTTTTGTGATAATTATGAACAGACTCATCCTCCCAAGGTCATAGATTAAGACCATTCCAAATGCAACAAAGAGATACAATCCTTAAAAGAATTACTCTTGCATGCTAGAAAGGTTCACGAGAAATGGGAAGGTAGCACACGTGTCCTGAATTTCCTAATTGAGCAATCAGATAATAACATGAAAATGGGATTAGGGCACGAGTGCTATGGTCGTAGAGATCACTCTAAATGCAAATCAACTCCTTCCGAACGTGATTTCAGAAGGAGAAAATATACAAATTTACCAGAATATTTGATTTGCAATTACTGTGGTCATATCCAAGAAAACTGTGTCAAATATGCTCGGGAATTAAGAAAAGGAATCAACTTTGTTAAAGCTTCTGACACTGTTTTCGAGGATAATGAATTCACCCCATCTGAGCCTAGTACTAATGAAGAACGCAACAATGATCATCGTTGGTTCTATGATATGAGCTTTGACTTTAAGAAGGCTACAAAACCAAAACCGACATTTAAACCTAAAGAGTTGTTCAAAACGAAGGCTCCCCCAAAACAACCTGAAAGACCACGACATGAGGAACTCAGAACTCAAACCAAGTCGGTTCCTAGACAAACCCATTCGCCTCCAAAACGTAAAGTTATTAAAAAAGTGTGGGTTAGAAAAGATCTAGTATTTAGAGTGACTAACGTCAAAGGACCCAACTTAGCTTGGGTACCTAAAAACTGTATCTAATCATCTTGCAGGTTGTGGTGAAAGAAAATAACTTATGGTACCTTGATAGTGGATGTTCAAGGCAAATGACTGGAGATGTAAATTTATTTCTTTCACTTGAACCCTTCGACGGAGGTAATGTCACATTTGGTGATAACAAGAAGGGTAAGGTTATCGGTATTGGTAAAGTTGGAATATCCTCTTCTCATGCTATTAGTGATGTTTATCTAGTTAGTGGTCTCAAGCACAATTTACTGAGTATCTCTCAATTATGCGATAAAGGAAATAAAGTTGTTTTTCATTCAGATTCTTGTCGAATAATAATTGAAGGAACAAGTAGCGTTGTGCTTGAAGGACATCGTAGAAGGAATTTTTATATGATTGATCTGAACAATATTCCTACTAATTAATTCACATGCATGAAAGTAACAACAGATGATCCATGTCTTTGGCATAAAAGGTTTGCTCACATAAATTCAACAACATTGAATAAACTAAAGAAATGAGATTTGGTTGAAGGACTTCCCTCAATCAAATTCGATCAAGAAACCTTATGTGACTCATGTGCTCATTGCAAACATGTGAGATCATCATTCAAATCCAAGAGAATGGTAAGTACCAATGAACCACTAGAGCTCGTACATATGGATCTTTGTGGCCCAATGAAGGTAAGAAGTAGAGGTGGATCCAGGTATGTCTTCGTTCTAGTTGAAGATTATTCTAGATATGTTTGGTCAATCCTTCTCAATTCAAAAGATAAAAATTTCGAAGAGTTTGCAGTTCTAATGAAGCTTGCCCAAAATAAGTATAAATCAAAATTAGTTTCCATTCGTACGGATCATGGCACAAAATTTGATAACCATGCTTTTATAGAATATTGTTGGGAGAATGGTGTTGGGCATAACTTCTCAGCACCACGAACCCCACAACAAAATGGTGTTGTTGAACGTATGAATAGGACATTGGAGGATATGACACGCACTATGTTATTGTGTAGTAGACTACCTCGTAATTTTTGGGCTGAAGTTATTAGTACCGCATGCTATGTTCATAATCGAGCTTTGATTAGACCTATTCTCAGGAAGACCCCTTATGAGCTTCTTAGAGGACGTAAACCTAACATAGCACATCTACGTTGCTTCAGGAGTAAATGTTTTTTCCATAATAATGGCAAAAAAAGATTAAGCAAATTCGATCCCAGAAGTGACGAAGTGGTGTTTGTGGGTTATTCTAATCATAGTAAAGCATATAAGGTCTTCAATAATAGAACCTTGTGAATCAAAGAAAGTGTACATGTTGTTTTTGATGAGAATAATATGTTTGACAAAGCTGAACAGGAAGAAGAAGAAGATTTGAACGAACCTGATTTCCAACTATCCAGGGATGATCTTCCATAATTGAATGAGGAAGATAAAGAAATCAAGGGCACAAATGATGAACAAGGAACTCCTTCGAATGATAAAGGAAAGAGAACCGAGAGTTTAGTTGATGATACTAAAACCTCTTCTCAATCCAAGCAATTGGAGAATAAAGTTATAGCTGATGTTGCTATAACATCAACTCCAAGTCAACGAACTAGATCCAATGTTATACCTGATTCTGCTATAACACCAGGATTGGATTCAGGGGGAACTAGGCGTGAATCCCAATCATTCGAAGAAAGCGAGACCAGTTCAGATGAAGATGTGACTCGTTTTTCTAAGAAATGGAGATATAAGGACTCTCATCCAATGGAAACCATCCTAGGAAGTCTGAATGAGGGTGTTCGAACTCGTAGAAGACTTAACAACTTTTGCTCCTTCTACTCCTTTCTCTGAACCATCGAGCCAACAAATATCAAAGAAACACTTGCAGAACCAGACTGGATCGTTGCTATGCAAGAAGAGTTTCAACAGTTCGAACGGAATAAAGTTTGGCATTTGGTTCCGAGAACTAAAAACTGAACGGTTATTGGTACAATATGGGTTTTTAGAAACAAGCTGGACGATACAGGAGTTATTGTACGAAATAAAGCTAGATTGGTTGTACAAGGGTATAATCAACAAGAAGGAATTGACTATGATGAGACCTTCTCTCATGTAGCCAGACTTGAGGCTATTAGATTATTAATAGCATTTGCTGCTCATAAAGGAATTAAACTTTATCAAATGGACGTTAAGACAGCATTTCTTAACGGTTATTTGAATGAGGAGGTTTTCGTTAAACAACCTCTAGGATTTCTCGATAGCAAGTTTCAAAACCATGTTTTCAAATTAGATAAAGCTTTATATGGTTTGAAACAAGCTCTGAAGTCGTGGTACGATAGATTATCAAAATATCTTCTTAAAAGTGGTTTTAAAAGAGGATCTGTCGATAAAACCCTATTTTTGAAAACTGAGGATTCCGATTTATTAGTTGTACAAATTTACGTTGATGATATTATTTTTGGTTCAACTAATGATCGTTTATGTAAGTATTTTTCAGAACTAATGACCTCAGAATTCGAGATGAGCATGATGGGAGAACTCAAGTTCTTCCTTGGACTCCAAATTCAACAAACTCCTGAAGGAATCATGATACACCAACAGAAATACATCAAGGAGCTAATCAAAAAATTCGGTATGGAAAATTCTAATTCTAAGCCAACTCCCATGGGTACAGATAAGAAGTTGACTCTATATGAAAACGGTAAGTGTGTTGATGAGACGGCTTATCGAGGTATGATCGGCTCACTTCTTTATTTAACTGCAAGTCGACCTGATATTATGTTTAGTGTATGCGTATGTGCTCGATTTCAAGCGTGCCCTAAAGAATCGCATATGATTGCAGTTAAGAGAATTTTGAAGTATTTAATTGGTACATCTAAATTATATATGTGGTATCCTCTTGAGTGTAATTTCGATCTCATAGGGTATTCAGATGCAGATTATGCAGGTTGTTCACTTGACAGAAAAAAGTACTTCTGGCATAGCCACGTTTGTTGGACCGTGTATAATTACATGGGAGGTCAAAGAAGCAAAATTCCGTTGCACTATCTACAACTGAAGCCGAATACATTGCCGCTGGATTGGTATGTTCTCAACTTTTATGGCTTAAGGACCAATTGTATGATTACGATGTTAATATTGGGTGTATACCTATTTTATGTGATAACACGAGTGCTATAATTATATCTAAGAACCCTGCACAGCACTCACGAACTAAGCATATAGACATTAGACACCATTTTCTACGTGATCATGTAGATAAGAGCAACATAAGATTGGAATTTTGTAGTACAGAAAAACAATGGGCTGACATTTTTACCAACGCATTGGCTAGAGAACGTTTTGAGATTTTACGGTTGGAAATTGGTTTAATCGGTGGCAACTAAAATTGTCACAAATATTTTATTCTCCGTATGACTGACTAGATTTGACGAGATTGTATGACCGTGTCCGTATTTTTCGTTGCAAGTTTAGTTGTGTTAAATGTTATATTATGAGAATGTTCCGTCTGCTTGTCATGTAAATCTTATGTTTTATTACGAATCATACAGTCGGTAACAAATTATTCCTTTATATTCTTTTTACCGAAATTCCTAGCCAAAATTTTATCTCTTGCCAAATTTCATCTTACCATATCTCACAAAAAGATTCACCCTAACCACCTATATTATCCTTGTATTTATATGGTAAGTACATAAAAAAAAATCTCATAAAATCAACTTACCTAATCCTACACGCCATCCGACCTTTCCTAATCTTACACAAACACCATTTACCATAAGTCATATTTACACACCCCATAAATACCCCACCTCCATCCGTCACAATCAAACACAATCTCCTAAAAAATTTCTCTTAAAATTTTCTACACTCAACCTCCAAAATCAAATCATCATCATGACTCTTCCTTCAACTCGTCTTCACTCACCCTCAACTCGGTCCACAACTCGGACCGAGTCCTCCAAACCACCATGAAACAAAACTTTTGTCCTTATCAAAACTCCCTCACTTCAATCAAACTACAAGCCTACCAATCTCGAACATAACCGGGTTGATCCTAACTTCGAAGGGAAAAGATGAAAGCTAAACAAAGGTAAGAAGAAGGTTGTCGGGTTTAAGGTTTCGGTGGAGGAAACCGAGGTTGTGGTCAATCAAGAAGGTCATCAAAGAGCAATGTTCCATGAGTATATACCGAATGCAACATCATCGGGTCTTGATAAGGTAAGACTTACCGCGGATGTAAGGACCCGAGTCAACAATTCCATGCGATATGGTATTCATGGCGGTCGGTCTTATTCCGATAAGTGGTATGGAAAAATTGCGGCTTTGCAATTTTTCAATGATTTCTTGACCTTTCAAGAATGGAAAAAGGTTAGCTCTTTTGTTGGTCCGGTTTATCCAATAGAGGTCATTCAATTTTACTCTTCGATTTCCATGAGAAATAATGTGTTGCATGCAATGGTCAATGAATCCGAAGTCAAAATCTCCCTTGCCGATTTTTGTACTTTGTTTTCAGTTCCTGATGATGGGATTGAAATAAACCCGAGTGCGGAATGGGGAGATGTGACGGAGGAAGAAAAGCTCAAAATTAAGAGGTCTTTTGATGTTGATGCTACGGAGTCGAGTAATATGCTAGCGGGATCGTTCACTCCTAAATTAAAATTCTTTTTAAACTTTCTTTGGAACACGGTTGTCCCGAGGAGGGGTGGTCGTGATAAATTATCAAGTTATGAAATGGTGTTAATCTCAAAGTGGCTTGAAGGGGCTAAGGTTAGTCTTACTCGTCTTGTTTTTCATTGAATTGTTCAAACAAGCATTTCCGTCACCGAGGAGAAATTGTATACTACTTTAGACTTGCCATTTGGGATGTGGATCTCTCGGCTTTTAGAACAAAAAGGGGTGGTCGGGTCTTCTAGCTATGTTGTAATGGTAAAAGATGAGATGTGTGACACTCATCTTAAGTTTGAAAATTGGAGCAATTGGACCCGAATTGGTGTTTTTGGGAAAGGGTAATGTGGTGGAAAAATCTTCGGATGTGGTGTCAGTTGTGGAGCAAAAATTGGACTCGTTTATGGCGAGTATTTGTGAAAAATTGGATGCTCAAAACAAATTGTTTGCGGAGTTGGTCTCGGGTTTGGGTCAAAAAAAGAATGGGGCTTCGGGTTTGAATGGTTCGGATCATACCGAGCTCTTATGTTACTTGCATGGGTTGGAAGCTCGGGTTGATGTTGTGGCTAAAGATGCGGCTAGGGCAGCTAAGGAGTGTGTCCGTCATTCTGGGTCATTGGCTAACTTAGCTAGTCAAGGAGGGGTAGTTTGGCGCAAAGGGAAGGCTATGCATAAGGACATACGGGTTATTTACGAGGCTACATCTCTCCTTCTCCAGTGGTGACTTTGAAGAGTTTTCCTTGGTTATTAGTTCACTTGATAGACTTTCTCCATCCTTTCTGCTGATTTAAATTGGCTTCGGTGATGAATGTTGTGTGGTTGAATTGGTCATCTTGAAGTATCATGGTAATGATCTCATCCTGTGCGGCTCTAACGAATCGGTCCTCTCCAAACAAAAGGCTAACAGCCTGTTCGTCTAAACAAGGTGTTTGACGAGTTTTGACGGTAGGAACCGTTTCTGGAGGAATGAAGTAGCAATCATGGAAGACCTCGATTCTAGCTAGTTGCATTCCTTTGTAGTGCCATGGTTCAGGAAACCCGTGGAAGTACTCTTGACTCCCCTCTCTAACGAAATATCCGTTTAGGGTAGGGAGGTAAGATCGCATTTGGATTCCTTGGCTCTTACGATTCTGAAGTTGAGTGAGCATTTCCAAAGCTTCTTCTTTCGTGGGTTTGTACCCCAATCCTAGTGGTATCCTTTGAGAGTTTTCTTCTTTGTAAGGCGCAAAGGTATTCTTTTTGGCAGGATTCAATGGCATTCCCGGGAAGTATCCCTGAGACTTGAGTATGTGGTTGACCAATAAATTGGAGTATGGGTTGAAGTATAGAGGTGTCACTTTGCTCTCTACGAGGTTTATGCTGTGAAAGCCCCAAAGCTCATATACTGGATCTGTGACTACTTGGTTGCTTGACAGTTTCTCTATTACAGCCTTGATGGGTGACGAAGTGATCGTCACTATTTTGCCATCTAGTGGAATCTTAATCTTCTGGTGTAAGGTGGATGTTACTGCTTTGGAAGCGTGAATCCAAGGCCTTCCTAGAAGTATGTTGAATGATGCTTCGATATCCACTATTTGAAAATTAACCTTTCGCTCGATTGGCCCTGTGGCTATAGTGAGGTTGATTAGCCCTACTACTTTACGTCGCGTTCCATCGTATGCTTGAACACCTTGGTTGGTAGGAATCCAATCTGATTCTTTCATGCCTAGTTTATATGCTGTCTTTAGTGGTATGACATTTACTGCAGAGCCATCATCCACCAAAGTCATTGATACATTCTTTTTTAAGCATGTGACGGTAATGTATAGAGCGAGGTTATGACTAGCGGCGGAAGGAGGCAAATCTTCATCTGAAAAAGTAACTGGGTTACTTAATTTAACTGAGTCGTGGAAGACCAAGTTGACTATGTCATCAGGTGTAGAGTTATGTGATACATTCAATTTAGCCAAGGCTTGCAGTAAAGCTTGACAATGGGAAAACGAACTCGCAACTAGCTGCCAGACTGAAAGATCAGCCTTTGTCTTCTGTAGTTGTTTTAGAAAGTGGTCAGTAGATGTATCTTCGCCATCATTTGGTGTGATGACGTTGGTGTTAGTAACTGTACCATTAGCTACGGGACCATTCTGAGAAACATTTTGATATGGACGCCCTGAACGAGTAAGGTGGTCTATATCTTGGTCTTCGCTAGCTTTGACTATATCCTCACTAACCTTGACTAGATAGTGTTCGGTGAGGTATTCATCTTCATCGTCATCGGCCCATATTCCGTTGACGATAGTAAGCTCTCTCAATCTAATGATCTCGGCTTCTAAACTAATTATTTGGCCGACTAGACTATCAACCGTGGCGACTACCTCTTCCATCGTAGCATCTAGAGATAGATTTAGCGGCATGATTTCTTTGGGTATGGTGCTTGGATTGCGGAGGGATGCTACCACTTCTTCCAGTTCTGAAACTTGCCTATGCATGCTTTTTGCCCATGCAATAAAGTCGGCGATGGTAGGAGAAATGGTGGAATAACTCCCCTCTTCTTCTAATACATGAATCTCATCTTCGATTGGAGAAATGAGGTGAGAACAATCCAAGGTGAATTTTTCATCTGTAATCGTCAGAACTCCAAGAGGATTCTGAGTATTGTTAGGCTTACCTCCAAGAGGTATAGGTAAACGACCATCTTCGATCATATCATGAAGGACATGTTTTAGCTTGAAACATTTCTCTATATCGTGTTCCTTGCCCCTATGATATTCTCAGTACACATTCTCATCCCAGAACTTGGACTTCTTTTCCGGGTCAGGTGTAGGTCCTATGGGTTGGAGCTTACCCTGTTTCATCAATATTTTCAGAGCATTGGAGTATGTATCGCCAATGTTGGTGAAGTTTCTTTGTGAGTTATTCTTCTTTGATGATTCGACAAGGTTAGCCTCATCGGTTTTGCTAGTAGAGCCATAAGAACGACTCGTTGAGCCTTGATATCCACGACCCACCGTTTTGGACAAGAGTCCTTTACGGATGTCATCTTCAATTCTCATCCCTAGCACAGTTAGATCTTTGAAGGTCTTTATATTTCGATACCTCAAGTGATTTGCATAAATAGGTCTCAAATTATCCACGAATTTCTCCACGAGGGTAGCTTCATCTGGACGTTCAACCAGTTGTGTGCTAGTCTTCCTCCACCTACTTAGGAAGTCGGTGAAGCCTTCTTTTTCATTTTGCGTAAGAACCTCTAAAGTACGCATGTTAACTTGGATCACAGCATTATACGCGTATTGCTTAGTGAATTCAATTGTGGCATCATCCCAAGTGGCAATCTCCTTGTGTCCAGAGAGTAGAACCATTGCTTAGGAATGGTGTCGAGAGATGAAGGAAAGATCCTTAAGAACATCTCAGGTTTGATGCCTTTGATAGACATGTAGTCTTTGAAAGCAAGAATGTGGTTCAAAGGGTTTTCATGCCCCTTGAACTTTAGGTTGTCAGTCATGTTGAAATTGGTTGGCAATTGAGCATTCACAGCCTCATACTTGCGATTATTCTCCCTGTAGATGTCATCTCCCTTAAGGTACATTAGTTGCTCCTCCAAGTATGGGAGTCACTTTTCAGCTTCAGTAAGACCTATTGGAGGTTTGAGTTCTTGTGGCCCAACATAGGGTGGAAGGTTATCATGCACGACCTCACTAGGAATATCGCTTTCTGCATGGAGGAGTCTAGTTTCCACAGCAACAATTCGGCCTTCAATAGCGTTGAAGCGATCATAAGCTTGGTCTTGGCTTGCTTGGAGACGTGTGAGTGCAGCTAGGATTTGATCATTACCATTTTGGGGTTGACCAGTGGCACTTGTGGTACTAGTTTCAGGCATCTTGGAAACTGGATAAGAGATTGACGACGAATCAAAACACGATCGACCATTCTAGCACACTTACTCAAAGAAAAGACTCGGCTTGTGAAGTGGGAGTGTGCCACTTGTGTTAAGTGAGGTTTTGAAAATGACAGAGTTTTAAAATATTTGTCCTAGGCAACTGTAGTGTAGTTGTAGGAGTGCCGACTCGAGGTGAGGCTTTGAAATGGGTTTTGAAGCCCGAATTTTGACTCGATATTTGGACAGAGTTTCGGCTCATTTTGCACTAATTTTTGAAAATGTTTACATTTTAAAATGTTTTTTTTATAGAAATTTTGTCATGGTTTTGTTTACAAAAGGGTGATCACATATGATACAAGCATTCATACAAGCATTATAACGGTATGCTGAGTGCATTTAGAAGGGTTTTGGCTTAAAAGGTGGATTGTCATACCAAGCAAGCAAACCCTAGTCTGTGGAGAGGTCCGTGCCAAACAAGAGTAAGGTCGGTTCCTAGTCTATTTCCTCGAGTAGTGAAAGCCCTTGATACAAACATGAGTATGAACCACGGTATAGTTGACGTCAATCGCTATCCATCCTTAGGCCCCTATAAGAATTTGGACCATCCAGACGGGACGATTGGTCGAATGTGTTGGGTTGGGCCTAAGAAGGCCGAATAAAACGACCTAAGAAGCTCGAGTAATGAAAACCGACAACTGTCTCATATAAACTATTCCCTAACCTTGTTCAAGTTTCACCCTTGGCAACACGTAAGTGTATAAATTCCCCAACAGAGTCGCCAAACTGTGACACGGGCCCACGAGGGCGCTTGGAAAACAAGAGTTTGCATTTGTAGAGTCGCCACCAATTTTTATGGGAAATTGGAACCGTTTGAATACCTCGTGTCATGTCAAGATACAAAGTAGTGACATGAACACTAAAAACTCGTTACCCTTAGCATTCTATGTCTAGAATGACTCTCGTGGATGCCAATGAATACGGATGTTCATAGAGATCTAGAGTAAGGGGTGAGGGTACGTATTAGGAAGTCCTTTTACTGAACACCTGATCCCGCCCGCCTCGATCGCGGCATCTACTAATGATTAGGAAAATCGTTCATAGTTGATTTGCTGTCGATTATATGCATGCAATGCAACAAAAAATGTTTTGATCCTAGCATGTGAATATTAGCTATGTCGGTGAACATATAATTTAGCACTCATTATTGTTGAAGTAGGGTTTAGGATTAATTACATGTGAGAACATATAAATAAGGCATCCAATATAATAAATAAATTGCGATAAATAAAATTACAATGAAATAAAATTACAATGAATTACAATGAGTTACATGATTTACGTCAAAAATATATTTAAGACAGACAATTGGAAGAAAAGAAAGGAAAATAAAATATGTTAGAAAATACAGACAGATTAATGGTAATACTACGGTTAATAGTCGGTTAATACGTAAACTAATGAATTAGATCAAAGCAAGAACGGAAGTTCAGAGACAGAGCTTAACCCGGAACAGGCGCAGCAGTGCTGCGTCCCTTGGAAGAGGCGCAGTGGTCACTGCGTCTGTTCCTGGGTTGAGTTCTGGCTGTGAAGTCAGGACTGCTATTCGTTAATGCTCGTTGGTGCATTTAATGGTTGATTATGGATATTTGACTCGGATGAAAGTGATTTAGCGTTTTATTTACATATGAATTTGATCAAAAAAGCGATAAAAACGAATTAAAATGAATTAGAACGGATTTTAACTAATTACAAATTAATTACACATTAATTAGGGTTAAATTATATAGTCGGAAACGAATTAGGCAAACTGGAAATAAACGGTAAAAATATGTACAAAGGCGAACTTCAGAAACTTGATACGAATGAATCGAGTCTCTAAAAATCGGGGTTTTATTTAATGACGAAAACCCGCAAATATCGATTATAGGGGATTTAAGTCGGAATTAAAGCATGATAATTATTAAGAGTGAAAATAGAACTTGTATTAGGATCATTATGTACGAAATAAAACAGAAAGAAACGAGGAAAGACGAAATCAACAACGAACAGAGGAAGAAGAAGAAAAAAAGAACTGGCTGGCGGCCCTCGGGAAGAGCCGCGGCGATGTTGACTCTTGAAGAAGCGCAGCGATTCTTTGCGTTTCTTCTCGACTTACACTGCTTTAATCCGTAAAAATAAGGTTTAATAAAGGGTTTTAGAAATCAGTTTTAAATATGCTTTTGACGTAAATTTTAAAATGATTAATACAAAAATAAAATACAGTAAAAAGATGGGTTTTACACTCTCAGACTTACATGTTTGACGAAACGAGATTAACTAAGTTAACGTTTTACTGATTGCTCGACTCGAATGTATGAAGAAAGTGCCCTCGTGAGAGGAGTTAGATTAAATTGATTGATTAATTGAGGTGTAGTTGGTCAAATTGGTCGATCATGCAACGTGACTGGTACTATGAATGAACCGAGCTTACGTGGTCGATTGATCAAGCACGTAGACATCAATAAGCTTAGAGCACGGTCTTAGAATGCAAAGGGAGAAGAGAAGGGCGGACACTCGCGTAAAAAATATGTGGAACGAAGGTCCCTATTTATACTAGAAAATATGGAGAGTTATGGAATGACTCAAACTTTGGAAACAAATCATGGAAAAATCTGAAAATAAGCAGAAAAGAGCTGGGGAAGAGGCGCAACAGCTGCTGCGATGCTTGGAAGAGGCGCAGCAGGTGCTGCGTCCTTTCCCCAGAGGTTTCCTCCTGCGGAAGAAAGATTTCCGCGTTTCTTTTATGGAATTGCGGTAAAACTCAACTTCCTTATATGATTTTCGAGATATATTTTGCCAAAAGATGTAAAATTAATTTATGGAATAAAGATATCCGGAATATTTTAAGACATTCCAACTCGGCATTTTAAAACGGTTTATTAGAAAATGAAGCGGTTTTTGACCCGGACTCCAAATGAACTCTAATTACTGTCAAAATGAACGTATCGGTGCGTAGATGGTGACCAAGGGGTAGACACAAGTATTTGAGCTATCACTTGACGATAAACTTACGAACTGTTATAAATCGTTCCGCGTACCAAACATGCGGCCCAATCATCACCGGGTGGCTTGCGGGAGGTGCGGAAATGAGGTATCTACACAAGGATCGATCTTTCAAGGAATGAGATTGTTTTAGATCATGTGTGTGAATAAGGAAGAAAAATAGAGGTCCGCGTGAAGGATTTTGTTTCAAATCAGAAGATGGGGGGCAAGACTATTGTTATAGAGGGTGTCATAAGCAGCCCCAACCATGTAGTATTGCATTGGAATTTGGTTCACATTTAAAGGTACGTCTATAGTTTGACCGGGAGATATAACATTTAACTACATGTAAATGTTTTTACGTAACTACCATTTGACCCAACAATGATTAAATTATGGTTGTTATTCTAAAGAAGGAGATTTGTTGCATCATTGAGTTGATTATGCAAAGTAGATATTATTGTTTTCCTTGACCAATTGAAAAACAAACATGTATTAATGAACAAAATTTAAAAACTCTCAGTCCCAAGTATCATATATATAAACTTCATATTGGTTTTATTTTCTTAAAAAAATAACATTGTCGAGAGCAAGGGTTAGTTTCCATTGGATGGTGGATTTTTCTAGAAGTAGGGGTTTAGTTTTTCATTTGCTTGGATAAATTTGAGATAAGTTTCGGAGATAAGCATCGATGTTTCAAGGGAGGAGATTGTTTTAGATCATGTGTGTGAATAGGGAAGAAAAATAGGGGTCTGCGTGAAAGATTTCGTTTCAAATGAGAAGATGGGGGCCAAGACTATTGCTATAAAGAGGAGGGGATGGGGGTCAAAAGCAGCCCTAGCCATTTAGGATTGTGTCGGAATTTGGTTAACATTTAAACGTACTTTTATAATTTGACCGGGAGATAAAACATTCTAACTACCTTTAAAAGTTTTTACATAATTACAATTTGACCCAGTAATGATTAAAATATGGTTATTATTCGAAAGAAGGAGATTTATTGCATCATTGAGTTGATTATGTAGACTAGATATTATTATTTTCCTTGACCAATTGAAAAATAAATAGGTATTAATGAACAAATTCTAAAAATTATAAGTCCAAGTATCATATATATAAACTTCGTATTGGTTTTATTTTTCTAAAAAAAGAGTATTTTATTAATCAAACACTATTTTATTCTTATGTCAATATTATGTTAACGGGAATTATTTGTTGGTCAAGCGACATGCATAAAATCTTAGACTGAACGATGTACTTTATGTCTATATTCCATTTTATTGTGAAATTTATCACACGTTATTTTAATATCCGTGCAACGCACAGGCAAGAAAACTAATATAGTATTATAAACGACATAAAGAAGTAGGAAACACATTACATTTTCCTTAATATCTTCAATTAAACATGTATACATCAAGAATAAAACATCGATTATGATTAACTAGGTGTTACTTTTAGTTAAATATCTTATATGTTATCTTATAAAATAATATTTGAAAAAGTTCAACCTATTTTATTTACAACTAAACTCTTAAACATCATTATATATAGTAGTTGTTTAAAAAAATAAAAGTTGTAAATTTCTTACAAATATGTTTGACACATAGCAGCAAGACACAACCAAAAGATTTAAATAAGTTGACTTTGAACCCATACATAAATATCATACGTTATACATAAAAAATTAAGGGATATTCTACATTGTACCCCTCAAATTTTTTACTTTCTACATGGTACCCCTACACTTTTTAAAACATACATGGTACCCCTAATTGTTGTCATTATCATTAAGTGTACCCCTAAACTTTATTTTCCGTCAATTAAACTCAATTTATTTTTAATCCTTAATTTCTTATTGTCTCTTCTTCTAATTCTTCTATTCTAGTTATTGCTCTCTCGGTTTTTTAGAAATGGTTCCATTTGTTTAAATATTCCTCAAAAATTTTAAACAAGTTTTCTCATCCATTTGTTGATTAGATTATTACCCTTGTTGTGCAGCAAAAGTGAAAACATGAGCGGCGAATTTTTTGATGTTGAGTTCAATACGGAGTTACGTGAGATTCTTGAATCCGATGACGAAGAACGGTTCTTGCCACTGCTCTCTGAATATAAGACACAACATGATAAATAACTATGCAACAAGCCAATGATTAAAATGAGGTACGATTATACAATCACCACGCCGGTACCGGAAAACGCCCAGATGTAGCCACAAGCACCAGTGACAGGGACACGCCCACGATATCAAACCTCACAACAAGGTACCGGGACATGCCCAGACGTACCAGGTCCGGAAGCCAATCGGATCCCCTACCAGATGTCGTGCCTCAACCACACGAGTCCCTCCGTACTCAAGTCATTAATGTGCACATCCCTCTTGGAGTGAGAAGCTCCAAGAGGCGACTCAAGCGTAAGATGGTCTCTCAACCGTCTTGCGTCTCTTCAAAACGAGCACCACAACAAGTTTCAACTATCACATGTATCACTAAATGTATCGCAATATTTAAATATGCCCATTTCACAATGAATATACATACCTCTTACCAAGTGTGTCTTTCTCATTTACCATGAATGCCAATCATGCTACATACCTATGTATATCAACAACCATATGTTATAATGCAAATCCATCAATATAAGAGACTCACCAAGATTCCTCAAACATTACCATGTGATGCTATACTACTCATAACATGCAAATGATGTAAAAGACACACAAATATGCACATACACATTATTGAAACCGAGTAGGATTAACCTACCTTTAAGAAATCTTCATAAGCTTACTAGAATCCGACCCAATTCCGTCTCATGAAACCATCTCATTCTATACAAACCACACAATACTAACATAAATACATCCTACACTATTATACACTACAAAACCCCTTATTATCACCCATTAATTACTCATAATACATACCCTAATTATTAATTAAGTAACCAAGACAAAACCCACAAAAGTTAGGGTTTAAACTAATTAAAGAAGAATAGATCTTAACTTACAAAGTAAGAGGAAGGAAGGAAGAGGATGAAAAATCCACCAAATCAAGCTTGAATCCCATGAGAGCGTGTTTGTGAGGGTTTTAGAGAGAAGGGAAAGAATTTAAAGTAAGAAGAAAGAAGGAGAAAATGATTTGGATAAGATAAGGTGTAATTCGGAAATAGGGTGTTATCGGGTGCTGCACAGTGGAACTCGGTCGAGTGCTCGCCTACTCGATCGAGTGTCAGCCACTCGATCAAGTAACCACTCTACTCGGTCCGCTGCAGCCCCACTAGGTCTAGTCCAGGTCACACTAGGTCTAGTGTGCACTCACTTGGTTCATCCACTACTCCATTAGGTCATCGTAGGTCTCTCACGCATCCCGAGGTGCTTTTGTGAGTCCCAAAGAATTTGGGTATTAAAATCTCCCCCTCCCCTTTAAAATGAACTTTGTCCCTGAAGTTCGCCTCACTCTCTCTTTCCCACCATTCTCTCAAGTCTCTATCTCCGTCTTGTTTGCAACTCACTAGTCTTCTCTCTTTTCCAAGCCCTTAACGTATTCACTCTCTTACAGACACTTGCTTCCCGACTCAAGGTTCCCTTGACATTGTCACTCTTATAACGCTTAGTTCTTTCTTTAACTTCCGGATTGTTACAGAAAGTCATAGTAGCAAGAAAATAATATTAAATGCGGGAGTAGTGAAAAAAATAAATAAAAATGGCGGGAGTAGTGAAAGCATCAGTAGTGACAACAAAATTTATAAAAATAACAGTATGAACAACGGAGAAAGTTGCTAAAAATTCGGTTTAAGGAAAATATTTTATTTATTTAAATATATAAGTTTGATAAAATTAACGGGAATAGTGAATTTAACTATAAAAATAGTGGGAATAATCAAAGAAACAACAGTAACCGAACAAGTAGTGAATGTAATATTATTTTAGGGTTATGTTGTGGAAGTAATAATATAAACGGTGGGAGAATAAGTGAATGTGTCATATAATTTGTTGATAAATTTTAATCTCATCATAATTTCAAGTTATATCATAGAACAATATAATATAAATCGTAAATGTATGTGTTAAAATTACTAACACAACTATATTTCATACAAAAATAAAATTGAAGTGGTAAATAGATATAGCCCAGTGGGGTGGGGCATCGAACCTAGTTAAATGTAAACTAAAGATACAAATGATAATTACCATAAGTAAATAAGATGTTTTGTTCAATTTTTTAAATATATATTTAACTTACTCAGTAAATACATTACATTAAATATAAGCTAGAAGTATATATTTAATAATTATTATAAGTAAATATTATTTAAACTCGGATTTAACATACAAATAACAAAATTATTATAAGTAAATATTATTTTAACTTGGATTTTAACATACAAATAAAAAAAAGACGCATATTTAGCAAAGAGATGAATGTGTTACAATAGTAATAGCAAGTGTATGTACACCAAGAGGTCATGAGTTCGGGCCTCATTAGCAACATCTAAATTTACACATCTAAAATTACTAACTTAACCCTACACTAACCAATGGAAAAGAGAAGGAGATAATTTATGGGTGTTGTTATTGAGTGACAAGGGGATAATAACTTATGTAAATTAAACGATCAAATAACCTTAAAAACTATTCCCAATTTAAAAAGATACACAAATAAATGAAAATACCCACAAATAAAATAGTTAAATAAATAACCGAAACGGAAAAAGTATTATCCATTTACAGTCTTTGCACCCAAAAAGTGATTATCACTACTCACTATTGATCTTTCCAATCATCAAGAGACATAAAGATGCAAAAGTGATATCTTGCAATCCAAAAATTAATCAAAGCACCATGACTTATATCACAAATTCTTATTTAGAATGAAAATGACTGTAGTAAGTAAAAAAAGAGATAAATAAATAGATGTGATAAAAACAGAATGTTCAGAAAATGATAAATTTTTGTCTCATTTACTTATATAGTGTAATTATCTAATCCTGTTATATATTTAAGACAAATATAACCGTCTAAAAAAACCACCTACCAATAAAATATAGACTATAGAGTTAACTAACAACTAACAACAAAACAAAAACGATATGTCACTAGATGTTGAATATATAGTACATTATATTACATAATCTTACATTACATATTTGATATATTCATAATATACGAAGTATGATGTTAAGACAATTATGTTAACATTGTCATTATAAGTGTGAGACGGCAAAGAGAGAATTAAATATTAGTTTATGTATAATTTAATATGTAGGCTGTATTAATCAGTATAGTCCTTTGCAAAAGCATGCATTGTTGATGCAAGCTTTCTTAATTTTTTCGTTCGTCTTTTCCCTCCTTAATCAAAAGATAATAATAGCCGGCCAGTAACTACTACAGTACTTTTAAGTAATTGTTGTGTGGGATTATGTCACTGTCATGGCACGACTAAAATGATGACCTCATAGGATAATGGGATATTATTAGTCTTATTTAAGAATTATTCGTCTTAAGTTTAAGACGTGTCAAATATTACCACACGGTGGTAATAAAAACAAATTTTGATATATTTAACCCATTTTAAGTTAACACAAATATGTGATTATTGAAATTTTACTCGAAAAAAGTTAGGAATCAATGTGTGAACAAAGGTTATGCTCATTGTGTAATCAATGAATACGATTTTCATCACCTTTTATTTTAGGTTGTACTCCTTTTGGATTGTATGTTTATCTTTTATTTTGACACAAAGATTAAAAAGAAAAGCGGGGACCATTTAGGGTGTTATTGTTGAGTAACAAGTAGATAATAAGTTGTGTTGATGAACAAATAAATTACCCTTGAAAAGTAAATAAATGACTGAGACACCTAATAATGAATAGGTAAACAAATAATCGATTATCCCAATTGTTCATTTTTCATATATATATATATAGTATTTGTTTTATATTTTTGTACAAGTTGAATTACACAAATTATACAACAGAGGCCAAAGGGTATGGTGGTATTCAATATCGGATCTAGAAAATTTTCTTTGTGGTTTCCCTAATACCTATTTTCACTTGAAAATATACTCGTATATATTTACTCAATTTTATCTAAAAATTGGACTAAAATACACCCAAAAAAATTTCGTTTGCGGTGTCCCAGACCCCGGCTCTACCACTAGTGATATAAGTGAACCAAGCCTCTCATTTCAAACTAGAACAAAAAGACACGAGTGTTGTCATAATATGAAGTAGGGCAGAGCACGGATCGGATATCCGATCCAAAGTGCTAGTTCGGATCGGATATCCATATTAAAAATCCTGAAGTTAGATATCCAATATCTAAACCAAATGTCTCGGATATCCAATGTTCGGGTATCCAAAATAATCGGATCGGATGCGGATATCCATACTTTTGACTTTATTCAAAATTAAGTTTGAAACACGATTATATTCGTCGTCTTACAAGATGATTTTCTTTAGTATTCTTACTCCAATGTTCTCGACATAAAATTTAAGTACCACTTACATATTTTTCTAATATTTTAAACATTAATTAAGTTATTGTATCAAATAAAATTGTATTTTCTCGAAATTATACTAGAAAACTATAATTTCGGATCGGATAAGATATCCAAATGTTTTAATTCTAATATCCATATCCAAACCAAAACCAAAGATTTCGGATCGGATATCCAAACCAAACTTAACTTTCGGATCATATATCCAAAAATTTAGATCGGTTTCGGATCTGATATCGGGTCGGTTTGGATAATCGGATTTTTTGCTCGGCCTTAATATGAAGTACTTCTTCTGTTTCAATAAATAGTTTACATTTATTTTAGGAAGAAATAAAGCAAATGTAAATTATTGACTAGGTGGCTGGATTACTTGTGTAACACCCCCTCATACCAAGGTGCCTTACCAGGACCACCCTACCATGAAAGTGTGTTACCATCTCGGTTGCCCGAGGTTAGTATATATCAAAAGCGTCTGAACTGAGCACATTTATTAAAATACCATAAAGTGTAAAAGTTTACATCAAACCAAATCCAAAACTGATTCAATGAAATAAATCCAAAGTCTGACAACTATGAGATCATAACTAAGACTCGACTGTGATGCTACGACCGGTGATGACAACTCTCCCATGACTGCCCCAAGCTCACCAATAGCAATACCTGTCAAGCTGCTCACCATCCCCCGAATGGATCACAAACAGATTCCACAAACAACAACGGGGTCAGTATTATTCAATCAATATAAGACAAACAAACAAGGTAACTAGCTGATCATCCTCCACCCCCAGTCTCCCGATCTCACACAGTAACCGACAACACACCGAAGTGTGTAGCCCTGCCAGATTACCCATCGCAACAGGTAATCCTCGCCGCCAGTGGGTGACCGCAGCCCATCCCACCTAGTCCAGCTCTTCAACGAACGGCTAACAATCTCTGTCCCTTAATGTGCACATCCCCTCCCTTGACTTGTTCCACGGAGGGCGAACTAGGGTGTGAAGCCACTCCCGCAAGTGACTCCACCACAAACACAACATACACAGCCTCACAGCTATCACAACACCACAACCATCACAACACAACCACACCAACACCATCACCACAACATCCGTACTCTGATGATCAGTAGATAACGACAATCACAATACAATCGAGTCTTAAATCAATGAACAGTAAACAAAGTAGGAAAACCCTACCTTAGCAATCAACAGCAGTACGGAAACCGAACAATCAGAAAGGCTCCTCTATGAAGTCTTCTACTATACAATAACCATATAGCACAATTAAACATTGCACAATTCTTCCCTATTCCCAAATTCCATATATACAGTAAACCTTACAAGAACATAAATGACATGGGGAATGAAACTTACCAACAGTAGGATGAGAGAATACACGCAAGGATTACGACAGTTGCACACACAATGAGATTAGAGAATGATTAGGGAGTGATTAGAGAGTGACTAGAGTGATCGTAAAATGATTAGGGTTGAAAATGACGTTTTAGAAACTAACTTTGCATATTAAATAACCCTAAATACTCCCACATCAAACCGCTGAAATAATACTCGCCAGACCGGATACTCGGTCGAGTAAAGTGTATATTCGGCCGAGTATCCTCTACTCGGTCGAGTATTCTTCATACTCGGCCGAGTATTCCTCGGCAGAACCAAAACAGGCTACACAATTAGCACTACTCGGCCGAGTAGGCTCTACTCGGCCGAGTATTCAACTTAAGAAAATCCGTAGTATTACAGTGTTCACCCCTTAAAAAGAACTTCGTCCTGAAGTTCACACACCACTCTAAAACAATACACCACAAAACACAAAAAGACTTCCCCAAACAAACATTTATCAATGCCAAAGAACCACACAAGACACCACAAGACTCACTAACCCGACTCAAAATAAAATAAAACACATACGCGACCATCTCCTACCCCCCCTAAAAAGACAATGGTTACGTCCCCGTAACCAAACATACCTGATAAAAAAGACTAGGAAAACGTTCTCGCATGGCTTCCTCGGGTTCCCATGTGGCTTCTTCCACATTGTGATTATACCAAAGTACTTTGAGTAAGACCGTCTCACCATTTCTTATTTTACGAACTTTGCGGTCAAGAATCTCTTTAGGAGCCTCGGCATAGGACAAGGACTCGTCAAGCTCGATGTTCTCCACCTCAAGGATATGCGACGGGTCACTCACATACTTCCGAAGCTGGGAAACATGGAAAATATTGTGGACTCTGTACAAAGCTGGTGGCAAAGCTAATCTGTAGGCTACCTCGCCTATCCGATCCAAAATCTCATAAGGACCTATAAACTTCTGACTTAGCTTACCTTTCTTTCCAAATCTCATTACACCTCGCATAGGTGACACTTTCAAAAGGACCTTGTCACCTACTGCGAACTCAATGTCTCTGCGGTGCAAATCAGCATAACTCTTCTAACGGTCTTGAGCTGCTCTCATATTTTGCCGAATCATCTGGACTTGCTCCACCATATCCTGTACCAGCTGTGGCCCTAAAACCACAGCCTCAGAACTATCATCCCAACAAACTGGACTTCGACACTTCCGACCATACAAAGCCTCAAAAGGTGACATCCCGTTACTAATATGATAATTGTTGTTGTATGAAAACTCAATCAGGTCAAGTCTGTCCTCCCAGCTGCCCCCAAATTCCATGACACATGCCCTCAACATGTCCTCTAAGGTCTTGATGGTTCGTTCTGTCTGACCATCGGTTGCCGGATGAAAAGCTGTACTCATCTTCAAGGTCGTACCCATCAACTCCTGTAGTTCTTGACAAAACTTGGATATAAACCTCGCATCACGATTAGAAATGATATCCTTGGGTATACCATGTAACCGTACCACATGCCTCCTGTAACCCAATGCCAGCTGCATCTTAGACCAGGTATCTTTCATAGGAACAAAGTGAGCTGACTTGGTTAACCGATCAACAATCACCCAGATCATGTTATTACCTTGATGTGACCTAAGTAATCCGACAATGAAGTCCATGGAGATGGACTCCCACTTCCACTCGGGTACCTCCAAGAACTGAATCTTACCCTATGGTCTCCTCTGCTCACCTTTGACCCTCTAGCAGGTCAAACATCTAGCCACAAACTCAGCTACATTCCTGTTCATGTTTGGACACCAAAAAGTCTTCTTAAGGTCTTTATAAAGCTTGTCACCACCCGGGTGAACCGAATAAGGAGTGTAATGAGCTTCCGTCAAGATCACTCTCCTCAACTCTGCATCCTCAGGAACACACTATCTCCCATCAAAATGAACACTCTCATCTGTATGGATAGAAAACCTGGAAACTGCCCCACTCTCCACTCTTGACTTCCATTCCTAAATCTTAGGATCAAGCTCCTGTTTACTCTTGATGTTCTCATATAAATCTGGCTCGATCGTCAAGTCTCCGATGGTATCCCCCTTCCTTATCATGAAGATCCCCATCCTAGACATCTCATCCCCCAGCTTTAGCAAGGACATGGCCGTACATAGCGAATGAATGCTCTTCCTACTCAAAGCATCTGCAACAACGTTAGCCTTACCCTCGTGATAGATGATCTCCATATCATAATCTCCAATTAGCTCCATCCACCGTCTCTATCGCATGTTCAGCTCCTTCTGAGTGTAGATATACTTTAGGCTCTTATGATCAGAAAACACCTTAAAGGTTGCTCCATAAAGGTAGTGCCTCCAAATATTAAGAGCGAAAACAACTGCACCCAGCTCCAGATCATGAGTAGGGTAGTTCTCTTCATATGGCTTTATCTGCCTCGAAGCATAAGTTATGACCTTCCCTGCCTGCATCAAAACACAACCAAGACCATTCTTTGAAGTATCGGTATATACCTCAAAGTTCTCGCATCCCTCTGGCAAAGATAGAATAGGAGTTGTGGTCAAGTGTTCCTTTAAGGTCTGAAACGCCGTCTCACAACTCGCATCCCAAACAAATCTGGTCTCTTTCCGCATCAAGGCTGTCATAAGCCGCGCTATAGTTGAGAAGTCTTTCACAAACCTCCTGTAATAGCCGGCAAGACCTAAGAAACTCCGAATCTCAGCAACATTCTTCGGTGATTCCCACTTGGTCACGGCCTCAATCTTGCTAGGATCCACAGACACCCCCTTCTTAGATATCACATGACCCAGAAAAGCCACCTCCTACAACCAGAACTCACACTTATATAGCTTGGCATAGAGTTGATTCTCTCTCAGAGTCTGCAAAACTGTAATACCCGCCCTTTTAGAGACCCTTTGACCAGCGTTGACTGACCTTGGGAGCGGGAGTAGTCTTAGAATTGCGTGCCAAAACCACCTTGGGTTACGTTATATGAGTGGTACTCGATCGAGTAGCTAGGTTACTCGATCGAGTAGGGGGCCACTTGATCGAGTATGTTGGGTACTCGATCGAGTACCGAGTTTTTAGCGAGGGTTTTATATCGCGTTTTGTTAAATCCGCAAATCACTTCCGCCACTTTCCTCCTATCCTTCAGTCGCCTCTTTCCTTTCCCTTCACCTCAAAACCTCCATGGAAGCCTTTTGAAGTTCCTTGTGCCTTAGGAGAGCGTCACTTGAGTCGGGTAGCGGTCTTTTGCCGAGTTTCTCCTCTTAGGTATGTCATAATCATCATCCGTGTCATCCTTTACGGTTAGGGTTTGCTTGATAGTAATAGATAATTGTATTGTGGTTATAGGCTTTGCTTGGTCGCTGGATATGTTGGTTGTCGACATGGATTGGTTGCAGTTGCTTAAAGGTAGGTTCGCCTACTCAGTTTCTGTAGATGGTCTAGCGTGTCGGTCGTTGTGATTGTTTTATGATTGCTTAGTATCGTAATGGCATGGTGACGATTGTGATGGTGATTGTGTTGTGGTCTCTGGTTCTCGAGATGCGTTCTCGGCTGAGTGGGGTCACTTGCGGGAGTGGCTTCACGCTCTAGTTTCGCCCTTCGTGGAACCCGCCACGGAAGGGGATGTGCACATTAATGAGCAGGGTTGTCGCTCGATACGATGAGCGGGGCTTAGGTGGGAATGGCTGCGGTCCCCCAGTGGCAGGGCTGGTCCAGTGGACAGCCAGTGATAGAGTTGGTTGGGTTATCGTGATTGTGTTTGAGGTTGATAACATTGTATTGTGTTGGTATTTGTAGTTGCTGTTGTTGTATCTTATCTCAGTACTGACCTTGTGTGGTTGTTTGTTTGTTATGTGTCTGTCGTGATCCCTTATGGTGAGCAGTCGGTCTTAGCAGGTGTTGATGTTATTGATAGCTGGAGTCCGGGCAGGGATGAGTCTTCACGAGATATGATGGTCATAGCGAGTAGTCCTTGAGTTGTATCTTTTATATCGTTTGTTGGTTTAATCGCTTGTAATATAACATAATAGTTCTTTTATCGACATTTGATTATTACTATCCTCGGGCAACCGAGATGGTAGCGCTCTTATATGCTAAGGAAGGCCTAGTTAAGGCTCCTCTGAATATGGGGGTGTTACAAAATGGTATCAGAGCGACGATTTTGGAACCTGTGACAAATGAACTTAATGAACGTAGTGAGTCTAATAAAATGAACCTGGTGTATGTATAATGGGAGCCCCGCTGATGCTAGATTTTGGGGTGAGTAGGCGCCCTCATTTCAAAATCTTGGCCCCATGACACTTAAGCCAGTCACATGGTACGGGAATGTGGAGTCCGTGTGTTTATGTGTGATGTGTATGCTGATTGTGTCGAAGCTACCCATAGTTGAGCCTTAGTTAGCGTTAATAAGGATGTGATAGCTGTACTTGGGTCGTGATTAGTGAAGTGTTGGCATGATTAGTGAGCTTGTATGTTGATTTTGAGATACGTGACAAAGGTCTATTCGATAGAAATGCGTGGGAATGTGAATGGGTGTGCTATAATAGAAGGATGAACATGTGGGTGTTTGCTGTAAGTTGATGATGACGGTAGTCATATACGAGTTTATAATCCTACCGTAATTTCTATGATGGTAGTTATAGAATAGTCGAGTTGTAATTTGAAGCATAGCATATAGTGATGCGTTTATGCCTTATTGTTGGCTGAAATTTCCGCTGCGTAATAATTGATTTGTACAAGATGATTTGAGTATGATTGGATGTAAAACGTGATAGATTAATTTGTTATGAAGAGTATGCATTTATGTGATGTGTGAAAGAAGGAATTGAAGTTAATTATACGCTTCAAATTGAAGTGAATACGAGTTTAGTAGTAACATGTAAAGTAAGCTTAAGTGTAATATGATGGCATGATTATGTTTATAAATAATTCGGTAACAGGTAAACCGAGTTGGGTAACTTGTATAGCGTAATGTGACGTACACCTTATTCGTTGAAGAATTACATTTTGCGTGAGTAATGATTGTAATCCGTGATGGAGTGTGATAATTCGTGCCGAATTCCGAACTTAGTTTGGAATCGACACACAATGTTGTTTTGCAGGAATCTTCAAGTTACTTAGTATTTCTGACCGAGTACTTAACTATACTTGACCGAGTGCGAGTGCTTACTAGACCGAGTAGACCTCACTCGATCTAGTTAGGAAGCTATGACGTCGGGATGTGGAAAAAATTCCTGCAGATACTCGACGAATTAGCTCCTACTCGATCGAGTAGGGTGGTACTCGATCGAGTACCCTAGGCACTCGATCGAGTAGGTTACTGTACAGTGAGACTTACGGGTTTCATAAAACCCCTATTCTTTCTATTTCTTCCCATTCATCCTCTATATTTCGAGCCTTAAAGCTTGTTTCCTCTCAAAATCCTCTCAAAATCTCTCTTACTCTTGGGTTAGTGGTGATTCTTGGGGTTAATTTCTTTGTTTAATTTCGTTTCTTTACTTTGCTACTCAATTAAGGTATGCTTTTCTTCCTAATTTACATGATTTATTGTTTTGAATGTGTTAGAATAGTGAAATAATCTGAAATTTTCGATTCACATGGGTAGGTTGTTGCTTTTAATAGTTGAAATATGATTCACATGCCTTCTTTCCGTGTTTGTTGGTGATTAATTGTTGTAAATAAGATTAGAAATTGCAAAATTGAAATCGAGATTTCTAGGGTTTACGAAATTGAAATTGATTTTTGATTATTTTACATTGATTAGATGATGGAATTAAGTATGATGCATTGTTTATATCATGTTGAAGGATGGATTTTGATGATTTTCACATTAGAAAGTTGCCTTAAAACTCCGTCTTAAAAGTGCCTCAAATGGAAATTCGTGATTTATAATTGGAATTTGGTGTGGTGAATGGCATTATAAGTATAAGTTGAACTTCAATATGATTGTAGTGATGATAATTGATGAAAATATGCCAAAATTGTTACAGCTGTAAAGACCGTCTGAAAGATTTAATTAAGTTGTTGTCTCTAATATGGAAGATGATGATGATATGTTCTAAGTTAGTTTTCATGAGTTAGTAAGAATGCCTCACATGTGGATAGGGTGTGTATGGAACAACCTTAGAATCATGCTAGGATACCCGAAGTTGTTGACATGTGCAATCACCATGATAAATTTTTCACAACCTTGGCTTAGGAGTAGTAGTAAACTGAGTTTTATATATCAAATTGAGAGACTGCTGGTGAATGTGTGTACCTAGTCGAGTGCTCAAAGTTAATGGCCTGAACTATGTGCTTCACATGTCGAATTTGTTGGTGAATTTGAGGGCTTAACTGAGTATGTAATGTCCAAATTACTTGAAGTATATGCTTTACGTGTTTATGCAAGTTGCTTAAGTCGTATGCTGAAACAGATGCCGAGACTGAACATAGGAACTCGTCAAAGTAAACGGGGGAGGGGTAATCCACCTGAGATGGGGGAAGGGAGCGGACCCGTGGTACCCGCGGTTCCGGAATACCCTTCTGTTGTCTTTGTCGATTTCAAGCAGAGAGAGCGTTTTGTAACCTTACAAAAACACAAAATGAGACCTACGAGGTGTATATACACTACTTTGTTGGAGGAATTGGAGATAGAGACGGATGTCCGTCACATATTTGAGACTTTGGGTCTTCTTGGGTTGTATAGGCTGAGGAAACACTCTTATCCTTTTCTTACCTTGGAGTTCATGAGCTCCTTTAGCTATGACCCGGGCCGATCGTTGAGTTTAGATTGATGAATACCAGTTTTCTGTTGACTATGGATTTGTTTGCCTCTCACCTTGGGTTGGCCAAGCCTCCCAAGGATTCTATCACCAATATTCCAGCTGAGTGCGGTGTCTGCCGCCTAATGCCTTGCTTGACCGTAAAGCCAGCTCCCACCTCAAACAATATGCTGATTAATGACGTTCAGCATGTTACCTTGAGGGTCTTCCTCCGTTCTCTCTCGAACCTCCTTTATGATCGACCGGATATCAGTAAGCTGAACAACCATGAGGTGTTACTTCTGATTTCCTACTTGAACCCGGAGCGGACCAGGAAAGTAGTCTTTAATGCTTCTTCCATGGTTTGTGCCGCCCTTGCCTTGATGGCTACGGCCTCTTCCCGGTACTTGAGTTGTGGCGCTATCGCCACTCGGTTAGCTGAAAAGCTAACCTCTTTCGAGGCTTCTTCGGAGTACGTGCCTCTAGCTACCCCAGTGCCCACTATGGACCGTGAATACTATCTCGACCTGAAGTGGTTGAGGACCTTGGATGACGGTAGCCTAGCTTGGAGGGTGTGGGGCATGAGTTGGATGAAAATTCCAGCTCCTGAGCACCTCCCACCGACGGAGCCCTTAGAGCCGACGGTAGTGACTGTGGACTCGGATGATGAGGAGGAGGAGGAGGAGGAGGAGGATGTTGATAGACCCCGCCAGCTACAGACCTATCTCATCGACGACACCATTCTCGAGGTGATGCCAGAGCCGAAGAAGGGAGAGAATGCGTCGGTCGTGGCAGTGGAGATACCTAGGTTGGGGAGGGGACCTCGTCGAGTGAGGGAGAGGACCTCAGAGACTAGGCCACGGCCGGTGGCACCACAGCAGCAGCAGTGTTTTCCGTGCTACCCTTACCTCGACACCCTGGAGACGCGATCCATCTACTTGGCGGAGAGGGTGTCATCTACCTTGACACTCAGGAACATGCACGAGATGGCGTACGCTCAGGGGACTGGGACCGAGGGACCGCATCCGGTTTGGTGGAGTGGAGTTGGGGACTACACAGGGGTTTTCCATTCCTGCGGGGTGGATCAGTCGACGTGGGGGACACCTCAGTCCTTTGCCTACGGTGGCTTGACCCCATGGTACGTGAGCCCGGGAGCCGGAGCAGGAGGGGATGCGGGGATTGGGTCATCAGGAGCGGGTACTTCTGGCGGTGGTGGTGATGATGAGGTGATGGTGGAGCAGCAGCAGCAGGAGGAGGAGTGATACTCCTTGTTTTATCTTTGTTGATGGTAGTTGGTTTTAGTGATTAGTAGTGTGGTTAGACTTTAGTAGTTGTTTTCGTTGAGACTTTGATTTTGGACTTGTATTGTTGGCCATAAGGCCGGGTTTGTTACTTAACTATGTTGCAGGATTGTTTAAGGGGTCGGGAAATCATCCCGACTCAAGTTATATGACAACTATGTTTACGTATGTGGGGTTACGACAAGTTTTATAAGGCACCTTGGCCTGTAGGTACTCGACAGAGTACCACGTACTCTATCGAGTAGCTGCAGGAAAGAGGGATAAAAAGCATTCTGATCTGTGGGCTACTCGATCGAGTAGCCAAGACACTCGATCGAGTAGCATGGTACTCGATCGAGTACCGCTACATACTCGATCGAGTAGCACTGATACAGGAGATTTTCGAAAATCAAAAATGTTCAATTGTTTTATAATCGCAAGTCTGATGTTTAATGTGGTTATTAGTACGTAGTAACACCTATGAACCGTTAATTTCATATGTTGAAAGTCAAGTTTCGGTCTTATATGCATATTTGTCACAATTAGTGAAGTGGTGACGGTTTCTTGTCGTTTTAATGTTGCATATGCCATATTATCATTCATCCATTAAAGTTACATTTCTTCAAAAGTTCGTGCATACCATTTTAACGTGCTTTATCGATGGCGGCAGGTTATCCCGGTGGTGGTGTATGATTTATAATTTAACGCGTTTATGCTTAGCAAGTAATGTCCATAATCAATAATATGTTTCTAATTCACGTTATGAATCAAGTAATACGTAATATGTGTTGTAATTTCGCTGGTGAACTTCGGGGACGAAGTTCCTTTTTAGAGGGGAAGAGTAATGTCGCGAAATAAAAAAAAGACTGATTTTGAAATTATGTTTTGTCTACCTATAATGTTTTGTTGTTTAATTGCAAAATTTTCTAGTACCTTGGTCACTTTACTTGTATGAAGTGTAATTGGTTACCTTAGTTTGTTGAGTAATTCATGCGTTGAAGTGAAAATGATAGTATGTTTTAAAGGACGGTCGTAAAAAGTTAGTTGTGGTACAATGTGTTGTAATAGAATTGCGTTGTTGAGTAACATGGTGGTGTAGTTGTGCAGCATGAAGTTGTTATGAGATATGTTTCGGGTTGATAGTTGTTACCATATGATGGGAGATCGTTGTTTGTGCTGGTTCGTACTGTGAGATTAATGTTTTGTAGACAATAGTTTGTAAGAGTAGAGGTATACATATAGGGTGACAATTGATGGTGAGCATGTTTGTGTGATGGTTGCAAGAATTGATATATATATATATGTATGAATAGAGCGTTAGACGGTGATGATGATGACATGGGGGATGGTATTTCCATGGAGTAATGGTTTGAGCGGGAAGATTGGTGGGGTCGTGTTGTTTCCGTGGCTTGAGCGGGAGATAGGTGAGTTGAACTTCGGGGATGAAGTTCTTTTAAGGGGGGAAGACTGTAATACCCGCCCTTTTAGAGACCCTTTGACCAGCGTTGACTGACCTTGGGAGCGGGAGTAGTCTTAGAATTGCGTGCCAAAACCACCTTGGGTTACGTTATATGAGTGGTACTCGATAGAGTAGAGGCTACTCGATCGAGTAGCTAGGTTACTCGATCGAGTAGGGGGCCACTCGATCGAGTATGTTGGGTACTCGATCGAGTACCGAGTTTTCAGCGAGGGTTTTATATCGCGTTTTGTTAAATCCGCAAATCACTTCCGCCACTTTCCTCCTATCCTTCAGTCGCCTCTTTCCTTTCCCTTTACCTCAAAACCTCCATGGAAGCCATTTGAAGTTCCTTGTGCCTTAGGAGAGCGTCACTTGAGTCGGGTAGCGGTCTTTTGCCGAGTTTCTCCTCTTAAGTATGTCATAATCATCATCCGTGTCCTTGTCCTTTACGGTTAGGGTTTGCTTGATAGTAATAGATAATTGCATTGTGGTTATAGGCTTTGCTTGGTCGCTGGATATGTTGGTTGTCGACATGGATAGGTTGCAGTTGCTTAAAGGTAGGTTCGCCTACTCAGTTTCTGTAGATGGTCTAGCGTGTCGGTCGTTGTGATTGTTTTGTGATTGCTTAGTATCGTAATGGCATGGTGACGATTGTGATGGTGATTGTGTTGTGGTCTCTGGTTCTCGAGATGCGTTCTCGGCTGAGTGGGTTCACTTGCGGGAGTGGCTTCACGCCCTAGTTTCGCCCTTCGTGGAACCCGCCACGGAAGGGGATGTGCACATTAATGAGCAGGATTGTCGCTCGATACGATGCGGGGCTTAGGTGGGAACGGCTGCGGTCCCCACTGGCAGGGCTGGTCCAGTGGACAACCAGTGATAAAGTTGGTTGGGTTATCGTGATTGTGTTTGAGGTTGATAACATTGTATTGTGTTGGTATTTGTAGTTGTTGTTGTATCTTATCTCAGTACTAACCTTGTGTGGTTGTTTGTTTGTTATGTGTCTGCCGTGATCCCTTATGGTGAGCAGTCGGTCTTAGCAGGTGTTGATGTTGTTGATAGCTGGAGTCCGGGCAGGGATGAGTCTTCACGAGATATGATGGTCATAGCGAGTAGTCCTTGAGTTGTATCTTTTATGTCGTTTGTTGGTTTAAATCGCTTGTAATATAACATAATAGTTCTTTTATCGACATTTGATTATTACTATCCTCGGGCAACCGAGATGGTAGCGCCCTTATATGCTAAGGAAGGCCTAGTTAAGGCTCCTCTGAATATGGGGGTGTTACAAAAACCATCCTCAAGTGCTCCTCATGTTCTTCCTTAGTCTTGGAGTAGACTAAGATGTCATCAATGAAAACAACCACAAACCTGTCCAAGAACGGTGTAAAGATCCGGTTCATCAAATCCATGAAAGATGTTGGTGCATTGGTCAACCCAAAAGGCATCATCACATACTCATAATGACCATAACGAGATCGGAACGTTGCCTTTGGAATATCCTCATCTGCTAATCCTCAGTTGATGATAGCCTGACCTCAGGTCAATCTTGGAAAACACACCCGCTCCACTTAGCTGATCAAACAAGTCATCGATCATAGGCAAAGGGTACTTGTTCTTCACTGTGACGTGATTGAGCTCTCTGTAATCAATGCACAGTCTCATACTCCCATCTTTCTTCTTCACAAACAGCACTGGGGCTCCCCACGGTGACACACTAGGCCTGATATAACCCTTGCTTAGCAACTCATGTATCTACTTCTTCAACTCAACTAACTCTTTAGGTGCCATACGGTAAGGTGCTTTGGATATTGGACCTGTTCCTGGTTTAAGCTCCACACTGAAATCAACATCCCTCTTGGGCGGCAAACTCGGTATCTCCTCAGGAAAGACATCATCAAACTCTCCCAACACAGATATCTCAGCAGCTGTCTGCGGCTCTACTCGGCGATCTCTCACATGACAAAGAATCAAGGGGCAAACATGACTTTAATGTCATGACAGCTATGAACTTACACTTAGGTTTCACCACAAACCCTCTATAGGACACCCTAACCCCCTTTGGACCCTTTAAGGACACTTTCTTTTGTCGACAGTCTATCTTGGCATCATACTTACCCAGCCAATCCATCCCGACAATCACCTCAAACCCGTCCATAGGAAACTCTAACAGGTCTACCGGTAAATCTACTCCTCCAACCACCATAGACACACCCTTATACAACTTGAGACATGACACAGACTCCGCAGAAGGTATGAAAACATCATCCTTTACAACCTCAAACATCCCCAAACCCATGGACAAAGCATGACTCTTAGACACAAAAGAATGTGTTGCCCCCGAATCGAACAAAACAAAGGATGGTACATTATGAACAAGAAAGGTACCGGTGACTACATGTGCATCATCCTGCGCTTCCTGTTTATCCATCATGAAGAGCTTCCCACTGCTTTTCTGCCCTCCTCCCTGAACTGAAGCATTGGAGGTGCTCGGCTTGGCTGCCGAATCCTGGGTGGCGCTGTTGTTCTGACGCTGATAAGATCCACCACCACTGCGGTTATAGCTGTCCTGGTTGCTCTGCCCCCCTCTGTTGCCCCATGATCCACTCGATCGATTACTAGCAAAGCTCTGAGTCGGCCCCTAAAAGAAATTCCCCTGATGAGCGTCTGAACTAGTGTCGGGCCTGTAACTCGTGCATTCCCACCTCCTGTGGCCTACACCACCACAGTTGAAGCATGTAAGGCTGGAGTTGTCACTCAGACTCCGACCTCCAGTCTTTCACCGGCCACGAGATCCCCCTGAGAAACCAGCTCCACCAGAAAAAGCCTTTGCATGGTTGAAGTTTCCCTTCTTGTTGCCCGACTGACTGTTGCCTCCATTGTCATCCTTCCTCTTTTCAGCAGCAGTCCTCTCATTAATCTCTCTTGAGATATCTACCATTCTCTCAGCTTGGCCCGCCCTTAGGTACACTTCCTTAAGGTCAGTAGCAACCCCAACTGACATACGGCTCACGATCTTGGCAGATAAACCCCTCTCAAAACGGAGAGCCAAACCTCTCTGTCCCAACTGCATGTCCTCAACATAGCGGGATAGCTCTAAGAACCGATGATAGTACTCAGTGACTGTCATCTCCTCTGAAATGGTGAAGGAATCAAACTCCGATCTCATCTTGTGTCGGATATGCTCCGACACAAACTGCTCTCTCATAGCGCTCTTCAATCCTGACCACGGAATAGCCCCCCAGACCCTCAGCCTGGTAGTAGGCTCTAGCATCTTCCTTGATGTTTTGCCACCACACAGCGGCTTCACCTCTCAGGTAGTATACTACCTGCTCAACGATCATGTCATCGGGACATTTGACCATTTCCATGAGACTTTCAATCTCACTGTGCCACTTCTCGAGCAGCTTTGGTTACCCAACCCCTTAATATGTGGGAGGGTTGAAGCGGGCAATGATGATGCTAAGTTGAGTAGCATCCACCGGCTTCTCATTCCCTTTTCCCACATTCCTAAGAGCCTCAAGGAGAGCCTCTTGTTGCTCAATCATACGAGCAACCTCATCAACTGTCATCTCAGAAGCTTGAATCTGTGCGGCAGTTCTTTTGGGCGGCATTTTTAGCTGATAAGAGACAAGGAAACATAAGCACAAAAGCCTACGGCTCAAAATGTAAAACCTCTCCGCCAAAGGAACACTCGGCCAAGTACCAGATAGTACTCGGTCGAGTAACGACTACTCGGTCGAGTATCCCCGGTACTCGGTCGAGTAGTCGACTCTAGTAGCCGACCTCAAATTCACAAAACGCATACTCGGTCAAGTATAAACAACACTCGGCCGAGTATGCTCTACTCGGTCGAGTACGCCCAAATACTCGGTCGAGTAAACACATCCAGTAGCAACTGCTACTTACTGCCAAACTACACTCGGTCGAGTGCCTGGTTACTCGGCCGAGTACTCCCTACTCGGTCGAGTACCCGCCCTGCTCGGCCGAGTCATGCCAAAGACGGTAAAAAACAGTACAGGTTCTCTATCATGCTTTCCATTCCCACATCCATACATGCAACGGCAGAAATTCTAATGCCACATAGTAAACACATAATTATGCCAAAAACTCACATATGAAAACCGATACACCAAATTTCACATATTCATCTCTGTCGATACTTTTCCATACTCGACATACTTTTCGAATTCCACATACTCATTTCTTACTATCACATGTTCCAACTATGAACCTTAACATACATGCACATATACGACACACCTCTCAACACACTTCCCCATGTGACCGGCTCGAGTTAGTGAGGGCCAAATTGCGACTCCGGGACGTCTCCCAAGTCTTTGCGGTAGCTCCAAACAACTCTCCCCCGGTTCATTTTATTTAGACTTCCTAAGTTCATTATGTTCATTTGTTTTAGGTACCGGAATCTTCGGCTCTGATACCACTTTGTAACACCCCCTCATACCAAGGTGCCTTACCAGGACCACCCTACCATGAAAGTGTGTTACCATCTCGGTTGCCCGAGGTTAGTATATATCAAAAGCGTCTGAACTGAGGACATTTATTAAAATACCATAAAGTGTAAAAGTTTACATCAAACCAAATCCAAAACTGATTCAATGAAATAAATCCAAAGTCTGACAACTATGAGATCATAACTAAGACTCGACTGTGATGCTATGACTGGTGATGACAACTCTCCCATGACTGTCCCAAGCTCACTAATAGCAATACCTCGTCAAGCTCAAGCCACCATCCCCGAATGAATCACAAAGAGATTCCACAAAACAACAACGGGTCGGTATTACTCAATCAATATAAGACAAACAAACAAGGTAACCAGTTGATCATCCTTCACCCCAGTCTACCGATCTCACACAAGAATCGACTACACACCGAAGTGTGTAGCCCCGCCAGATTACCCATCGCAACAAAATCCTCGCCGCCGATGGTGATCGCACCCATCCCACCTAGTCCAGCTCATCAACGAGCGACTAACAATCCATGTCCTTTAATGTGCACATCCCCTCCCGTGACGGGTTCCACGGAGGGCGAACTAGGGTGTGAAGCTACTCCCGCAAGTGACTCCACCACAAACACAACATACACAGCCTCACAGCTGTCACAACACCACAACCATCACAACACAACCACACCAACACCATCACCACAACATCCGTACTCCGATGATCAGCAGATAACGACAATCACAATACAATCGAGTCTTAAATCAATGAACAAGAACCGAGTAGGAAAATCCTACCTTAGCAATCAACAAAGAGAGACGAAACCGAACAATCGAAAAGGCTCCTCTATAAAGTCTTCTCCTATACAATAACCATATAGCACAATTACACATTGCACAATTCCCCCCTATTCCCAAATTCCATATATACAGTAAACCCTACAAGAACATAAATGACATGGGGAATGAAACTTACCAACAGTAGGATGAGAGAATACACGCAAGGATTACGACAGTTCCACACACAATGAGATTAGAGAATGATTAGAGAGTGATTAGAGAATGATTAGAGTGATCGTAAAATGATTAGGGTTGAAAATGACGTTTTAGAAACTAACTTTGCATATTAAATAAACCTAAACACTCCCGCATCAAACCGCTGAAATAATACTCGCCAGACCGGATAATCGGTCGAGTAAAGTGTATCTTTCGAAAGATCCTCTATTCTATCGAATATTTTTCATACTTTTCTACGAAAGATTCCCCTGCAGAACCAAAACATGCTACACAATTAGCACTACTCGGCCGAGTAAGCTCTACTCGGTCGAGTATTCAACTTAAGAAAATCCGTAGTATTACAACTTGACACTCAACCTTGGCCTTTTGTCATGAGTCAACCTCTAATTTCTTACTCACCAAGTCCTCTTCCAAGTCAACCTTCAATCACAATCCACTAGACCAGTAGACCCACCCTCTACTCCTCCACACATATAAATCACCTCACTTTCCTTACCTCTTTGCCCCACAAACAATCCTAATTCCTTTTAATTCTCAATTCTCATCAATTTTTTTTTTGTTTTTAATTTCCCACTTCAATTCCCATAATGGCCTTTTCATTTACTCATAGAAAACTATTACTATCTTTAAAAAATAACAACACTATTAATATTCCCACAGTTGAAACATGTCTTTACTTTTGCAAAAAACTCAAAAACGACACCGTATCACCACCGGGATACTGCCCTACGACGTGTTTAGACATTTGCCCTTCGACTTGCCACCACTCTCTCTTAACCGTATACAATTATACACCATTGTCTCAACCAAGTAGGGCCCACAATTTATCTCCGTTACTAATCTCCATGCTTATACTTCTAGCTTCCGTTTTCCTCTTAATTACATTTTATGTAATCTACACTAAACTATGCTACCACTTTTACCATTTTACCCCTCAAAGAAGTAGTAGTGGCGAAGTCATGAGACAGGAGCACGAGGGTACAATGGTCTTTCACCCTATATGGTACGTATCGACAGTTGGATTAAATCCAACGGTCATAAACTCTATTAAGGTGATTAAGTACGAGGAAGGTAGTGTAAATAAGGAGAGTGATTGTGCGGTGTGTTTAGGTGAATTTATAGTAGGAGATGATTTGAGAATTCTGCCCAAGTGTAATCATGCTTTTCACGTGACTTGTATTGACACGTGGCTTACGTCTCATGTCACGTGTCCGCTTTGTCGTGCTCCGATTGATCCAACTGTCGATAGTGGACATGGTCGAGAGATTCCGACGAATGTAATTAGGGATAATAACACGTCAGCCAGGGAGGATGAGTCGTCTAGGCAGGACGACGTTGTTATTGTGGTGAATAATAATAATAATAATAATAATAATAATAATAATAGTAATGTGGAAAATAACAAAGGGAGTAGTTCACAAAGATGGTGTTGGGAAAGAGAGGCGGCTAGTTTAGTTAGTAGATCACTTTCATGTAGTGGAAAGATTTTCTCATCTAGGTATAATAATAATAGTAGTCCTAGTCTTCATAGTATATGATGAGTATGAAAGTATGATAAATGTATTAGTAGTGGATATTTTTGGAAACGTTGAGAAAAATATTTATGTTTTCTATCTAAAATGAAGAGGTAGATACGCAGTTTATAGACTATACCTCTGAGGTAGTACCTCTTATTGTTTATTTTCTGACTTTTATTTTAAAGTTTTTGAGTTCTGCTTTATAAAGTTTTTGAGCACATTTACTAAAACATTACACTAAAAAAATATAATATTGCTCAAAAACTATATTTATAAATGGTAATAAGCTAAGAAAAAATGTGTATATGCTTAAAAACTACAAGGTCTGAGGTACTACCTCAGATGCGTAATCCTTTTTTTCGGTAGATACGCTATATTTTTTTTTTTATTTTTTTTTTTTTTTTTGTAAATCATCCGGTTTAGTCCGGATTTGAGCCGGGTAGGACCACTAGGGCGGTAAAGCCCTCCCTCATGAGTTTTAACACTGCTGCGTTCTCAAGGCTCGAACACGAGACCTCTGGTTAAGCTAGAACAGCCCCTTGTCAGCTGATCTAAATGTTCATGGGTACGCTATATTGTTTATAACTTGATATGTGATGTAACGATATGTCGAATACAAAGTGAAGTTGTGAAGTACGTAAGTGATGATATATGATCATGCATGGTACAAATGTTAGAAATCCGAAAAGATGATAAAAAAGTGTAGTAAATATTTCATGGCAATACATTTTTGTGAAATGGAAGCAAAAATCAAAACCTAACAAGATAGAGAAGGGCATTGACGTTGATATTAATGTTGAAGAAAAAGCAAGAAAGTCGTTTACGTAAGGGCTCACTATAGGTTATAGGCAGGAATTGAAATTTCGTGATTGACTCATTGAGATCAATATTTCTGTTTTTGATTAATCTAAGGGATATGAACGACTTTGGAATTTTTTTGGTCTTATTTATTTTTGTGATTACTCGTATATTCCGTCCGTATTAGTTTAGACTTTATGTAATATATATATATGGTATAGAGTTTAATTTTGGGTTGATTTATGGGAATAATTTGAAGGAAAATGAGATAGCGCTGATACTCAATTGAGCCACACCCGGGGTATAATAGTAAATTACTCAAGTTTTTGAGTTTCTCCTTCCATACTTCGAATTTCAAACTGACTAATAATATATAGTGGGTCGGATAGTAACTTAAAATATCATAATTAATGAATTAAAGCAAAATCAAAAATAAATTGTATATATGCATTTATGATCATGCAATTGGTCTCCCTTGTGACGGGTTACCATTTGTGACGGATATTTTGTGAGATAAAATGGTAACAAAATGGGTTAGTGGAAAAAGGGGACCACATGAATAGTGTTACAGAGAGAGAAAAAGTGGGTACATTGTGAGGTAAAATGGTATCCGTCTTCAGCTTGTGACGGATATGTCATGTCTTCAATGAGAATTTGTGATGATCATGACACAATGAATCGTTGAAGCATATATAATGCATTTCTAGAAAACATGATGATCAACTAATTGAAACTTCTCAACACATTGAAAGATTTAATATGCATTAAATACCTAGCATGGCTAGCAATTGCATGACTACTTTGGTTACCCAATTGATTTAACGCTAAATTGATTCAATGAATGTTCTTAACAAATAATTTTTTGTCCATGGATGAATTTTGTTGAATTGATTGTACTTTTGTAGAAATCATTTAGCAGGAGAATATTATCCGTCTCTCAGATGCATTATGAACTTATTAAATCTTATCTTAATTTGATATGATTAGGTTAAGTAAAGTTACAAATTTACAACACTACCCATCAAGTTTGGCGCAAAAGTTAGAAACTGATCTTATTTATTTACATATTTTTTCCTTTTTTTAATTAGGTGGCGCCGAGTTTCGGTATCACCCGGTGACGCCCTATCATCATCCTAATTTGAATTATTAACCATCTCCTTATAATAATTCGTAACTCACAATAAACCATATTATTTTCCTAATTTTCTCATACTGCACGCCCATTATTAGCCTTTACCGGTAAGCTAATAAATGATCCATTTTATTGGCCATCTTCTCATAGGCACTTAGCCCATTATTAAGTTTTAACCTTGAGCCCATTAATTCATGTAGATTTTCTAAGTTAGATCAAATAATAGAAAAATGAGTAAAGGCTAAGATAGGGGACTAAACTTTCACAATTTTTTCAGTTAAGAGATTATACTTCTAAAGTTTTCGGTCTAGTCTTTTAAGAAGATGAAAATCAAGAAAATATTCTAAAAAAAATCCCATTGAAAAGGCTAAAAAAATAGACTAGCAATCTACATAATTATGAGGAAGATGAACATAATTAGAAAGAAAGATGATTACAAAAAAGATAAGAAGAAGAGCTTGAGGAAGGACACCATCAAAAGGAATTTCAGATCTCCAATTTTTCTTGGGGTTTTTGAGACAGTTTTCTCTCTAAAAACTATACAAGCTACTCAAGAGATCAACTTTAAACCCCTTGTTGTGCATTTTCATTTGTCTCATCATTTCCATCTTGGTCATCTCTATCAAGAGGCATATTACCTTTAGCACCCGTTGCCCTGTCTTTATAGTAAATTTCCTCCATTGCATCAAACAACGAAAATAGTTTCCGAAACATACCCTTGGCATTTTTTTGCATCAAACAACGGAAATGGTTTGAAAAATCAATTTAATAAATGTATTCACTTTTGCATTGCACAACTACAATTTTGAATATATTAAGATAATTTGGCGTTATTGCAATTCTTGTAGTGTAATAAATTTATTAATATCTGTGTATAAAAGTCATTTTTCCATATATGTTTTCTTTTATTCAAATGAGCCACCGCGGATAAGAATTGAACTTCAAACCCATGGTTGGAGTAAGAGAGCTTTTTGTGTATTTGTTAGTATTGTTTAGATATTTCACCATTTTTTTTTTTGGCATAGGTACAAAGACCAAAGAGAAGAGAGGCCAATTATTGAACAATTAGTCTTACTGAAGACGGGTCGGAGCAAGTGACGGATAATGGCACTCACAAAACGGATAGGGGGACAAGGTGGGGGCACCCCCATGTGCTTCCCTCTCTCCTCTATTTGGGTCATTTGTGAGGGAAAATGGTATCCGTCACTCCAAAGTGACGGATACGTGCCGTCACAAATGAGATTTTGTGATTATTGAATGCCTTCTGCACCAAATTGGGTGTAGAGGATCAAATTGTCTATAAAAAAACATTCATAAAATAGAAAAGTAAACAATTGACTGAGAAATCCAAAATGAAAAAGATAAACAAATGACCGAACGGAGAGAGTATCATACAACATTGATTGTAATAATTCGTGTATATTTTCTTAATTAAATTAACTAGTATAGATCTCATGCGCACGGTATCATACAATATTTTCTTGATTAGAAAACAAGAGTTAAATTAAGTGGTAAGAGTTATTTTCTTCCAACTATAAAGTTTGTGGTTCGATTCTCGTCCTCGAAAATAGGAGAATTAACTGGAAACCAAACCTAAAAGGAGAATAACTTTCATTCTCACCCCAATATTCGAAAATCAGTTGTTATATACGCAAACCTGCCTCACTACCTCCTTTATCCCTCCCCTAAAGCGCAGCCTAAACCCTTTGCAAAGAGTGGAATTTACGGAAATGTCAAATCGTGGTTCGACGGACATAGTGGTGCATGCTGTGTGTTCAGAGGATCTACCGGAGGGGAAAGAAGGATGTCTTTATGGTGAACTATATCGGGTTAATTTAGATACAGGGAAGATATCAAAATGCCGAGGACGTAAGCTGTATTTCGACGACGAGCTTACTTCCATGGCGATTTCAGGTGATATCATCTACATACTTGGCGGCGCCAAAGAAGACTATCCCGAATATGTTAAGGATAAGCATCCCAAACATTCACGCGTTTCATATATTGATCTTGCCAGCGATGATCCTGAATGGATGCAACTCCCCGAATGTATAACTCCCTTACTCACTGTCCCTGGTGTTACCTTCAAAGGTAATCTCTTTGTATTCGGAGGTAATTTTGAGGAAATTTTGAGTGACGACAGTTGGCAGTTTTATGGGGAGAAACTATGCCTTCCACTTCAACGACATGACAGCTGGCGTATCGTACCATGTCGTCCTCTACCACCACCAGAGGCCAATGTTATCCATTGTCCGAAGCCCAATAATGTCAGTACTCCAGTTGTTGTTGATTCGAAGAATGACCGCATCCTTGTCCATTTCCTTACCATTAACTCCCTTTACGCTTACTATCCTGATCGTATACCCAGATGGGATTTTCTCTTTTTTATTGGCTGGAGTCGCGTGGTTGGCGTTTTTGATGATATGATTCTATTCCATTCCCGGGGCTACTTCCATGCTTTTGACTTGCAAAACGGTTCAGAAATAAACGACATTATCATTTCCGCTGATTTCCCCTCTAATCTCCTTTACCTAAAGTACGATGCTATAATTCCTCTGTCCCCACCTGGTACCTTCTGCCTCGCTGTCTACTACCCGGAGTTTAACCTGCCCGACATAACTCATCTAGTATTTGCCAAATTCCGTGTTTTGCGTAAAACTTGTGGACAGATTCACATCATCTTTATCTCTCATCACAACCTTGCCCTTGATTGTAAGGCATGTGTTATTAATTACGTCCCCATAGGTATGTTGTATGTACTTCCTATTAATTTACTTTATCTTTCGTCACAACCTTGCCCTTGATTGGCGGGAGTTCTTGAGGCACTACAATAATGTTGTTGTTGGTGGTGGTCCAGTAGTCTATATGGACTCAACTTCACCCGTTTATTTCGGATGTTGATCCATTTTAGAATTGGGTACGTGGATGGTTAGTTGGGAAGGCTCGGTTGAAATTGACATCCCTGGTTTATATCATGGCCAGTTCAGTTGTACATTAACGTCCGAGGTAATATTAATGATCCTAAAAAAAACGGGTTTTTATGACAGCGAATTTGGAAGATGCACATAATCCATCAAAGGAAGATAGTTGTGGTGAAGCAGAGCAACCTGGCCTTTTGGGCATTTATGTTGGCACTCATCGTATTTGAGATATAAGCGTAGTCTTGCTCGCCAAGCTGGGGTATGTTTGTTGGACAAATTCTGTTTCTTTAAATTAATTTTGTTAGCTTACTTCTTTTTTAGTTGCGGCATATTTAGGAATTTTTTTCAAAAACAGGGCTTAAATTCAAAGAAATTATCAAAATGAGGTTTTGTTGAAAGTTATTACCCAAAATGGGTCCACGTCATACCCGAAGTTAGAGTAGTATTCAAGTCGCTTTCCCGCTAAGCGACTATATCTTAGTTGGCATGAAAATACAATTGCTATTAAGGATCCTTGATCTTAGCCCAAGTCGCTTAGGGGCCCAGCGACTTCTTCCCTTATTAAAAAAAAAAAAAAAGCTTTTGCAATTAAAAATGATGCTACTATGAGTCAAACCGCTGACTCCTTCCCCATAGTCCACATGGATTAACCACCAAGCAACGCTAATTATTGTGATATAATTAGGCATTTAATTAACATATTTAATGCAAGTAAGACAGGGACAATTAATTACCGTATTTAAATGTTAAGCGCTACATTTCAGCATAGAAATATGCGTGTATCATTGGTAGATTGGTAGTACACATTACAGCCCTTACTATTGGCAGGTCTCGGGTTCGACTCCAGCTATCATCATTTTTTTTTTTTTGGAATTCGCTATGGTCGCTCAGTGGCTGAGCGACTTAACATAAAACCGCTCACCGACGCAGCGACTTGAATTCTTAACCCAGCTTCGTCAAATCCGATCCTACGTGGACCCATTTTGGGAAAATATTTTGAAAACCAACTCATTTCGCTAATTTGTTTGTTAGAAAACCCCATATTGGAAAAACATTCTCTAGGCATGTTTTAACATAAAACCGCTCACCGACGCAGCGACTTGAATTCTTAACCCAGCTTCGTCAAATCCGATCCTACGTGGACCCATTTTGGGAAAATATTTTGAAAACCAACTCATTTCGCTAATTTGTTTGTTAGAAAACCCCATATTGGAAAAACATTCTCTAGGCATGTTTTGGAAACGCAGGCTGTGTATACATTCTGCCTCGCTTACTACTCCCCGCCATCCTGCAATGTGCCGGACATAACTCATCTTACATTTATGTTGGCAGTCATCGTATTTGAGGATATATCCGTATTCTAGCTTGGATACTTATGTATTCTTATATATAAACGTATTCTTGCTCGCTTAAGCTCGGGTATGTATGGAGTTAAATTTACCTTTGTTGGGCAAATACTGTTAGCTTACTTATTTTTTAGTTGAGGAATTTTTAGGCATGATTTGGAAACGCGGACTATGTGTAACACTACGGATTTTACTTGGTGACTACTCGACCGAGTAGCGCCTACTCGGCCGAGTAGTGCTGAGGTTGTGTGTTGTTTTGATTCTGCCGAGGAACACTCGGCCGAGTTTAGTTAACACTCGACCGAGTATGGGACACTCGGCCGAGTATACACTTACTCGGTCGAGTGCCCGGTTTGGCGGAGCGTTATTTCGACGGTTTGATTAGGGAATGTTTAGGGTATTTTATATTTCCGCGTCAGTTTCTTATATCATTTGAAAGCTTTATCATTCTACGATCTCTCCCTAATCACTCCCTAATCATCCTCATATCTCGTTGTGTGTGCAAATCGTCGTGATCCTTGCGTGTAGTCTCTTATTCTCTTTGTTGGTAAGTTTCATTCCCTTGTCATTTGTATTCTTTTGGGGTTATTGTATATATGGAATTGGGGAAAATGGGATTGTGCAATGTGTAATTGTAGTATGTGATTATTGTTGTAGGTGACGACGTGATATTTGTTATGCATTTGTGTGGTTGATTACTGACATAGCGGATTGCGAAAAGGTAGGGTTTCCCTACTCGGTTCTTGTCAATTGATTTGAGATTGTGCTTGTTGTAATTGTTGTTATCTCGATCATCGGAGTATGGAGATTCTTTGTGACGATGTTGGTATGAGCGGATTGAGATGGTTGTGATGTCATGTGATTGTGATTGTGGTGGAGTCACTTGCGGGAGTGGCTTCACACCCTAGTTCGCCCTCCGTGGAACCCGCCACGGGAGGGGATGTGCACATTAAGGGACGGGGATTGTTAGTCGCTCGTTGATGAGCCGGACTAGGTGGGGATGGGTGCGGTCACCCATCGGCGGCGAGATTACCCGTTGCGATGGGTAATCCGGGCAGGGCTACGCACTTCGGTGTGTAGTCGGTTCTTCTATCGCGTGAGATCGATGATCGGCTAGCGGTAATGTTGTTGTCTTATATTGATTGAGTAATCTTGACCCCGTGTTGTTGTTTTGTAAAACCTGCGGTGATCCATTCGGGGATGGTGAGCGGTGTGACAGTGATCTGATTATTGAGCTTGGGGGCAGTCATGGGAGAGTCACCACGCTGGATTAGATGACACTATCACGAGCTTTAGTTAATGTTTTGGTAGTGTTGCCATTTGGATAATTCGTTTATTAGATTTTGGAGACTATGTGGACTGTTGCTTTTGATAATTACCGTACATTAATAAACGTGTTTGGACTGTTGCTTTTGATATATACTAACCTCGGAAACCGAGATGGTAACAACCTTTCATGTCAGGGGTAGTCCTGGTAAGGTACCTTGGTATGGGGGGTGTTACAAAGTGGTATCAGAGCCGACGATTCCGGCACCTAAAATAAATGAACCCAATGAACTTAGGGAGTCTAAATAAAATGAACCCGGGGAGAGTTGTTTGGAGCTACCGCAAAGACTTGGGAGACGTCCCGGAGTCGCACTAAGGCCCTTACAATCTCAAGCCGGTCACATGGGGGAAAATTTTGTATGTTGAGTCGTGTGTGTAATACTTGTAACTTGAGCCTTGTATTGTTGTTGGATGAAATGAAAGGATCTGACCATGGTGGTATATGATAAAGGAAGTGCGTAGTTGCGTGTGACAGAACCTGGAGCATGTTATGTGGTTACTGCTTGGCTTTTGAAACGGGGTGTAGAGTGTCATATATAGATGGAAAATCTTGTTTAATTGTGTTAACGAAAGGTGAAATAATTGGAGTATATGTAATGTGAGGTAGGATGTATTTATATGATCATGATGATGTTAATGTTTGGTTGTTAGTAGTAGCATGTGATTAAGCTTATGTGTCTATGCATATGAATGTCGTGTTTAATTTTCATGTGAGAATGATAAAAGTTCATCCATGTACTGGTATTTAGAAGTATTAAGTTGTTTTTGTTGCCTTATGCATGTTCAAGTTGTTTTGGCATTAGAAAACTTGATTTATCTGAATACCGATTACGGAAGGGTTGTCTTAAAACTGTTATAAGTCAAGTTCGAGAAATGATATTGCTGTGATTCCAAGTTGAGGTGATAGCTTGTCCTCTTACGATTCTAACGATAGGTCACACGCCCAGAATGACCAAGTAACGAGCGAGATATGACTGTTTTACGAAAACTGGACGGTCTTTGAGAATCTGCGCCTATACTCGACCGAGTAGTCCCTACTCGGCCGAGTGTCTCCTATACTCGACCGAGTATTCCATATTCGGCCGAGTAATCTCTCCGTGATAATACTTGTTTAGCGTGCGGGTTGTGAACTCGGCCGAGTAGTCGTATACTCGACCGAGTAAGGTCTACTCGGCCGAGTATTCCCAATACTCGACCGAGTAATCCTTCTGCGGCAATTGAGTTGCTTCTGAGTCGAAAACTCGACCGACTAATATAGTTACTCGACCGAGTACCTTGTACTCGACCTAGTATGTTATGTACCCGACTGAGTACCTCATTGGGCGGTCACTATGAGTCGGTGGCTATGTTCTTACTTTTGTTTTGAGCCGGTGGCTATGTTTTTACATTGTTTTGAGTCGTAGGGTAAATACACATGTATGTTTTGAGTCTTAACGCATTCTTTTATATGTGAGACGGTCTTGATACGTAAGTTACCGGAAGTTATGGCATGGAGAATGACGGCTTATGAGGGACATGTGTTGGGTAAGGAAGACATGTGTTAATGTGGTTGTGAAGGATAGTGGAAAAAGAAAAGGGAAGAATGATGAGCTAATCGAGGTAAAGAGCATGTTTTGTGAGATATGATGAGTGAAATAGTCGTGTATTTAGTAGTATAAAAGTAAGTGTATATGGGCAAGGGTGATGTAAGTGTAAAGAAGCATGAGAATGAAAGATTGAGATGAGAGATACGAATAGTGACATTTCGGGATGTGTAAGGACTTATAGAGGGAGACGGTTAGCATTGTGTTGCTTAAGGATATATGTAATGAAAGGTTGCTTTAGATGGATGGAGAAGAGGGGTATATAGTGAACTTAGATAGAGATATGTCGCGATGTAGAATTTAAGATGGTGGCCAAGTTTGGGAATTTGGAATTTTCACGATGTGAGCCTAGTGAGTAATTCTTTGGGCAGCTAACGGTATGAGATGAATTTTGGTTTCCTAGTGATGTAAAAAGGGAGATGCAATTGTTTGAACTTTAAACGTTGATTTTATGGATAGATGAGTGACAATTGGGAGTTATAGTATAATGAGAGAAGACCCATGGTAAGAAAGAGTGAGATGATATCGACATAAAATAATGGGAATTGAGTTTGGAGCAATATGAAGGTAACCGGAGCACTAGAGAGTTAGATAGAAATAATGAAGAGTTGAATCATTAAGGGAGTTTTCGAGGGTAAAAGAAAAGAATAAGGGGAGTAAAACTAGGAACATGTTCACTGAGGATATGTGATATAAGAGTAAGGAATTATAGAGATGTATGATACTATCATGAGGATTTGAGTTACAGTTATGTAGAAGTTCCAGGACAACATGATAATCATGAGTTTCGAGGAATTAAAGAAAGCAAAAGTTGGGTAAAGAATTTGCAACATATAAGATTTTGGTGGTGAGTCGGGTGACGATACAATTACGGATGAAATTGGAAATAGTGTTGAGGTGATTTTTGTTGATATATTTGATGTTTGTTGTTTGGGATGAGAACCAAAGGGAGGAAAAGGATTGTTATATTAAGAAGTGATAGTAAGAGAGTAGTCACATGAAAAATGTTGGTGTCATAGTATTGTCACTAGTGGTTGAGGATGATGTTATTTTGGGGAAATTAGTTGTTCTAATGAGGTTGATTTTGTGAAGGTGATTAAGGTTTGGTTATGAGGGATTTTAAGGTATGGATATATGAGGTATTCGTTGGTAGTTGGGTACAGATGATATGGCTACGTTCGCCGGGTGGTGATAATTGTGTGTAAAAGAAGATATGTTATGAAGGGCACTTGAGTTAAGTCTGGATAAGAGATATTCATTGCCAAGTGGTAACTTACGTGATCAGGATTGACTAGTTAGATGTGATTATGGGTCTAAGATGTATATAAATGTTTGTGTGAGGTTGTGACCTCACGAGAAGCGGTATGGTGTGATAGTTTTAATGTTGTTATATGAATGTTCTGTAATATATATTGGATACGGAACTTAATGGAATGATGATCAAAAGTGATAGTTTGGGTGATCTGACAAGACTGGTTATATTTGCATGTGTATTCATGATATATGTTTATTCCACGAAAAGTATGGATGGTATGCATGAGATTCTTGCCTATTTATTCCGTATGATATATGGTGTTGTGATCTGTAAAGCGCCTTGAGTAAGTTTTCTTGTCCGTGATGTTATATTGAGTCAGTGTTTAAGGGATTGTGTATGTCGTGATGTCTATCAGTGTGGTTGTGGTGCCTCGGGTGGTGATCCGGGCACGGTACTTAGTGTTGTGATGCGGGCATTTTCGCACTGCGGTACGGTTGTAGTGGCGGTTTTGTGATGCCGTCACCGGTTGTGGTGGAGTAGGTGAGATGTTTATGTTTCGAGTTTTCGAAAGTGCTTACCAGTTAAACATATATTGTTGTTTGTTTGCTGCTGTTCCTGGTGAGTCTTGGTTGAACATGCAGACTGTTGTTTTGTTTGTTGATGTTTCTTACCAGTTTCAGTTTGGGAATGAGGGTAGAGTATGATATGAAAGAGAGTTGTATATGTTTTTGTTGTTGACATGGTATAGTGATATTTTGTTGATAGGATACAGTTGTGAGAAGTTGTTACAGTAAGTTTGACCTTGTTTCAGGGTGAGATATCGGTAGTCATAGTCATGACAAGTGATTAGTGGAATATGTGTTATAATGATCCGAAAGCGGCGGGCGGTCATAATCTTTTGTTGAGATAGTGAGTGCAGGATATTGGGAATTGGTGTCATGTTAAGTTATGTATGAGTTTTGCGGTCGAAAAGAAAAGAACTTGAGGATCTAGTATGAGTGTACGTAACAAGTGTGGAATGTGAGTTATGCTTTTGGTGATATGAGTTTTATATAGTTTATATAGAGAGGTGTGTCATGTTGCGGTAATGTGGAAGATTTGAAGTTTTGGGTTAAGCTAAAGATTTTGAAATTGAAGGATGAGAGTTGTTTAAGTAAGAGAGCCTAAGATATATGCATGGCGACTGTTCAGATTATAAGTGGTTATCTTTGACACGCGGTGGTGATGGGGATAATGAGAAAATACAGTTAGGATTTAGTATTAGCGAGTTACGAGGACGTAACATTTATCTTAAGAGGAGTAGGATGCGATAAAAAGAGATTTTGATGGTTGTACATATGGTAGTATAATTGGAAGTAGAGTGTTGGTGTAGCATAAAGGTCGGATATTTGTTTTGATCAAAGGTTATGACCGTGCTTGTAGTAGTTCGATGTTTAGCAATGAGAGAATATTTCAACAGTGTTGATAGTTGAATGACAATGATTATGAGTCCAATAGTTTTGTCAGTTGGAAGATGATGTTTATGTGTGTGAGTAAACTTCGAGGACGAAGTTCGTTTTAAGGATGATAGAATGTAACATTCCGTTTTGATGATTGATCTTCTTTTGTGGTTGAGTGCTATTGAGTGTTATGGAAGTGATACAAGGTTGGCAACATTATATTGTGGTTATTGGGTAATGTTATGGAGTCGATTGAGAACCTATGCTATAGTTGAGACGATATCGTGAACCATGTTGTGGAAGGAAGAGTGGTTTGTGGAGTTGGTGTTATGTGTCCATGTTTTATAGGTTGGGTTGAAACTTCGCGGTCGTGTTTTGTTTTGTTTGTTGTTTTGCTTTGAGTCGGGGTAATGATTCTTGTGGAGACTTGTGTAGTTCCTTAGTGTTGTTATATGTAGTTGGTTTAGTCTTGGGGCGTAGTGTTGTGCTTTGTTTTATAGTAGAGTGTGAACTTCGGGACGAAGTTCTTTTTAAGGGGGGAAGATTGTAACACTACGGATTTTACTTGGTGACTACTCGACCGAGTAGCGCCTACTCGGCCGAGTAGTGCTGAGGTTGTGTGTTGTTTTGATTCTGCCGAGTAACACTCGGCCGAGTTTAGTTAACACTCGACCGAGTATGGGACACTCGGCCGAGTATACACTTACTCGGTCGAGTGCCCGGTTTGGCGGAGTGTTATTTCGACGGTTTGATTAGGGAATGTTTAGGGTATTTTATATTTCCGCGTCAGTTTCTTATATCATTTGAAAGCTTTATCATTCTACGATCTCTCCCTAATCACTCTCTAATCATCCTCATATCTCGTTGTGTGTGCAAATCGTCGTGATCCTTGCGTGTAGTCTCTTATTCTACTGTTGGTAAGTTTCATTCCCTTGTCATTTGTATTCTTTTGGGGTTCTTTGTATATATGGAATTGGGGAAAATGGGATTGTGCAATGTGTAATTGTAGTATGTGATTATTGTTGTAGGTGACGACGTGATATTTGTTATGCATTTGTGTGGTTGATTACAAAGATAGCGGATTGCGAAAAGGTAGGGTTTCCTACTCGCCATCACAATTGATTTGAGATTGTGCTTGTTGTAATTGTTGTTATCTGCTGATCATCGGAGTATGGAGATTGCTGTGACGATGTTGGTATGAGCGGATTGAGATGGCTGTGATGTCATGTGATTGTGATTGTGGTGGAGTCACTTGCGGGAGTGGCTTCACACCCTAGTTCGCCCTCCGTGGAACCCGCCACGGGAGGGGATGTGCACATTAAGGGACAGGGATGGTTAGTCGCTCGTTGATGAGCTGGACTAGGTGGGGATGGGCTGCGGTCACCCACTGGCGGCGAGGATTACCTGTTGCGATGGGTAATCCGCGGGGCTACGCACTTCGGTGTGTAGTCGATTCTCGGGCGTGAGATCGATGATCGGCTAGCGGTAATGTTGTTGTCTTATATTGATTGAGTAAACTCGACCCCGTGTTGTTGTTTTGTAAAACCTGCGGTGATCCATTCGGGGATGGTGAGCAGATTGTGACAGGTGATACAGTTATTGAGCTTGGGGGCAGTCATGGGAGAGTCACCACGCTGGATTAGATGACACTATCACGAGCTTTAGTTAATGTTTTGGTAGTGTTGCCATTTGGATAATTCGTTTATTAGATTTTGGAGACTATGTGGACTGTTGCTTTTGATAATTACCGTACATTAATAAACGTGTTTGGACTGTTGCTTTTGATATATACTAACCTCGGGCAACCGAGATGGTAACAACCTTTCATGCTGGGGTAGTCCTGGTAAGGTACCTTGGTATGAGGGGGTGTTACACTATGTATATACTTTTTTCGATGAGGGGAAAAATTAAGATTTATTATGTATTGGCACAGTTTTGGTTAGCAGGATTGAGTAAGTTGAGGCATGTCCAGTGGTGTAGCAACTAGTTTCTCGATAAGAAGCATAGGGTTTTCGGTTCTAAGAATCAATCCCGTTCTTTGAATGGTTTTTATTTTATAGAGCAGGACGGACCAAATGTGAGGGTAGACCCATAAAAATGTGTAGTTGATTGAAAGGCGGAAAATGGCAACCGTAGCAAGTGAGACTAAGAGTATAGAGAGCATGCCTCCTCGTCAATCCTTATTTTGGATCATGGCAACCGGTAAGCAAGTGAGACTGAAAGTATTGAGAGCATGCCTCCTCGTCTATCCTTTGTTGAGTTGACGATTATAGTTCGATTTGAGTCCTGAAAGTAAAAAAAAAAAAAACAAGGTTGCTTAGTTGACGAATCTAAAAGAAAAAGGGGAATTGAAGGCAGCGGAGGAAGAAGCAAATAGATCAAAATGAGTTGGGGGCAATAGTTCAGACACTGAGTGAGTATTCATATAGTGACATATATGTAGAATGAATTTAGAAACGGTCGGGTATTAAGTGCAGGAGGCAAGCTGTTACAAGATGACGAGCTGAATTTGACATTAGCTTTAGGAAAAAGGGCATGTCATCAACATCTTTCATGACCAAGGCTATCGACACAAATCCAAAGCTTCGACTATTGTTTTGATCTGATTAAATCTAATACCGTCTCCTTGTTCATTCCAAAACGGTAACTTTCTCTCTGCCTTCAACCATATGTTAGAGGTTGACTGCTTTCCTTACAGAAACACATAATTCTTCAAGGTTTGAGTTGCCATAATAATAAAACATGGGTGGTGTCTCACCCTTGCTTGTAAGAGATTGCCATTGCGGTAGTACCTTGCTCTCATCACACTAGTAACGAGTTTTGATTTGTAATTAATCTTCATACTCGTTTTGCCAGTATCGTTACATTGAAAACTAAAGTAGCAAAATCCCAATCCACCCTCATACTTTCTCCTACAAAATTTCAGCTTGGATCTCCATACCATTATCATTGTATGGCAGACAGGTGCTTAGTCAGCATTTGGCCGATATGGCCGATGCTAGGTTAACCTATAGCCTGTACAACTACTGGTACTCTAGCATCACCAATAAACTACTGTAAATCATGTGAATCTCCATGCCATTGCAATTTGCAACATTTTCGCAATTGCTACAGAATTTGGAAAATTAGTTTTTTTGTTTATTCAAGAACCTAAAAGAACGAATTTTTACAGAAGCAGCATTCCGAAAATGCACAATACTGATTCATCTCAGTGGGACAAAAAGAGAGAACTCAAAGCTAGCTGAGAGATGAATGAAATCAAATGGGACTGTAAAACTACAATCAGAATGCTACAATAAAAATAAAGTGATGCTGTACATTTGCAGAAAAAGTTTTACAAACCTACAGGGTGATAAGCATTACAGGATTTACAGACTTACAGTCTTACAGAACACTTTATTTTTGTGTATGTGAGCTAGAGGAACCACAGGGACAGTATGGTGACTAATATTAACCCTAAATCACGATCATTAGCTCTCGATGAATCACAGCTACCTGATACGGCAATATCTGCTTTGGATGAACGACAGGACAGGCCACAAATATACATGCTCGACAAAATTCTCGCAAAGTGGTTCAATACCCAAAAAGCAGTACTATATACACGAAATGACTGGCAAATGATCATCTCTGCGCCATTTGAGCATTGTCACAAAGTGATATAAGGCTACGGATACAAACACCCACCTGACGATAACTAGGCAGACAATGAAACTCAGCTGTTCTAGTCGTCTTTTCACACAGTTCATACCAAAATGCTTTCGAAAACACATCTTTCCTCAACAAAATCTCATTACCCTCTTTAGAATACGTGATAGGAACGATATTCAACGACCCAATAACACACCTATCCGACATAGAAAACAGTTTTTCCCAAGATTCCTCGACACCATACTCTTTCATCACCCATACATCGCTCCCACCCGTCATCAAACACAAACACCCATCTAAAACACCTAAATCTTTCAACCCATCATGAGAACCACTCAAATCAGGCAACTCGACTTGGCTCCATTGTTCTCGACAAACATCAAAACAATCAATACGATACTCATTATTACTCGAAACCCCACGAGAAAACAACCAATGCAATAAATGATTATTAACTAAGGTCCCATTATTCGAAACAGGCGTACCTAATGGTCCAATCATACTAACAACTAATTTCCATGTATCAAATTTCAAACTATACACACCTACACTAACATTCATAACTTCCCAACGCGTACCATCACCCCTTACTCCTAAAAAATGCGCAATTCTAACAATTTTATAATCATCATTTACAAAATCAAACCCGAACCCGTAACTCAAATACAAACATTGTTGGGGTACCTCCAATTTAGGAACTTTTTTACAAGGAAGTGTAGATGGATTAATCAAAAGCGCTTCGGATACGGAACTCTCATCACATATACAAAGTAATAACCCATTACAAGAACCCACTATATTTTTACGACGACTAAATCGTTCCCAAGCCGATGAAAAGGGGATTTTAATTGCAGCCAATTCTAGGGTTTCCAAACTAACAGAGTAAAAAGAGTAATCATCGCCGATAAATATTAAAAGTTTTTCAATTGAGAGAGAATTACGATGAAGATGAAGATTGCTGAAGTAACGGCTAGTAATCAATGAACGCCATGATTTGCAAATTGATTTTAGGGTTAATAGGGATTTGATTGGTAATCGGGAAAAAATGTTGATTAGTGTATCAATTGGGAGAATTGATATGGAATAATTAGATTGTTTCATCAATTTGGACATATTTTTGAGGTTTAATTTAGTATTATTGTCCAATTTTTGTTGATTTGTAGATGAATGAGGTGATTGAAGATTGAATTTTGTTTGTATAAAAATGGGGGAAGAAGGATTGACTTTTGAGACAACTGTGAATCTGAGTCAATGTAAGAAACTCAAGTACAAGTGTACGATTTGATTATAGACTTGATTTATTCTTTATGGTTTTCTGCCCATTTTTCCCACCATTCTTATCTAGATGGATTAAGGTCGGCACCATCTTTTCTATCAGATTAGTTTGGTACTTCCATATTTTAGTGATAAAATGAATATTTTAATGAAAGTTTTTTTTTTATCGAAAAATTAATGATGTTATTTTTAAAATATTTTTATTATTAATATTTTATGTGCAACTTCTTATCATTAAAAGCCAATGAATTTTTATGTACAATTATTTTTAAAAAAAAAAGTATACAGTTTTTTTTTATCATATAATAATGGAGATAAATTCATGTATAGTGTGAAATAATATAGAATGTTTTAAATATTAAATTTATTAAAAGAGTGTGAGATAATATATGCTAAAAATACTACACTTTATTGTAGGAAATACTATTATTTAGGCGGAAAAAATAATAGTTTCGCCGATTCATCTAGTAAATAGGGGATTTCGAGTATAAAAAAAATAGTCTATATGGTATGTCAACAGACTTTCTCTATCCTGGTCAATTGTTTACCTTGGATTTTGCCACAAAGATCAAGGAAATGGGAAGTGATTATTTGTGGGTGATATTATTGAGTGATAAGTGGACAATGGCAATGGGTTATGTTAGGATTATCAAAGTACCTTTAAGTTAGAGGTACTTGTTCTAATCATTTGTTTACATTTACTTAAATAGTTAGTCTCCCTTTAGTCGGAGGTATCCGTCTTCACATTAAAACGGTCAAATATCATACTCCGTAACACTTATGTATACAGAACGCATTTGCATTTTATCGTGTATTCTACTTTTATCTTATTCATTGATACTAAGACGGATACAACTTTCTTAAACAAAAATTTATTTTACTTAAAACGCCTCTTACAAGGAATAAAAACTTCGGCCATTCTTTTGTGCTACATCGCCTACCTAAGTCCGTCAAAGGTGAAATTTTACCAAGAAACATTAGGCCCTTGGGAAAATTGCGTCCAAACCAAAGAAATAATGTCAAGTTTGTTGACACTTTTAAGCGTGCTATTGTAATTTGTAATTACTAATTAGTGGCGTTTTTAAGTTTTTTTTTTTTAAATTAAATTTTAACCGTTTTTAAAAACTTTGTTGGAAGAGTAATCACGAATGAATTTTTCATGACCGCCGGTTAACCAGCTGCGTTAGTTCTGGATTCTTCCGATGACAAAGAACATTCACGATGCATGGTATATTAGCGGATATAAGTTTGCAAGTGCAGGTGTTAGATTACTTATTTCTTATTTTTTATGCTATAAGTTTGCAAGTGCAGGTGCATCACATCAGTGTGTATTTATAGTATTATAAATACTAATTTTAAGTTTATACACAACAAAGTTAAATCCCGGGAAAGAATAAAAACATGTATCAAAATGATAAAAGAGTACTCCCTCCCATCCAAACCAAAGGTAACATGGGAGGGAGCACAAGTTTTAAGAAAATAGAGAAAAAGTAAGGGTAATATTGGAATTAAAGTAGGACCACTTGTAGCTTAATTAAAGGAGGGCCACAAATATGATGGCATTTTCTGTAAATAATAAGAGTGTATGAGGGGTCTTTAGTCATGTTTTTTACCAGATAAGGAATGGGTAGTTTGGTTTGGATGGTCCGAATAAGGTAAGTGTTACCTTTGGTTTGGATGGGAGGGAGTATTTCACAACACCAAAAGTTACAGCAAAACATATTTTATCTTAAACAAATCGGCAAGGCCAACAATGTACTTACATTTGCCCCTCTCACTTTAGTTTCGTCTAACCAGTAGCACATTTGCAAGCCTTATTTCTAGATCACTCAATATGTATGACAAAGAAACAAAACGCCAATGAGCGGTTAGACGAAACTAAAGCGAGAGTGGCAAATGTAAGTACACAGCTGTTTCCGATCATTGTATCCGATCTTATGAGCATTACACAGCTGCTTATATAAAGCCGTGTAAGATAATCCTAAATAAGGAATTTGGGTTAGCAACTCTACTCTGACTTACTTTTGACTTTTTCTGAGTCAATTAAAATTTATGCGAATAAATGAAAAAGAATTAGACTCCTACCAACTACATAACAAAAAGATGTGTTCGAAGGTAGGCTGGTAGTACTCATGCGACAATGAACTCATGTTGTTCATTTGGAATGCCTTGTATTATAGAAAGCGTCACTACTATATAACCTGCACAGAAATTGCGCTTATATAGTATCAAAATCTAGCCAATTCTTCTGACTAACAATTCTAAACTTCAGTTTCTCTGTTGCTCTTTCAATGCAAAAAAATTCAAAGGTTTTGACTTTAAAGATTTAACAATGAAATTCGTTAGTAAGTAAGGATTATATATTCAAAGATTTAACAATGAATATAATCGCATTATGTGTGCGGAAGCCATATGAACTAATGATAAAACTGAAATCATCCATCTTTACAAAGTATATATTTTGTATTTTAAATTCTCCGTAATTACGAAATTAGTAAATTATTATGTCACGGTTAACAATAAAAGGGTTGCAAAATAGAATTAATTAAAAGGGTATCGAAAACGGGTCTCTCAATAACTTATTGAAATACCACCTCTCCCAAGTTTTAGTGTTCTATTTTTGAAGCAATGACAAACAATTCAGCGGTAACAATCATCAACAAGAATGTTGGTGAGCCTCAATACGCATTAATGTGCATCAATGTGTGAGGTTTATATTATGAGTAGGGTAAAAATTATTGAACTACATATAATACTCTGCAGTAATTTAATTTGGATGAAGCAATACTAAACAATATGATCCATATTACATTGTAATTGAACAATAGAAGGATGGGAGTGACACACTCGGCTCATAGGGGAATGGTGATAGTCTGCTTATGATTCGTGAAAGCCGACCTTTCTATGTTATTGGTGGACAAGGTCAATGTCAAACCGTTTGGGTAAAGGTGGATGCGAGTTGGCAGCCTTCTTATGCTGCTGCTAATTGATATTGGTTGGGTTGCCTTTACTGAGATTGGAGATATTTGGTTTAAAGGGAGCGTCAGGATCAAAGCGGAGTCACCCCTGCAAGCTGAGGCTTTGGGAGTAAGGAAGGTTCTGGGGCGGGCGCGTAGTCGAGATATCTTGCATCTGGATGTGTCCTCAGATTGCCTTCAACTACTGACTCAAATGGCGGGAGTGGAGAGCAAGCATCCCCCTTAAACTAAAAGAATAAGAGATCTCTTAAGTTTTCCCGCCTAAATGAATTAGGTTATAAGTGGGCTTTATAACATCATATCTACAACTGAGCCATTCTAATTAATTAATTTCGATTTAAGCTATAAATGGGCTTCATAATATCATATCTACAACTAGACCATACTAATTAATTTCATACAATAAATTATTCTATACCATTTAAAAAAAGGAGATAATATTCTTTTAACTTGCCTAGACATATTCTTATTTTGTTACATATATGAAATTGCACTAATTATATGCACAACGTGATATAAATATTTTACTATTATTATTTTTAAAACTAAACATTATGACCAAGAACTTTTTTTTAGGAAACATTTTCTAATTAATTCTATTATTCAATCTTTTTATACAAATGTACTACAGATTTATAGTATTTATAAATTGTTATTACTTCTAAAAAGAAAAACTTACTTATGATATATATATTTTTACACTTTAACTTAATATTTGTCTTTGCTCCCGACTATATGATAACTTAAATTTTGGTTACTTTTTTTTTAATTGTTTAATAACGCCTTCAGTGGATATAGTGGTATAATTAAAAATAATGTTTTCTTAAAACAACGTTAATAAAATAATTTTAGTAAAACTGACAATCTTATACGGAGTAAAAGTGTTGGACAATTTCTTTTCTAGCTCTTAATACAAAATTACTAATAGTAAATTCTATAATTAATTTTCAAATGGAGTTAAATATCAATAGTATAATTATTAAATTCTCTAATATTTTTATCTCAAAAACCGCGCATTTGCGCGGGATCTATACTAGTCATTTCATTAAAAGAATCCTTGATGACATTTCCCTTTTGTTTGCACATTTTCATTGTTTACGTTTTAGTTAATTACCTAGGTATCAAAATAGAAGGGCCCATGGTCTTGCCCGAAGGCCCATGAGAATGTAGTAGAAATCTTTATTATCGGTTGCCAAAAAAAAAATCAAAGGTATTTGATATTGGTCCACCTAGAGCTGTAAAAAGATGATTCGGAAACAGCCTGCTCTTTTCAACCTGAACTCGAAGACGATCAGTGATAATGACCCACATATTTAGGGTTAAAACCTGTCAAACCCGTGACCCGACCCGAAATAGGTAAAGTTATGAAAATTTTCCATTTGGAGCAAATAAAACTAATATAAAATGGTTTAAAAAAAATGATTGACCGATCCAATATTTCGAATAGTGTTGTGATATTGAATAAATTAAGTAAAGAAATGGAAACATGATAAAACGAACCCGACCGGATTGAACTGATCCGCGTGTGTTTGTTTATAGGAATATTTCACCAAAATTAGGCCAACAAGTAGTATTATTATATAATCAGACATTTGGAAAAATGAAACCCTTTGCCCTAATTGTAAAGAAGAAAGAAAGAGTGTCGAGCGGCTAGAAGAAAGATGAATCCTGGTTCAATTGAGATAGTGTTGCACGCTATTAGAGGAGATGATGATCTACCTGGTAGAAAAACCTATGAATATGGTGAACTATATCGGGTTAATTTAGATACAGAGAAAGTAACAAAGTGCCCAGGAGGTAGGTTGTATATGGACGACTGTCTTACTTCCATGATAATTTCAAGTAATATCATCTACATCCTTGGTGGTGATTCATACGACGATAAAGATTTACACAAATTATTTAAGGATAAGAAGGCCGTACATTCACACGCTTCTTATATTGATCTTGCTAACCTTGATGCTGGTTGGCACTCTCTTTGATTTTAAGTCTCTCCATCCAGTTGTCCCTTCTGTTGTTTTCAATGGCGATCTTTTTGTATTCGGAGGTTATATTCAAAAAGAAAAAGAAAAAGAATCTCTCCAGCACACCCCCACTGAATCTCCTGGGGAGGAATTAGAATGTCTTACAAATAAATTACTTCATAGGTGACGTTTCTTACCAGATCCTCCTGAACCACGAGAGACCAGTTACACTCGTCATTCCCCCAATCATGTTAGTAATCCCGCTCTTGTTGACTGTGAGAATAAATGCATCCTTGTTCATTACCCGTGCATCAGCACCCTTTATGCTTACTATCCTCATCAGCGCAAATGGGAGTTTCTCTTCCACATTGATAAATGGAATCGCCTCGCTGCCTTTTTTTATAGTATGATTCTTTTCCATCACCATAAGCCCACCTACTTCAAGGATTATGACTTGAAAACTGGCACTAAACTTGATAGCCCTATTATCTCCGGTGATTTCCCCTTTAATCTCCTTTCCTCCAAGTTCGACGCCTTATTTTCTCTGGCCTCACCTGGTACATTCTGCCTCGCTGCTTACATCCCTTAGTTTGTGGTGCCCTACAAAACTCATCTTGTATTTCTCAAGTTCCGTGTTGTGCGCGCCGATTCTGGATAGCCTCAGGTCATCTATTGCTCCCTCCACTAACTTGACCTTGATTGTAGCACCCGTGTTACTAATTAGGTCCCCATAGGTATCTCTACTACTTCCCATCACGTTACTTTATTTCTCCTTTTTCTTCATATATTTATTATGTGTTCTAGCTGTTTTACTCTTCATTTTTGTGTGTTTCATCTCATTGTGGTGGCAGCATTCATTCTTCTTTACTTGATTGAATGATTCTACTACTGCTGCCATATCTCTCTTTTCGCTTTGGCATTCATGTTTCTTTTCATGTGTGTATCTCCCTTATCTCCTATGTATACTAAACCTTTGGTACTTGGATTTCGGGGACAGCTGTCCAGATACGTGTATATATGAACCTAACATGGCTCAACTATCTAGACACAAGAGCTTTGTCTTAATTTTTTATTTGAGCGCAGCCTGTTATAATATACCCTCTAAATCTTAAATATTTTGAGTATTTGAGGTATGTGAGTATGTGACCATGTGGAGACAATTAGGGTTTGTAATTTTCTTATTTGATTAATAAGGAGTTTTTAATTTATTTATATCATGCAAGCCCTCAGTACCTGAATCGCAATAACAACACTGAAGTGGTTTATAGTTTGTGCAAACAAGCAAACAACTAATTGTTTTTATTTACTTTGTTTTTTCTTAAATATAGTTGATACTGTCTTTCCCTATGTTTGATGTGGGGGTGATGGGGGATAAAACAAGAGGGTGGTGCTTGTGGAAACAAGGAGAATGGGTAGTGATGTGTGTGTGTGTGTGATCTCATTGTTGCCTCAATGCGTTCACCTGTATCCAAGGCTACCACCATTGTTAGTTTTTCTGTTGGAATTACTCATCTCTGATCTGCCTATTTAGCTCGGCCAAATTAATTAATCTTGGTTCATTTTCGAATTTATGTTTGGATATGTTTGCTTGATAGTACGAGCTAGTGGTTAAATGACTCATTAGTTGAGGTGTGAGGGAAGGTTAGAGGTCACGTACTTACATATAGTGTGGCTATATTGAATTAGGATAATTTAAGTGCCGAGTCCCATCCTCTTGTATTGTTCCTAAGCAATCGAGGAGGCTTGTGAGATATTGGGTCATTATTGTCTAAGGCCTACTGGTCCTTTTTTTAGCAATACTGCATGCTTTAACTTCCCGTCTCCAAGTTTTCTTACCACTATGAATGCTTGTCAAGTTATTTGAAAGCAACTGGTTTCAGCTTGTACACTGTAGCTTAAGATTGATGACGAACATGAATGAGCTGATTTAGAAATGCTCGACAATTTATAGGGTGTGTATTGAGTGTGGGATTTGAAGGGGAAAATGGTAGGAGAAATGTTAAATCATTTCAGAGAGTGTTTGGCAACAAGTATTTAATTTGAAATGCCTCATTTTAAATTTAGCAAAGTGAAATATAGATTTTTAAATGAGGGGGTTTAGAGTGTGGATTTCAAATGGGTTTATTTTAGCCTTACTTGGATTTGGTAGGGTTTTGGAAATCCAAATCTAATTGGTTTGCCAAACAAGCAAATTGATCCAAACCTGCATTTGAAAATACAATCTTTGTTCCCAAACACACCATCAAAATATTAAAGAAATTGGTTATAACTTTACTAGTCACCGTTTTGGTGAAACTTTACTAGTCACCGTTTTGGTGAGAATACAATCTTTCTCATTCATTTCCCTTGCCTCCAACACGCAAGGATTTGGTGAAACTTTACTAGTCACCGTTTTGAGCTATTTATTTTGGATATTGATCCATTTTTATTTGCTAGTTGGTTAATTTGGTTGGCTTGGTTGTAAATGTCCTCCCTATCGCTCCACCCCTTCTCTCCCTTCTGCGTGTTCAAAATATTGAATTCCTTGGCTCTTGTTGGATCAAACTGATCTTAGTAAGCTCATTATCAAATGAAAACGGACTTGGTTGAAGTTTTTGTTAACCTCAATCTTTGTGTGAATTTTATTTTCTGGAATTTGTGGTTGCTATGTTTGTTAGTTAAATTTTGCATGATTAAATTGGTACATGATTCTGATTGCATGCGTAATATGCCTAAAAATGGATATGTGTGACAGTGAATTTTGAAGATGTCGTGGGTTCATCAAAGAAAGACAATGTTGTGGCTTCATCAAAGAAAGACAATGTTGTGGCTTCGTCAAAGAAAGTAAATGTTGTGGCTTCGTCAAAGAAAGACAATGTTGTGGTTTCGGCAAAAAAAGTAAATGTCGCGGCTTCGTCAAAGAAAGTAAATGTTGTGGCTTCGTCAAAGAAAGACAATGTTGTGGCTTCGTCAAAGAAAGTAAATGTTGTTTCATCAAAGAAAGACACCGTGGTTCCGTCAAAGATAATAGGTAGTTGGGTTGAAGCATAAAAATCTGGCGCGGGCATTTCTTTTGGCATTTTGTCTGTAAGCATGTAACTATTTGTTTTGCTTTCGATAACATGAGAAAAATCAATATAGTTTGTGGGTATTCTCAGTGTGGTACACCTGACATTTAATTAAATTATGGAACTTAATGTATTGTTTGTTTTGTTCAAGAGTGTGTGCCTATTGTTTACATTTTTTTCCATGTCAAATACCTACCAAATTGTTTTGTACAACCACATCTGAGTTAGTCTGGTTGAATGCCTTGCTGCAAGATTTTTCAACTCAGGTTCCTAAACCCATACCATTATACTATGATAACAAAGTAGGCATTAATATTTCAGAGAATCCTGTCTTTAATGAAAGGACAAGGTAATTTAAGCACATGTTGTCATTTTGTAAGAGATGAATAAGAGGCAGGGTCCCTAGTTATAAAGTACATCAGGTTTAATTTGCAATTAGCAGATATAATAACCAAATATCTTTGGAGCGGATCAACATGAGTTCATGGCTTGTAAGATGGGGTTCTGTTTTTGGAGAAACAAGTCTAGCTTAAGGAGAGACTGACTAGCTAGTGGAGAAATAAGTCTGGTTTCAAAAGAGATTATTGGAAATACAATTAGCTTGTTAATTAACTCTATTGTGTTAGTATGTTAAAGTTCGTTATGATGTGGAAATTTCGGTCGGTTATATTAAGTTTTCCTAGTTGTAACAGAATTAGGAAGTCGGTTATATAAATACCGGATGTAATGTTCATTGCAACACATAATCTTATTCTCATAACACAATTTCTCTCAAGATTATTTATTCTCTTAGCTAATTCTCTCAAATATTTAAGATATTATTCATTCGACTTGGTATTTCTCCATCATCATTCTTTATCGTCGTACTTGTACTTGTTAGTTAAGTTTACTTCTCCATCATCATTCGTTATCGCCGGACTTCTACTTGTTAGTTAATTTTGGTTGGGTTTCGATGAAATAATTAGTTTTATTATAGAATAATTGCTGATAATCATTATATTTCGCGAATTTGTACCACTTTTTTGTTGCATTGATTTTTGTGAAAACTAGCTCATGCATTGAAGTAGAAAGAATTATATGACGGGCCAGAGACGTGACAACAGGCAAAAAGGTATCGAAGTTTAAAGTCAAGGTTTGACTTTAACCAATTACTCTTGTCACCTTGGTGCTTCCCTGGAGTTCTTACCGCGCTCGTCTCTTCGAAGCCATTCAAGCATGGCTAATTAATCAATCATCAGATTATCACCATAGCAGAAAACATACATCTCCGTCGCCCACCAGAGCACCATGGTCACACCAGCAACTCCTCTGCTCCGCCACAAGACTAGTAAGCTAGGAATCTCGAGACACCGCTGCCCGGGCTACCTTTATTTACCATTAAAATTTATTTTCAATTAAACATAACTACTCTAAACTAGCCTAACTCGTAAATTTATCATTAATATATTTCTTTATCTATAAATAATATAAAATGACAAATTTAAGCATGACATAGAATCATTCTACACTACTTATATCCCTATGTGGCATCACCTAAAAAATTCCACTTATTCCACCAAAGATACAATATTAGTGTTGTTTGTGCTTTCGTTTCTCTATTTTCCTAGCCTTTTCCCCTCCTCACTTATTTCTTATGAGTTAACCATTCGCATTTCCATATCCTTTATTAAATTTGGTATTTATTCTTTTGTATAAGAAGAAAAACTTTTTCCATCCACTAAACTTGAATGACTTACGTTTCACATTTGATTTACCTCATTCTTAGAATTATATAACTCATATCACTTGCCATGAAATCATGATCTTAAAGCTCAACAATCTCTCCTTTTTTCGCTCTTGAACATGACTGTACCTGCTCATATTGCTGAAATTGAAGCCAAGTTATGCTGGCAAACAGGGGAGAGACAATGACGAGATCAAGGAGTTCCCATGAAATTCAGTGAGGATTTAAAGATTTTGATTTGAACGAGAAAGAAGGCAGGTACCCTATTCAATGAAGTCAGTAAGTCACAATGCAACTTTTACTTTCTGTTTAGATAATCTCACTTTCCATTTGTTTTCATTCTTTTAAAACGTGTCATCATCCCACGACACCGTGATTACTGTCGAGTAGTATGAGTACCCTTTCCATTAAATGGAACTTACGATGTTCATTCATTCATTCATTTGTTGAGTATTTCATTATGTGTTTCACTTTAATCATTTTTAGGATGAATACGATTGCGTGGCAGCGCAAGTAATCTGCAGTAACTTCGAAAAATACCCAGCAAATCGTATCTATGATTTGTGATTTACCAGGTTCGAGTACTATGATTTTTTTTGAAGTGTTTGCTATTCTTATGTACTCCACTACTCCGTAACTCATTATTTCTGATAATCTTCTCTTATCTTTTCTTATTCTTGTAAATGAGTGAATTTATTTTGTTGCTAATTAGTGTACATATCCATTTTGTTTGATTTTAAAGTTGCTTAACAAGCACAACGTATATGAATTTGATTCATAATGCACATTGTTAACAAACTCCCATAATATTCGCTTTACATTTGCAAGGACGAGATTGAAGGCAATTTGAGAAATTGCGGAAATTGTAGAAAATAATAATGAAATAACGAGTAAGTGAAGGTTCATTATGAAGTGCGGAGATAGACGCCAAGTGATGAGGGGTCTAAAGCTCTTACACATATCTTTGGATGACGACGGACGTTCGATCCTGATTCCCGACAAGTAGGGGCTATCTGGCTGGTTTGAAGAACTAACATGTTCTCACCTCTACAAAAGCTACCCCGCACTAAGTCACCGGAGAACTTATATTTAGTTAGTTTAGTGTAGATATTATTGTACATTTAAGATGTTTTTTTGGATGTTTTTATGTACCATATTTCAGAGACGAATCTAGAACTAAAATTTTGGGGTGGTGAGTTTTTTTCGTATTGTTTTATAGTTATATTAAGGTCTCATATTAAAAGTTTTTAGTAGCAAAAATTGATAATCTTAACTAATTTTCATGAGTTTGGGTCTTGGGATAGCGAGTGTTACCCCTTACCCTTTGCCATATTTATTTTAAATATTAAAATGTATAATAATATTTCAAAAAGAAGTTTTGACAATTCTCCATTATTTTTATATAACTCAATGGCAAGTTTGACAACGATTTTGTACGTAATGTTTGAAATTTTCCAAGCATATCTACTCGTAGTATTAATATAATAAGATAGCTCGAAATATTTTTCACATATACATGAAGTTCAACTACAATTTTTAATTAAAGGAAGTATGTAATGGATCGAAGCTCAATAAGTCTAATGCCAATCTTAACAAGTTTAATGTACCGCTCAATAAGAATAATTAGTTATACATGTCATCATTAGTATAACTTTATGACTAGGTAACTTAAAAGTGATAATTTCGGAAAAAAAAAAAACAATTGTGATATTAGTTTACAAAGTAAAAAATGGTAATATAAGTGATAAAACAAGTATAAATTATGATGAAAGATGAATAATGAGTACGTATATTATAATGAAGCTAGATACAAAAAAGTAATCACTATAGGACACTACTTGGGCAATAAAATGGTCATAAATAACACATCAACAGGTTAATAAGTGTAGACTGTAGAGTATCATTAACTCATACCATCTCTCTCGAGTTTTTGAAAAAAAAAAAAAAAACTCTAATTGTGACTTACTCATTTTTACATAGTATTACTTAATATATTAATTTTCCAATCAACTTTTTCATATAACTTATTCTAAAAGTAATTAAATAAGCGGCGCAATGACATCCCGTGCATTGCACGGGTGTTAAAACTAGTATAATATAAAAAAGCAAGTCTAAACTTTAGCTTTCAACATTCAACTTTTAAGAATATTAGGGCATGCCACATCATCATTATTACTTAAAAAAATTAAAAAAATCATAACATTACACACTAATTAAAACACAATAAATATTAGGGTTAATTGATAAACAGTACCAATATAATGACCCTTTTTCATAATTAGTACCAACATAATTAATAATTAATAATCAATACCAATATAGTAACTTTTTTCTACGATAGGTACCAAGTCGCCTGAAAATCCCATCTTAACCTACTCTAAAAAGTCCAAAAAGGCATCACTCAAGTACAAATCTCCACTCATCCACTTCCAAACTCTCTCTCTCTCTCTGATAAAAGCACCTTTAAAATAGGAAAAAAAATTAGAGTAAAAAGGTGATTTGGTACCTATCCTAGAAAAAAGTTAATATTTTGGTACTGATTACTAATTATTGGTTATGTTGGTATTGATTACGAAAATGAGGACTAAAGTTGGTAGTGTTTATCAATTTACCCTAAATATTAATATTTGCTTTTTATTTGTAAAGAAAATTAAACAAAAAATTAAACTTAAAATTAAAGCCAATATATCTAATATTAAACACAAATTATAATTCTCACCATAATCTTTCAAAATAATGATAACCATTCAATCTACTTTTATTTATTGCTCACAAATAAAAATATAAAATTTCTATTTTGAAAATTTTCTTTAAGGTTGAAATAATTACGTAGCTAAACAAAATTGAAGACAACAATAATAATAACAATAATCGTGACAAAACACTAATAAATGTAACAATATTCGTGGCAAAATATTAATAATCCATGGCAAACGTTTAGTAAATTGTGGAAAATATATTTTGACGATATATTAAGTAAAGATTGATAAAAAAAAAAAAAAATTGCAAGTCCTTTTTGCCAACAGGGCTCACTCCCTTTTACTTCTACCCATAGAGACCACAGTAAAATATAATAGTAGATAGAAAACACAACGGTAAAGAGGTAATAATAGATCCATTTTCTCTCTTATTATTAATTTACCCCCTTTAATTATTTTATTAGAATATAATTTGTCATCTAATTACATCAATTCAATCCATCTCCTAGTTAAGGTATAATGTTCTCGCTCACTTTTTATTTTTCTTATTTCAATTGAATGTTTTAGTTATTTAGATGGTTTTAAGGTTGTTTTACTTAATTTAAAGTTGTAGATAAACGATGATTATTTAATTGGGCCCTAAAGAAAATTGAAAATAATGATGAAGGTGAAGCTCTGGAAACGATTATAAACTTTGGCCCGGATCCAAAAATTAATCCAAATCTTTTTTCATTGAAAGTGAAACTGCTTTCTGACACAGATAGACTTCAAGGCAAGTGTTCTTTCATCACTTGTGTTGTTTTGGCTTATGAGTTGTGATTAGTCTTAGTGTCAATTTTGTAATTGCGCTCGCTCGTTTATTTGTTATTTTGTAGAGGCTTTTGACGCAGCAAAATAGTTTGTTGACGATTATGATAGTGATACCCCAAATGGGCTCCATTTAACGGCAGGCAGTGCTGCAGGCCTGCAGCTTCAGGGTATATACACCTGATTAATTATGCTCATCACATATGATTAATGTTTTTCTATTATACATGCAATTAGGCTAATGCTTAAATTTGTATCTGCAGCTGTAGACATGCAAGGATGAAGGAGCATTTAACTTCTTATAATTGGTATCAAAAAGCCTTCTGTTTGATTATTGTCATCTGCATTCGAGAGGTTTAAGTCATGTTTTGTCTTTTCCAGTTTTCTAAATCATTCACGATTGATGAAATCGTAGATGAACGACTCTACCAAGGCACCATGGAGAATTCTATTTTAAATCTTAGGGTGACTCTGATGGAGACTTCGGAGTATCAAGTTAATCGGTTTGAAGAGTTGCTTTCTTTGAGAGAAGGAGTTGTCAAAAACCCTCATATCCTGAGAGTGGATACCATTGTTGAATCGCCAAAGCCAAATAAGATGAGACTATTAGTTTGTGAATCAATAACAACTGATGATGTGTTTTTCAAAAAAAAAATGAAACTTTTGCTTGAAAAAATGGGGCAAATTGAATAACAATGACAAGGCGGATTGGTACAAAAATATCGAGTGTGATTCGAAAACCTTTTACGATGAGTTTTATTTTCTTAAAAAAACCCTTATTTAATTTGTACAAGTTTAAATTTTAGTAACCTGTGTTTATTGTTGTAGTGGCGTCTTGTTAGGTTTGATGACACTTTATCCAAGGGATATTGTTGTGAAGATTTGCAGAAGAATATATTACAAACCGGGAAGTCAAATTTCTCTCTGCTTTAACTCCACAAAAACCATATTTTTCAATTTTAAAAGGACACAAGTCTGATGTTGATGAACTGAAAGGAAAATTCGTTACTTGATTGGCCTCCCATTCCTCCCATTTGACAAATTTGTGGATGCAAAAGAATATAAGTTCTCGACTGAATTAAACCATCTGTTTGATACACTTACTTCCAAAGTAATGTGAGTGATATAAGCTATTTAGGGTTTTTGTACAATTTGTTGATTTGTTACCTACCTATCTATTGAGTTTGATTTGTGGGTTTATATTTGAAACAGGAATATCATACCGATTGAATGACTTTTATTTCAGCCGATTATATGGAATTTGAATGATATGTTTGAATTTGTACAACATTTGAGAATTGCGCTGAAGAGAAAAGACATTAATGAAAACATGCTTGATGATGAGATGAAGAAGCACAAGACTCATTTGGATTCAGTAAATTATGCGATTAACTGGATGAAACAAATCAAGGAGGCGACTTTCATAGAAGTTTACCAATTTCCTACCAAGACGGGAAAATTTGAAGATTATAAATCGCCACTTGACATTCAGAGGTATATAAATGCCGTTCTTGGTCACATTAACGATGGCGGTGAGAAAAAAAAGGTATCACATTTTTTAGGGTTATTTCATAGCAATAATTAAAACTATTAGCCATCTTCTCGTAATAATGCGATTTAACTCAGAATACACTATATGAGAAGAGGGCTAATAGTTTGGATTATTCATATGAACTTATTTTTTTAAAACCTAACCAAATGATAATTGACTTATTTTTAAGCATTATTTCAACAAAGGTCCCAAATACCACATGAAAAAAAACCAAACAACCCGAGTTTATATTCTCCATTAAAACCCATCACCAATTTGAGACGCTCCATCAGATACCACTGTCCATCATCTTCCCAAATCTGAACTCTCCATTCAAACTCAGTGTCACAGAAACCCACAACCGTTACGCACCACAAGTTTATTACCATTACCTTCCATGTTTCTCCTTGATCAACATCGACCTTCTTCCCGTTGCTGTTGTTAAATTGTCGCCGTTAAAAGCCGTGCTCCCCTACTAGCAATTGGAGTGTTATACCCCAAATAAAATTATATTATTTAATAGATTTAAGTAAACTATTCATTGAAAGGGAAAAGAATTTTTATCAATGTGGAGTCGAGAGAGTACACAAAATGAAATGGACCTAATAAAATACGAAAGGCGTAGTAACCTAGTATAGGTAAGAGCCTAGAATAAGAATAAAATAGTTCGGTTGAAATCCGACTCAATAATAACTTTACCCGTAGAATTTTTGCTAGACCTATCTCAAAGAAAATAACCCGTAAAGAAAAATATGTAAGATATTTTACAAATTTCGCATAGTTTAATGCTATTATGTCACGTGGTCTAAAATACTTAAAAATTGTATAAAATGATGGTGGTGGAATTGATGTCCACGTAATGAAGCCTAAGCTTTGCATGGCTAGGAGATTTTGTGTAGGCATGCACGTAAACCGACCAACATTTCCTATAAATAGCTACCTTGTTCATTTGATAAAAACACAACCAAAAGGGATATCATATGTTCACTACAAATTACTTCATAGCTGATATGGTAGCTAAGGTTTGGTGAGGTGATTATAAGGTATATTTCCTACCCCTTCATCTTAAGTTAATATAATGAGTAAGTATGTTATCGTTATAATTACTCAACTGATATTATAATGTACTTGAATTATTGTTTATGTGATAAAGTTATGTTATACTTGTATATTTTACGTAATGTGGTTTACGTGAGGTATGAGTGTGGTACTGTTTGCGTTAATAGTTGACGTTATAATGTTCACATGATAATGTTAATGTTAAAATACCATTGCTAAGATGTACATTTGGCCAATGTATCATCCGAGACATTATTATTGGAAGGGACCGGACCACATTATTATTTTATCCCGTGTACATGGATGTGAGCTCTGAAGTGGGCTCGGCAGGGGGCTCGGCAATTGGCTCCGCCCCGTTATATCCGGATAAAAAGAAAGAAATAAAAAGGGAAAAAGAAAAAGGAAAAAAAGAGAAAAAGAGGAAAAGATTGTTATCCTGTGCACACGGAGGAGGGCATAGCCTAAGGGAGTTCCAGCTCCGTAATGTGGCCCTGTTCAATAATAATGACCCGAATTATATTAATTTGAGTTGGAGGTTATGTGAAATATACTCAACCTATGGTTGGTTGACCCTTTATTTTATTAATCTTTTTCAGGTACAGGAAACAGGGAAGGGCATGAGTGAGGTTGACGCAAGAAAATAAAATAAGAATAATGTATCATAATAATATAATCTTATCAATAAGACTTGTTACTAGTTATTTGTACTAGTTATTTGGTTGTACTAAAGAATAATGTAAGCCTTGTATTTCTCTGTATGGGGAAATACGGCGGTAACGCTCTGTAATTTCCGCTGCTATTAATAAAATATACCATTTTGTACTCCTGTTGTTTACGGGGGCATTACATGGAGAAAAAAGATTACGCATCTGAGGTATTACCTCAGACCTTGTAGCTTTTGAGCATATACACATTTTTTCTGAGCATATTACCATTTATAAATATAATTTTTGAGTAATATTATATGTTTTTAGTGTAATGTTTTAGTAAATGTGCTCAAAACCTTTATACTAAAGCAGAACTCAAAAACTTTAAAATAAAACTCAGAAAATAAACAATAAGAGGTACTACCTCAGATGTATAGTCTATGAACTGCTAGTAATTGTGATGATTTTGGAAAAGTCAATCCTCATTTCAATATGAAATAAATGCTAATTTGAGGGTGGTTGTGGGGTGATGTTAAGTGGCTGTGAGGATGAGTTATATTTTTAAAAGTTAATCAAAATAATAATTGTCTTATTTTTAAGCATTATTTCAACAAAAGATTTCATGTTTTTTAACTAGATTAACATTTTTTAGTTTTAATAACATTTATCATTGTCTTTTAAAAATTCAGCGATATTCAAATTGATGAGACTATAAGACAATATTTTTCAGATGTATACACTGAGTTGCATAAATGCTTTATCGAGTCTGCAAAACAGCAAACGAGCGTGTGATTTTTTTTTTTTTTTTTTTTATAAAAAAAAAAAAAATTGCATTTCTATTAACGTAAGCTATCCCCACTTGTAAGCTAACCAATTTTGTTTTGTTTTTGCTTAGGGATAAGGGGTGTATGGACGATCTGTTGGTGCTCTCGAAGAGGTTTGGACATTATTCAGGTAGGTTAGTTGTTATTACCGTTTTGTATTTTTTAGTTCATTTGGTTAATTGAAGACTAACGTATGAGGTTGAGATATATTATAAGAACGCAAAATGACGGTAATGATAGTAGACTCTTCTTTTTATAGGGTAGACTATCTAGCGCTATTGAATTAAGAGAGATAAATTGGACATGTCTTGAATGAAGGGTGGCTAAGACATGCGGATTGTGTTCTTTGTGTTTGTAAGACAGTGACTTATGTTGGTGATTTATATTTTCTGAACAAAGTATTTAAGTTAACCAGACAGCTATTGTTGTTAAATTTTCTTTGGCAAGTGTTCATTAACTCTTCTTTAGTTATTCCAAATTAATCAAACGTTACTTTAGCTTTCTAGGATCTCTTAAGTGAGAGTAAAAAGCGAATTTATATGAGACTGTAAAGACTACAATTAGAAGGCTCCATTAAAGTGATGCTACAAATTTGAGGCAAGGTAGCATTTTATTTTTCAATTGTATTGTATTGGTTGCCGTTTTGTGTTTTTGGGTTCATTTGGTTAATTGCAGATTAGTGTAGGAGGTTGAGATGTATTACAAGAATGCAAAATGAAGGTAATAATAGTAGATTGTTTTTTATATGAGACTATCTAGCGCATTGAATTAAAGAGAGATTAATTGGACATGTCTTGAATGATGAAGGGTGGCTAAGACATGCGAAATGTATTCTTTGTTTTTGTAAGACAGTGATTTATATTTTCTGAGCAAAGTATCTATGTTAACCAGATAACTATTATTGTTAATTTTTGTTTGGCAAGTGTTCATTATCCCTTGTTTAGTTAATTTCTACAGGTTTGAGGAAAGTCTTGCAAGTGTGCAGGATGATAAGCATGCAGAACAATTTATGTTTGTGTATGTGACCTAAGGGAACCACAAGGGGGAGTATGTATGTATGTATGTATGTATGTATGTATGTATGTATGTATGTATGTATGTATGTATGTATGTATGTATGTATGTATGTATGTATGTATGTATGTATGTATGTATGTATGTATGTATGTATGTATGTATGTATGTATGTATGTATGTATGTATGTATGTATGTATGTATGTATGTATGTATGTATGTATGTATGTATGTACGTATGTATGTATGTTGACGGATACCCTTGATGAATGAACTTGCTCAGTTACGTGATTCAGCAATTCCTGCTTTGGAAGGGATTCAGTGTACTACCACTCAGCCAGAACAACAGGACAAGAAAGGCCACATAATTACATGCTCAACAAAATCCTCCAAGAGCATAATATTGCAATTCATAGCCTATGTACAGGAAGCAACTGGCAAAGAATGTTCAATCTCTGCTCCTCGTGACCCACTTGAGCATTGATAGGCTTATCGTGTACCTATGCAAAGATAATATTTATACCCTAGACAACAAATGAATGTAGTACTTAGGGGTCGAACCCAAAGGAGACGGAAGTTATTAATTAATTGTTATGGATTGAATTTTACCTTGGTAGATTATCGATTGATTGATTGGGTTGAAGTGATAAAACAAAAAATAAAATGTCTAGAGAGGTCGGGTCACACATGCTAATTATGTTATTGCTCATGTCAAGTTAGGAATTTGATTTTACGATAAATGTTTAAGCTTAAAGACACCCACCTTACTATATTAGTGTCAACTATAGACCGGGTCCTAGAGAAACTCTCGTCCATGACTAGGTCGTTCTACTACACATGCTTAGTCTAATTCAATTCCATGCCTCTCGACTTTTAGAACGAATGAACAAATTTAATCAATGAATAAAGCCTTTAAACAAAGATTAAACATTAAGGTGCAAACATGTGATAGAAACAATTAGACAAAAATTTTTTTTTGCAAAAAAATTATCATTTCATTTCATAAAGAAAAGAAATTACAAAGGGCTTTTTGCAAAAAGCTATCCACTAGAAGAACAAGCTAACTAGGCTATCTCAATTACAAATACTCTCCTCTATAAGACTATATTGAGAATGATGTTTCCACATTAACATTCTAACAATAACAAAAAAATTGATCCTCCTAACAATCCAAGTAACTGGATGAGTATGCCCCTGAAAAATTCTAGTATTGCGTTCAGTCCAAATCTGATGAACAGAGGCAGCAAGGGAGACAATATTAACTTATTCTCATTTTGACATTTACATATTACTTAAACATGCATGGCTCCCCTTAATCCTTAGACAAATGCAACTACTCTAACATGGTGGAAATGTAAATTAAACTATTGATAAATGAAATGGCAAACATATTGAAAATATGAATAAGAAATTACCTTGCAACTGGAAACGGAAATGAAAATGGAAGAACAATACTTGTAATATAAATAACTTGTAAATGTAAATTGTTTTATAACTTGTAATGTAAACAGGAAATATAAATAACATAAAGTAAATCTAAACTAAACTAAACTAAGAACTAATCTAAACTAACTACTAAATTTAGAGAGAATTTCTATGTAAAAGTGTGTAGGAAGATGGTGTCAAAAAATGGTGAAGTCTACATCCTTTATATAGGAAATAAGGGGTGAAACTTAGAGCAAATACAAAGGCTCAACTCCAAATATTTTCTCTTAATTGCTTGAGTAATTGCCTAGAGAATCCCATGTGAGCCATTAATCCTATCTTTAAGCCTTTGGTTAATCACACAATTTAGCATCCCATGAGCATCCAAAGTTGAGCATCCCATGTTGAGTTTGTGTGGACTTCTTAATTTGGGCTTTATTTGTGATTTCATTTGTGCATAAACCCACTTCACAATTCTTCATACTTGGACTTGTCATTTCCATAATATCCTACCATGGTCCATCTTGCTTCCACAATTAGCTTTGATTCTAGTTACTTGCAAATTTGTTAGAAATAAGCTCCTAAAAGCTCAAGTTCCTACAAAATATGACAAACCATGCAAAGACAACTAGAATACAATATTAGCTCATAAAAACACTAAGGTTAGTGCAATAATCAAATATATTAGAGCTAAAATAAAGAGACAAAGTCTATATAAAATGGACTTATCAAGCATATGGTCACAAAGTGAGATAAGACTTGGTATACAAACACCCACCTGACGATAACTGGTTAGGCAATGAAACTCAGCGGCTCTAGTCGTCTTTTCAGACTGTTCATACCAAAAGGCTTCTGAGACACCATCTTTCCTCAACAAAATCTTATTAGCCTCTCTAGAACAAATGAACAATCTCCAACGACCCAATAACACACCTATCCGACATACTTGACACAATAATACTCCTTCATCACCCATATATCAAATACAAACACCCATCGAAAAGCAAGCCCCTAAATCTTTCAACCCATCACGGGAACTACTCATGGTCATATAAGGCACAATCAATATGACACTCATTACTCATTACTACTCGAACCCCCATGAGAAAACAACCAATCCAACAAATGATTATTAACCAACTTCCCATTATTAGAAATAAGTGTACTAAGTGGGATTTCCAAACTAATCGAGTAATCATCACTGATAAACATTAAAAGTTTTTCAATTGATAGAGAATTTTGATGCAGCTGAAGATTGGTAAAGTAACGCCATGATTTGAAAATTGATTTTAAGGTTAATAAAGATTTTATTGGTAATCGGGAAAAGTTGTTGATTAGTGTAGCAATTGGGAGAATTGTAATTTGTAATTGAATAATTAGTTTGTTTCATCAATTTCGTAATTATTGTACAATACAAATTTTAATGATGATGATGAAAGAGGTGATTGAAGATCGAATTTGTTTGTTTAAAAATGGGGGGTGGGGAGTGGGGGGAGAAGATTGATCTTTCAGACAGCTGTAAATCTAAATCGAAGTTCTATACAAGTGTACGATTTGATTATACGACTTGATTACTCCTTATGGTTTTGTATTCTAACTATTTTTCGCGCCATCCTTATCTAACCGGAATATTTAAGGCGGTACTTGGTACAATCTCAGCAATCTCGTTAGTTTAATCATGACCCTGTTTAGTAAGTAACCACAATTCTCATTTGTGACGGCATTATTCTCCCACAAGTTTGTGACCTCTTACGAGGAGCAAGTGGAGGTCACAAGTTTGTGACGATAACAAGCAAGACGGTCTGAGTAAGTCATTAGTGTATTACTTCAATAATAAGTAAATTACAAAAATAAAATGCATTGACCAACGTATTTTACATAGTTAAATGATTTGGTAATGAGTCAATTAAGATTAATACTCGTAGATTCTTATTTTCTTTATAAAATGAGGACATTTTACCTATTTTATAATATGTCAATTAATATATTGAGATAAGCAACATGTTATAAGCAAATGGCCGTGATTAAGGGGGTATTACCACACGAACAATAATTTGACGATAAGAGTTATCAATGAGTCTACCTTGTAATGGGTATATTCGTGACGGGTCAAATATCATCCGCATAGATAAATTAAACAAAAAATAACATGCCTAGGCAATCACAAATGATTTATTCCTCCTTTCTTCATCTCCTTTCAGGCTTTCAAAGTTTCACTTCTTTAATTTATTCCTCCTTTTTCATCTTCTTTTATCTTCCTTGTTCATCTGCCATAAGTCTTCCTATATTCTCCCTTATTTTCTTCTTAATTAAAGCTCCATCACCTGCTAAACAATGGATAAAAACAATTTTCTAATCATAACTCTTGTTAAGAATAAAAATCACACTTTTTATTACTTGTGACGTGACAAACACACATTGGTGGAAAGCATTTAAAAAGAATCGCCGACATGGAAAATTGAGGGCCATAAGATCAAGATAACAAACAAACACATGTGGGATAACTCCTTATCAAAGTCCATGTGAAGAAGTCAAATAACCACCCCTTATTCTTATGGAGTTAACCACAAATTTAGGAGCAGAAGCAGGGAAGAAGTTTTTGGACTCTAAACCTAGCCTCAACCACTATATAAAACGGATCAGAAGCAAAGAAAATGGATCATTCAATACTCCAGCACACTCTCATTCGACATCCCGGCTCCACTTTGCAATATTTCGCTAGCAAATTAATCACTGTATTTCCTTACTTAAATACCATCTTGATTATAGTGCCAAACTGGTGGGATTCCGGCTCCCCCCGCGGTTGGTCCCACATCGGGTTTTCCGCGTCACCAAAATTCTGCGTGTTTATCTTTTATTTAGTCGTTCACCCGTTCATTAAATTCGTTACACACATATCGTCATAGGCCGTAGATTAATCACTATCACTCACTAATTAAATTACTATTCGGTAAATTTTTACCAAAACAACTCCTAATTTATTTATTTCCTATATTCGCTGCGCTTTATGTCTAATCATAACTATTTACTGCAACTAGGGATGACAATAGACTGGATCTGGGCAGGGTCCGATAGGATCCATATCCATATCCGCCACACCAACGTTGGATCCATATCCGACCCATATCCGGTAGATCCAAATTTTCCAGATCCATATCCAGATCCATTTTCAAATAAGTGGATCCATATCCAACCCATATCCACGGGGTCCAAAAAATTAGGATCCATATCCTACCCATCAGGGTCCGGATCCGCAGATCTGGATATGGTGCAGGATCCATTGCCATCTCTAACTGCAACTCACAATTAACTTTGGACAAATTGGTATTTTGGGGCAGAATGTGGATGACATGGATACATATATTATAAGATGTTTAATGATTTAGACAATTAATATATGATTGGAAAATTGAGATTATATCTATCAAATGTTAGTCATATGGCTGCAATGCGTTGATGCACATGATAATGAATAAATTATGGTATTTTGATTACTCTTTAGAAGTTCTCATTTTACAGGTTGCACATGGGGATTCTAATTTCTTAGATATAATCTCAATTTTTCATATTGTCCTAAATTGTGTACTTAGAGGCTAGAGCTGTTGGAGGTTTCCTGAGTTTTTGTCTTGTAAATGTTGTTTCAATCAACTATTAAAAAAGGAATCTAGGGGAAGAACTTGAAAACAAAATCTGGTAAAAAAAGGAGGGGAAGATAATTAAAGAAAAAAATAGCTTTGAAGGTTGAAGGAAGGTGATGAAAGAAGGGAGAAGGAGGTCAGTGAAAAAGGAGACCTAAAAGAAAGGGTAACCCACTAATAATTATCCTTTACCGGTTATAACAAGTTAAAAATTAAGTTGGTGCAGTCGAAGAAAAATGACAGGAAAGAACATATTAATATGGGATAATCAATAAGATGGATTTAATGGAGAAGGTGAGGCTTAGGTTGAATTATCACATTAAGAAAGATCCACAAAGTTCTAACTTACCTCTCCAAATGCACTCTCTCTCATCAAATGGGGATCCTAACCATTGCACATGTCTCCTCATAATATGAGGTTCCGCCGTTTTTATGGGAGGTCCCCAAAGAAAAAGTAAGGTTAATTTGTATACTTTTGGGGAGGTTTCCAAATTTTTAGGTGTAAATTAATATTGTTGGGGAGCCCAATTGTTGCATAGATGTAGATTTAAATTGGGGAGGGAAAATGGAAAAGTTATTGGAAAATGAGGTGGACGAATAAGAGAAAGAGAGATAAAATATGGGGTTAATTTATAAGAATAATCCAAACTATTGCTCATCTTCTCATAATAATCTGAACAACATTTTAACTCCCAATAAACCGACCTTTAACTATCGTCTTCTCAAATTAGACTAGATGACCTGTTACCTATTAATCAGGTTATTACTTTTGCTTTTCAAATTCATGAAAATAAACAAATTAATAGTCATTAATATTATTATTTTTATTAACCCCAAGTCAGTAAGTACCACCCCACCCTCTTCCAAGTCCCAGCTGCCCCCATTCTGACCACCACCCTACTCCAATCCTCCCACCCGACCCCATGCTAACCACCACCCAGGCCACAACTGATGGCCCCATCCAAACCACAACGACACCAGCAACCGAAGACAACCAGACAAGCCTAGACTTACCCAGATAAGTGACAACAACCCAACAAGACCTAGATCTAGCCGCCTATGGTGGTGGTTGAAGGAAACTGTTATGTGGTCGATATGGACTATGGAGTGTGTTACTTGAGCTGTCATCTTCATATGCTTCTTCTGCTACTTTTGTATTTCAGAACAAAGGTAAGACAAAGATTAAAATTACAATTCAATGAACAAGTACCGAATGACATCCTCAACAATAAAACAATCATCCTCCTCATTTTCCCTCCTCCAATCAACAGCCTCAACCTCATCCGAGGTCCGCAGCAGCAACTCAGTCCGACTATCATCCACCGTCTGACCCGAGGTTCGCCGTCACAACGGACCCGACATTCACACAACATGTCGATTCATAATAAACTGGGTGACACTATCAATTAGGAGTGGAAGGCAACGATACTCGTCATGGAGGAGAAGAGGGAGGCGGTGGACCCGACATTTACACAGCATGTGCGGAGAGCTCATGAAAATTAGAGTTTATGGAGGAAGGAATGTGAACCAGTAAGGGAGGCGGTGGCCGTTTTGTATAGTGGATGGCTGGGTTGGTGATGGTTGGATGGGTTGATAGTTGTTAATGGAAACTAGTTATTAGTTTAAATTAAAAAAAAAAAATGGGGAAAATGAGATCCACCGGCTTGTGTACCGGGTATTATAGGTCAAATTTGACCAAAGTCTACAATGAGAAGATAGTGATAACAGTATGGTTTATTCTAAGTTAAAATAAAGTTCGGATTATTTCGAGAAGATGGTCAATAGTTTGGATTATTCTTATCAAATAACCCTAAAATGTGGGGCACCTCACCTTTGCGGATGCTCTAAATAACCCTATTCTTTATGGTTTTCTATCCATTTTTCCCACCATCCTTATCTAGATGGATTAAGGTCGGCACCATCTTGTCGATCACATTAGTTTGGTACTTCCATTTTCTAGTGATGAAAAAAATCAGTAGTTGCTATTCGCTAATTTGGTGTATAATGGGTAACTAGTTTAGATCGTGTGTAATATGTACGCGGTTAGTCAGCTGGTTAACCGGTGGTCAAATATCATACTCCGTAACACATAAGTATAGAGAACGCATTTGCATTTTCCTGTGTATTCTACTTTTATCTTATTCATTGATACTAGGAAAAATTACAATTTACCACCTAATATGTTTTACTTTACAAATAACCACCTAACTTTGAACAAATTCCACACCAATCTTAACTTATTTTACATTCATGTGACGTTTTTGCGTAATTATCGACTCGATTTCATTTTTACGACTTCCGGTCAAATTAACCAAACTGCCCATACTAATTACCTACACTCATTAGTCAGGAATTCCTAGTACTTCTCCGTTTTCATTCTCAGAAAAATCGACGTTTGTGAATTATGAACCCTAGAAATCATTTTTTCCCCTTTTATCATCAAATATAATTCATTAAATGCCTACTATGCAAAAATTAACCATTCAGCAAGTAAGGAAATAAAAGAGAAGGTGTATCTACAAATTCGTATAAGCCTGGATTCCAATTAATCAAATGATACTTTCGTCAAATTATGGTATAACAAACAAATAATAATTGTTAATGCCGAGTAAGATCAACATTTAATATGCAAAACAGAAGAATGCATAATGAACAATTGCATCATCCTTAACAAAACACAGGAGATTTCGTCAGTAAAAAAAAAAGATTGAAGCTAGGTACTAGTTTGTTGGATTGCAATTGGAAGATCCGCGTCTTCATTTCGTGAGGCTTCAAGTAGACATCACTTTTGCGAGAAGGTAATAAATTACAGTAGAATGAATAGGTATAATGAATAGAATTCATCTCGGTACCCGTACTTATACAAAAAACAATTGAGATTGAACAAATGAATAGGAAACAAACTTGAAATTGCCTAGAAATTGAGGAAATGAGGAAGAACCCTATGTTAATATTGTGAACGACTCCTGGGTTTGTTTGGGGATTTGGTGTTTTGTTTGACTTCAATGAATGAGAATGAGAGGGAGTTGGGTAATTAGTAAGGGCAATTTAGTTGTGAAAATGATCGGAAGTCGTAAAATGGAATCGAGTCGATAATTGCGCAAAAAGCGTCACAAGAATGTAAAATAAGTTAAATTGGTGTGGAACTTGTTAAAAATTAGGTGGTTATTTGTAAAGTAGAACATATAAGGTGGTAAAGTGTAAAAAAGAGAATATATTAAGGTGGTAAATTATAATTTTTTCTTGATACTACTTAATCTTTCTTCTGTTTAAGACACAACTGTCTTAAACAAAAATTTATTTTACTTAAAACGCCTCTTACAAGGAATAAAAACTTCGGCCATTCTTGTGTGCTACATTGCCTACCTAAGTCCGTAAAAGGTGTAATTTTACCAAGAAACGTTAGGCCCTTAGGAAAATTGCGTCCACACCAAAGAAATAATGTCAAGTTTGTTGACATTTTTAAGCGTGCTATTGTAATTTGTAAATAATGGTGTTTTTAAGTTTTTTTAATTAAATTTTAATCGTTTTTAAAACTTAGTTGGAAGAGTAATCATGAATGAATTCATCATGACCACTGGTTAACCAGCTGCGTTAGTTCTAGGTTCTTCCGATGACAAAGAACATTCACGTGAATTCCATAACCAAACCTAAAAACCGTTGGTTAAACCATTGTTTTTTCTGAAGCCATAGTTAAAAAAAAAAAAAAAAAAAAAAAAAAGGCATAGCATGTTTGTTACTATCCCCTGTAAATGCATCTACGATAATAGTTATACCTCAAAAATAAATCGTTAAGAAGATTTATTTAGAGCTTTGCACAACCGTTGTATTTTAAACCAAACAAAATAAAAAGAAGTCAGACCAATGTGGATCAGTTCATAATTATATATGACATTATACACTTTGGGTTGGGTAACTTTCAAATTTAGGTTTATGTCAAGTATGCTTTTAACGTGGGTACCTGCCCATCGGCAATCGGCACCGTGTTTTCAATCACCTTAGTTTGGTACTTCCATTTTCTAGTGACAAAAATATCCGTAGTCGCTACTCGCTAATTTTGTGTGTAACGGGTAATTTCGAGTATAAGTAATAGTTTATATATTGTCATCAATAGAAGGATGGGAGTGACACAACCGGCTCATAGGAGAATTGTGATAGTTTGCTCATGATTCGTGAAAGCTGGCCTTTTTATGTTATTAGTGGACATGGTCAATGTCAAACCGTGAGGGTAAAGGTGGATGCGAGCTAGCAGCCTTCTTATGCTGTTGTTATTTGTTAGGCTGCCTTTACTAAGATTAGAGATATTTGGTTCGAAGGGAGCCTCAGAGCGAAGTCACCCCTACAAGCTGAGGCTTTGGGAGTAATAAAGGTTCTGGAGCAGGGACGTATTTGATATATCTTGCATCTGGATGTGTCCTCGGATTGCCTTCAACCGCTGACTTAAATGGCGGGAGTGGAGAATAAGCATCATTTCATTAAAAGAATCCTTGATGACATTTATGTTTTAGTTAATTACCTAGGTATTTAAATAGAAGGGCTAATGGTCTTGCTTCAAGGCCTATGAGATTATTATCGGTTGCCCAAAAAACTCAAAGGTATTTGATATTGATCCACCTAGAGCTGTAAAAAGATGACTCAACCCAAAAAATTGACCGAACCTCGCCCGAAAATAATCCGGAAACCACGGCTCTTTTCAACCCGAAGACGATCAACGATAATGACCCACACATTTAGCGTTAAGACCTGTCAAACCCGTAACCCGACCCAAAATATTAAAATTTTCCATTTAGAGCAAATAAAACAAATATAAATGATTTTAAAAAGAAGGATTGACCGATTTAATATTTCGTTTAGTGTTGTGATATTGAATAAATTAAGTAAGAAATGGAGATCTGATAAAACGAACCAGACCGAATTGCCCCGATCCACGTGAGTTGGTTTATAGGAATATTTCACCAAAATTGGGCCCAACAAGTAGTATTATATATATATAAGTGATGGACATCTATCCTTATCTATCCTTCTATCCTTATTATAAAAGAGGATACTGGTATGACACCATTTTCAGTGTGCTTGTATCCTCCATTGACGTCACTATTTACGATTCTGCCATTCCGTGTTTTATTTTGCTCAGTTTTTCTCTTAATCCTACCTCTCCCTCCTAGAAGCCATGGTTTCATCTCCCTCTCTTCTCTCAATTTCTTCCCAGTCAGATCTTCTAATGTCACTACCTTTGCTTTATAGAGTTCGCCGTTTTTCGTTGCCGAAAACCTCCGCCCAACCAATTGTCTTTGTTGCTAAACTGTGAGTATTTACTTTTACATTTGAATTCTATTTTTTGGTATTTACTTAAGTCTACTGATGCCTCCCTTAGCAAGGTGCATAGTGAGGTGAATTCGTTACCGAGCGTAAAGTTCTAATTTTTTTTACCGTCTGTTTGCTGGGGTTTTGGGATGCTTAAATTACGGAAATTACGGAATGATCGGATGTAATCCGACAAAGTATTTAAGGGCTTTGACATTTTCGTTGCGACTTGCACTTCGCTCAATTCCTTTTATCGTTCACCAAGTGTTCGATTAATTGTCCAAACTAAAATCTCATTGCTCTTTTTTCCTATTTGTCCATTTATTTTTGGGTCCTTCTCCTTCGATTCTGTATTTTATATGCCAACAGTATACACATAGCTGCAAAATGAGGATATGACAATAGATTGAAATAAATTTGTCTCATTTCTTTTTTTTTTTTTGCATTGTTGGTTTTGTGAACAAGCGAGTTCATGAAATGTAATTGTAGGAGTTCAGTAGTAGGTAATTCACACTTCTATCTACATATTTCTTAAATGACACGATTGGTTTTCGATGCTCAACCGTAAATGGACCTGTGATGCTGGCGCCTGGCGGTACATATTTACATATTAGCTATGTTACTCAGATTCGTTTAGAAGAATCTGACATGGTGCGTGTCCAAATGTCGAAGTCGACAATTTTGAAAAATATTTATATTTTGGTCTAAAATGAGGTGTCTAAGTGTCCGAGTGTCGGACACGGGTACGCGAGGAAATTAGAAGAGTCGGAGTAACATAGCATATTAGTGGAGCATTATTTGGGTTGACATGTGAGTGTAAATATTTTACCCAGGCTTCCTTTTTTTGGGGTGTTTGGATCTTGATGTGATCATGGTAAAGGTTTGCGTCCCTTATTAGTTGTTTTTTAAGGTCTATTTCGTGTTAAATTTGCTACTCTTATTTAATTTACTATTCGTTACGCTTCTTTATTTCAAATTCAATATGCAGAATGTGTAGTAAGCAGTATATTAATGACGCCTACTTAGAAAGATTGTGTATAACTTTCGCGGTGTTTGGATCAACAGTTGAAAAGTGTTGTTATGGTTTGCTTTGGTGCTATTGGGGGTGTTCCCGTTTAACGAAGTGAGTCGTTCTTAACCATGAACCTTAGTTTGCTAGAAAACGACCTCTCTTAGTTGGTTTTACTAAGATATCTACTCTATTGTAAAATCGTATATATTTTTGGGCCTATATAATCACATGATCGACCGCATAACGTACACAATGTCCCCTTTTGAGACCAATAAGGTGTCCCGATCAAATGGATAAAATTTACAGTGAGCTGCATTGAAACTATCTATGGAGTAATTGTTTTTAGAAAGAGTTAGTAGTAACCATCTTCAATAGGTTGGTGGGTAACTTTGTTCAAACACCTGACGATTAGGAAGAGTAAGTAGTTTTCGTTGCGAAATAATTTCGCTTCAAATAATGTTGCTGCTGAATGAAAAGGTAATTAGTACTCCATAAACACCCATTTCATTGTTATACGATATTGATTTGTTATGTTATTTACTTCTTTGGACGTGTCTTTAGTAGGCAAAATTTATGGTGCATGTTCATGACGGTTTATTGGTTCTACGACATCGATGAATTTAATAATGTGTCATTGGCTGCCCAAAAGATGATTATCTTCATGATGCCCTTATTGCCATATCGAGTTCTGGGGTTGTATTGCACCTATAGCTATGCTTGTGAGCATGTTATTACTTATTTCCTTATTACTTGCATAGTATTCCGTATGTTTTACTCTAAAATATGTTTGTTGTACGCAACTCTTAATGGGTTTTTTCACATAAAGGGTAAAGTTATGAACACTCGACTTCCTTTAACCATGCTATTTGCAAGAGCTCTCGAGTGACTAAGTTGGTAATATTTTTTGTGTCGTATATTTTCTCAAAGTATTCTGATAATTTTATTGTGTCACAGATTGTTGAGCTGCCACATTATCCCGTCTTCATTGGAGCTCAATTCCAATGTGAGTTTATGTCAAGACCCTGAAAATCCTCTCTGTTCATAAGTGCGTAAAAGTTGTTCCTCCGTAGTCCGTTCATCCTTATAAACATGAAATACTTGTGACCGGTTTGTAAATAAGTTTTAGCGTCTGAAATGTCTTGATAAGGTTTTAGCACCGGTTGACCTTTTAATCTCATGCTTGGTTCATAGGTTTAATAGCAGCACCTGTTGCGGAGATGGATGATATTTCAGGGAGCCTTGCTGTTGTACATGAACCATTATTAGCCGAAAGGCCAAAGTACAACTATATCGTTCCTGATCCTTGGTTCAACAACATCTTGTTCAAAGACAATGATAGGCATTGTAATGGTTCCATTCAGGCGGATTATCCAAATGATGATCATATTCATAAGGATAGAGCTAATGGTACGTTGAATGGGGTTTATAGTGACCGTAGCAATGTCGTCCTCAGGAATGGGAATGCATTACATGGCTCGAGAAGTCAGGATTACCTGAGCAGTTATTAGCCGTATATATTAAGCTTTACGTCAACGGTCTTTAAAGCATATTTATTTTGAGGTATTATGTACAGGTTCCTTTTTTTAGAAGTAAGATCGTGTATGGTAGCAGTCAGGACAATGCATAGAAACAGGTTGTATCACCTTTGTTTTTAGTCGAGATCATCGGTTGCATGCGACATCCGACATTTTCTATGTGACTAGAGGATTTGCTTTGTATGTTTGATTGGTCAATGGTGTCTTATACAGTTATTTTGTTGTACCGGTTTCGAGTAAGCCTCTTTTTCTTTGTGTATATATTAGTTGAAGGCTTGAAAAAATTAACCACCCCTCCACCCTTCCCCTGCAGATTGTCTATAGGGACCAAAGTAGTAGTAGTCCCTCCGTTCCGGTCATTTGTTTACCTTTGGTTTTGGCAGAAATACCAAAGAAAGAGGAAGGGTCAATTATTCGATGATAAATGGACCAAATTGAAAGTGTATGATCAAATAGTCCATCAAAAACATTTCTGAAATAAAAAAGTAAACAATTGATTGAGACAACCAAAAAATGGAACTTAGTTTTTAGACTTGGATCCCGGAAAGCTTCATTGCATGTATAGTTTGGTAGCATGCCTTGTTTGCCGATTTTGTTCATAGTCTCTGATATTTGGTGATGCCAATACCGGTGATTACAATCATTTCAAGCCTTAATTACTGAGTTAAGATCACCTGCCCATTACTTTTATTTTACAACACAACAACATTCACATAATAAAATTAATAACAATTTCTCTTTAATTAATGATGTGTTACAAGAAGGGTATAGTGGAACACGAGATGGGACACAAAATGGGACACAAAATGGGACAGAGAATCCGCTCTCTTAATTATTCTTCCTGGAAAAGAAAATTTCTACGTGTTATCCCTGTGTTTTCGAATTCCAAATTCTACCAGATGTCCTTGTACTCCTATATATTTTTTACGTTAACTAAAATTAGTGCGGCAAAGGGGTAAAGTTGCGAACACTCGACTTCCTTTACCATGCTATTTACAAGAGTTCTTCAGCGACTGGAGTGGGTAATATTTTGTGTATCGTAACTACAATACACTACAAACTGAATACTACACGGCCACCAGACATGAGATAGCACGATAGGACCTGAAGTTGAACTTCTTTCAATTTCAGATGACGACTGAACAATTACGAACATGACGATATCAAATAATAATGTTAAACGAACATTAGAACATAAGGGATACAATAATTGTATAATATATCCCGTGTGTGTTTTTTATACGTTTAATTGTATATAAATGAAATAAGCTCTTCAATACTTTTCATATCGATTTGTAATATTTCCTTATATCGTTTAACTTAAACAACTATTCTATAAGTAACAGCAAACACTACCGCTGCAATTTTGAAAAGGTAGATACCGCGTGCTGCGCACGCGCATTTCCAGCTAGTTTGGTAAAATGAAACCCTAAGGCGATCTTGTTTCCTTTAAAGCGCCGAATTGAAACCCTTACCAGAAATCATAAAGGAAGAAAGGAAGAGTGTTGAGCGGGTGGAAGAAAGATGAATCCTGGTTCAACGGAGATAGTGTTGCACGCTATTAGAGCAGATGATCTACCTGGTAGAAAAACCTATGAATATGGTGAACTATATCGGGTTAATTTAGATACGGAGAAAGTAACAAAGTGTAAAGGAGGTAGGCTGTATATGGACGACTGCCTTACTTCCATGGTAATTTCAGGTAATATCATCTACATCCTTGGCGGTAATTCATACAACGATAAAGCTTTACACAAATTATTTAAGGGTAAGAAGGCCGTACATTCACGCGCTTCCTATATTGATCCAGTTAAGCTTGATGCTACTTAGCGGACTCTCTTTGATTTTACGTCTCTCCATCCCATTGTCCCTTCTATTGTTGTCAATGTTAATCTTTTTGTATTCGGATGTTATATTAAAAAAGAAAAAGAAAAAGAATCTCTCCAACACACCCCCACTGAATCTCCTAGAGAGGAATTACTATGCCCTACAAATAAACCACTTCATAGGTGGCATTTCTTACCAGATCCTCCTGAACCACGAGAGACCAGTTACACTCGTCATTCCCCCAATCATGTTAGTAATCCCGCTCTTGTTGACTGTGAGAATAAATGCATCCTTGTTCATTACCCGTGCATCAGCACCCTTTATGCTTACTATCCTCATCAGCGCAAATGGGAGTTTCTCTTCCACATTGATAAATGGAATCGCCTCGCTGCCTTTTTTTATAGTATGATTCTTTTCCATCACCATAAGCCCACCTACTTCAAGGATTATGACTTGAAAACTGGCACTAAACTTGATAGCCCTATTATCTCCGGTGATTTCCCCTTTAATCTCCTTTCCTCCAAGTTCGACGCCTTATTTTCTCTGGCCTCACCTGGTACATTCTGCCTCGCTGCTTACATCCCTTAGTTTGTGGTGCCCTACAAAACTCATCTTGTATTTCTCAAGTTCCGTGTTGTGCGCGCCGATTCTGGATAGCCTCAGGTCATCTATTGCTCCCTCCACTAACTTGACCTTGATTGTAGCACCCGTGTTACTAATTAGGTCCCCATAGGTATCTCTACTACTTCCCATCACGTTACTTTATTTCTCCTTTTTCTTCATATATTTATTATGTGTTCTAGCTGTTTTACTCTTCATTTTTGTGTGTTTCATCTCATTGTGGTGGCAGCATTCATTCTTCTTTACTTGATTGAATGATTCTACTACTGCTGCCATATCTCTCTTTTCGCTTTGGCATTCATGTTTCTTTTCATGTGTGTATCTCCCTTATCTCCTATGTATACTAAACCTTTGGTACTTGGATTTCGGGGACAGCTGTCCAGATACGTGTATATATGAACCTAACATGGCTCAACTATCTAGACACAAGAGCTTTGTCTTAATTTTTTATTTGAGCGCAGCCTGTTATAATATACCCTCTAAATCTTAAATATTTTGAGTATTTGAGGTATGTGAGTATGTGACCATGTGGAGACAATTAGGGTTTGTAATTTTCTTATTTGATTAATAAGGAGTTTTTAATTTATTTATATCATGCAAGCCCTCAGTACCTGAATCGCAATAACAACACTGAAGTGGTTTATAGTTTGTGCAAACAAGCAAACAACTAATTGTTTTTATTTACTTTGTTTTTTCTTAAATATAGTTGATACTGTCTTTCCCTATGTTTGATGTGGGGGTGATGGGGGATAAAACAAGAGGGTGGTGCTTGTGGAAACAAGGAGAATGGGTAGTGATGTGTGTGTGTGTGTGATCTCATTGTTGCCTCAATGCGTTCACCTGTATCCAAGGCTACCACCATTGTTAGTTTTTCTTTGGAATTACTCATCTCGATCCGCCTATTTAGCTCGGCCAAATTAATTAATCTTGGTTCATTTTCGAATTTATGTTTGGATATGTTTGCTTGATAGTACGAGCTAGTGGTTAAATGACTCATTAGTTGAGGTGTGAGGGAAGGTTAGAGGTCACGTACTTACATATAGTGTGGCTATATTGAATTAGGATAATTTAAGTGCCGAGTCCCATCCTCTTGTATTGTTCCTAAGCAATCGAGGAGGCTTGTGAGATATTGGGTCATTATTGTCTAAGGCCTCTGGTCCTTTTTTAGCAATACTGCATGCTTTAACTTCCCGTCTCCAAGTTTTCTTACCACTATGAATGCTTGTCAAGTTATTTGAAAGCAACTGGTTTCAAACTTGTACACTTTGTAGCTTAAGATTGATGACGAACATGAATGAGCTGATTTAGAAATGCTCGACAATTTATAGGGTGTGTATTGAGTGTGGGATTTGAAGGGGAAAATGGTAGGAGAAATGTTAAATCATTTCAGAGAGTGTTTGGCAACAAGTATTTAATTTGAAATGCCTCATTTTAAATTTAGCAAAGTGAAATATAGATTTTTAAATGAGGGGGTTTAGAGTGTGGATTTCAAATGGGTTTATTTTAGCCTTACTTGGATTTGGTAGGGTTTAGGAAATCCAAATCTAATAGGTTTGCCAAACAAGCAAATTGATCCAAATCTGCATTTGAGAATACAATTTTTGTTCCCAAACACACCATCAAAATATTAAAGAAATTGGTTATAACTTATAACTATATTTCTCATTCATTTCCCTTACCTCCAACACGCAAGGATTTGGTGAAACTTTACTATTCACCGCTTTCAGCTACTCCCTCCCAGTCGCTATAATGTTCCCTCTTTCCCAAAACGGATTATTCAAGTAATGTTCCTCTTTCTATTTTTAGAAACTTTTACTCTTATTTTATTTATTTCTCTCTCCTATCACCAAACCCCACACAACTCTTTTACTCCTATTTTATTACTTTCCTTTATGTTTTGTCCCCACAATTCTTATTTAACTACTAATAATTCATCCCTCTCTCCTACCACCAACCCCATACAACTCTTTTACTAATATTTTATTACTTTTTCTTAAGTATCGTGCCCATATCAAAGGAGAACATTATAACGACTGGGAGGGAGTATTTTTTTTGGATATTGACCCATTTTGATTTGCTAGTTGGTTAATTTGGTTGGCTTGGTTGTAAATGTCCTCCCTATCGCTCCACCCCTTCTCTCCCTTCTGCATGTTCAAAATATTGAATTCCTTGGCTCTTGTTGGATCAAACTGATCTTAGTAAGCTCATTATCAAATGAAAACTGACTTGGTTGAAGTTTTTGCTAACCTCAATCTTTGTGTGAATTTTATTTTCTGGAATTTGTGGTTGCTATGTTTGTTAGTTAAATTGTGCATGCTTACATTGGTACATGATTCTGATTGCATGCGTAATATGCCTAAAAATGGATATGTGTGACAGTGAATTTTGAAGATGTCGAGGGTTCATCAAAGAAAGACAATGTTGTGGCTTCATCAAAGAAAGACAATGTTATGGCTTCGTCAAAGCTAGTAAATGTCGTGGCTTCTTCAAAGAAAGACAACGTTGTGGTTTCGTCAAAGAAAGTAAATGTTGTGGCTTCGTCAAGAAAGACAATGTTGTGGCTTCGTCAAAGAAAGTAAATGTTGTTTCATCAAAGAAAGACATTGTGGTTCCGTCAAGATAATAGGTAGTTGGGCTAAAGCATGGAAATCTGGGGCGAGCATTTCTTTTGGCACTTTGTCTGTAAGCATGTAAACTATCTGTTTTGCTTTCGGTAACATGAGAAAAATCAAAATAGTTTGTGGGCATTCTCAGTGTGGTACACTTAACATTTAATTAAATTATGGAACTTAATGTATTGTTTGTTTTGTTCAAGAGTGTGTGCCTATTGTTTACATTTTTTTTCAATGTCAAATACCTACCAAATTGTTTTTTACAACCACATGTGAGTTGGTCTGGTTGAATGCGTTGCTGCAAGATTTTTCAGTTCAAGTTCCTAAACCCATACCATTATACCGTGATAACAAAGTAGGCATTCATATTTCAGAGAATCCTGTCTTTAATGAAAGGACAAGGTAATTTAAGCACATGTTGTCATTTTGTAAGAGATGAATAAGAGGCAGGGTCCCTGGTTACAAAGTACATCAGGTTTAATTTGCAATTAGCAGATATAATGACCAAATAGCTTTGGAGCAGATCAACATGAGCGCATGGCTTGTAAGATGGGGTTCTGTTTTGGAGAAACAAGTCTATCTTAAGGAGAGACTGACTATTGGAGAAATAAGTCTGGTTTCAAAAGAGATTATTGGAAATACAATTAGCTTGTTAATTTAACTCTATTGAGTTAGTATGTTAAAGTTCGTTATGATGTGGAAAAATCGGTCGGTTATATTAAGATTTCCTAGTTGTAACAGAATTAGGAACTCCGTTATATAAATATCTGATGTAATCTTCATTGCAACATATAATCTTATTCTCATAACACAATTTCTCTCAAGATTATTTATTCTCTTAGCTAATTCTCTCAAATATTAAAATAATATTCATCCGTCTTGGTACTTCTCCATCATCATTCTTTATCGTCATACTTGTACTTGTTAGTTAAGTTTACTTCTCCATCATCATTCTTTATCGTCGTACTTGTACTTCTTAGTTAAGGTTGGTTGGGTTTCGATGAAATAATTAGTTTTATTATAGAATAATTGCTGATAATCATTATTGTTACTTTCACTATTTCAGTCGTAATTATTGTTATTTTCACTGTTGTCGCATTAATATTGATAATTTCACTTACTTATATTATATTTGTGCATGTTAAATAATTAAAATATTTATACTAATTAATACCATAAGTGAGATATGTTTATTTTAAGGAAAATTATCATATTACGGTGTTATCTAAATTTATATTTCAACCAAAACTTTAAAATATTTACACATTGAATGCCCTTGAGCAGGTCTATCTTAGAGTGTTACCAATTAAAGCTATATGCGTAGTATAATTAATCTGAAAAATATAAGTATATAGTACTCCATATTGATTACTTATTACAGTCTGTCTCATTGAAGGCGACCACTATCCGCCACAAGCTGAAGACGGATAATGACTCTCTCACAAAATGCAAGTGGGAGGGCAAGTGGGGGTATCCATTTCCCCCACCACTTGCACTATCCATTTATATTTTGTGAGAGGAACGCTCCCTTTTACTTCTACCCACATAGACCACAGTAGAATATACTAGTAGATAGAAAACACAACGGTAAAGAGGTAATAATATATCCATTTTCTCTCTTATTAATTTACCCCCTTTAATTATTTTAGAATAAAATTTGTCATTTAATTACATCAATTGAATCCATCTCCTAGATAAGGTATAATGTTCTCGCTCACTTTTTATTTTTCTTATTTCAATTGAATGTTTTACTTATTTAGATGGTTTTAAGGTTGTTTTACTTAATTTAAAGTTGTAAATTTTATGAATTGAATTATGTTTAGTATTTTATTTAATGTAATTGAGAAGTTAGTTAGCGTTTATTGGGTTGTTTTAAAGATAAATAATTAATAATTAATTAGGGTTTAATTTGAATTTTATTTTATGACCACTTTTATGTTCTTTATATTGGTCAAAGTTGTGTCTTTCAACTGGTGTTTGATGTTAATTTTACAAATAAATTGTAAACCTTTGTATATTCTTTAGTCTTGTTTGGATTAGAGTACGTAGTAGCTCAAAAAGGAAGCATATTAGTGAATAGTGACTAAATGGGACAAGCTGGTTTATTGAGTGGACATTAGTCATATTTTTTATTGTTCAGTTCAGCACGTCGATACCAACAAATGAACAAGGATTATTTAACTGGGCCCTAAAGAAAATCGAAAATAATGGTGAAGGTGAAGCTCTGGAAGCGATTATAAACTTTGGCCCAGATCAAAAAATTAATCCAAATCTTTTTTCATTGAAAGTGAAGCTGCTTTCTGACACAGATAGACTCCAAGGCAAGTGTTCTTTCATCACTTGTGTTGTTTTGACTTATGAGTTGTGATTAGTCTTAGTGTCAATTTTGTAATTGCGCTCGCTCGTTTATTTGTTATTCTGTAGAGGCTTTTGATGCGGCAAAACAGTTTGTTGGCGATTATGATGTCGATGGCGATAGCCATAATGAGCTTCATTTAACGGCGGACATTGCTGCAACTTTGGTGTATGATTAATGTTTTTCTGTTATACATACAATTAGGCTAATGCTTAAATTTGTATCTGCAGCTGTAGACATGCAAGGATGAAAGAGCATTTAACTTCTTATAATTGGTATAAAAAAGCCTTGCTTCTGGCCGAGGTAGCCGAAGACAAAGAAGCGTAAAAGACTCGTGCTGTTGAAGAACATGCGCTTTATATTGATCAAAGTAACATGTCCTACCTCAGTTACTTCTAATTCAAGCTCTTGAATGAAACTCTACTAATTCGATCTTTGATTTCAGCGTATTTGGATGAAGCTCCCGGTAAAACACCAAGCAAACAGAAACCCAAGCAGAAGAAGAAACCCAAGCCGAAGAAGCAACCCAAACAGAAGAAAATCCTAGCCCTAGTAAGCGACGACGAAACAACCCCGGTACCTGACGACGAAACAACTCTGGTACCTGGCGATGACGACGAAACAACACGGGTACCTGACGTCGACGACGACGTATCTGCAGCAGCTCCAGAACCTCCCTCTATTAAACCAACTATATGGCAAGTAAAAAATTTTATATATATATATTTGTAACTTTAGATTTTATAAGATTAAAATTCACTTCATGTTTGATTATTGTCATCTGCATTCGAGAGGTTTAAGTCGTGTTTTGTCTTTTCCAGTTTTCTAAATCGTTCAGGATTGATGAAATCGTGGATGAACGACTCTACCAAGGCACCATGGAGAATTCTGTTTTAAAGCTTAGGGTGACTCTAATGGAGGCTTCAGAGTATCAAGTTAATCGGTTTGAAGAGTTGCTTTCTTTGAGAAAAGGAGTTGTCAAAAACCCTCATATCCTGAGAGTAGATACCATTGTTGAATCGCCAAAGCTAAATAAGATGAGACTATTAGTCTGTGAATCAATAACAATTGTTGATGCGTTTTTAAAAAAAAAAATGGAACTTTTCCTTGAAAAAAAAGGGGGCAAATTGACTAACAATGACAAGGCGGATTGGTACAAAAATATCGAGTGTGATTTGAAAATTTTTTACGATGAGTTTTATTTTCTTAAAAAACCCTTATTTAATTTGTACAAGTTTAAATTTACTAACCTATGTTTATTGTTGTAGTGGCGTCTTGTTAGGTTTGATGACACTTTATCCAAGGGGATATTGTTGTGAGGATTTGCATAAGAATATATTCGTCACGACAAGCACAACAAACTGGGAAGCCAAATTACTCCCTGCTTTAACTCCACAAAAACCAGATTCTTAAATTTTAAAAGGACACAAGTCTGATGTTGATGACCTGAAATGGAAAATTCGTCACTTGATTGGCCTCTCATTCCTCCCATTTGGCAGATTTGTGGATGCAAAAGAATATCAGTTCTCGACTGAATTAAACCATCTGTTTGATACACTTACTTCCAAAGTAATGTGAGTGATATAGGCTATTTAGGGTTTTTGTACAATTTATTGATTTGTTACCTACCTATCTATTGACTTTGATTTGTGGGTTTATATTTGAAACAGGAATATCATACCGATTGAATGGCTTTTATTTCAGTCGATTATACGGAATTTGAATGATAGGTTTGAATTTGTACAACATTTGAGAATTGCGTTGAAGAGAAAAGGCATTAATGAAAATATGCTTGATGATGAGATGAAGAAGCGCAAGACTTATTGAGATTCAGTAAATTATGCGATTACCTGGCCGAAACAAATCAAGGAGGCGGCTTTCATAGAAGTTTACCAATTTCCTGCCAAGACGGGAAAATTTGAAGATTATAAATCGCCACTTGACATTCAGAGGTATATAAATGCCGTTCTTGGTCACATTAACGACGGCAGTGAGAAAAAAAAGGTATCACTTTTTTTAGGGTTATTTCATAGCAATAATTAAAACTATTGGTCGTCTTCTCGTAATAATGCGATTTAACTCAGAATACACCATATGAGAAGAGGGCTAATAGTTTGGATTATTCATATGAAATTATTTTTTTTAAAACCTAACCAAATGACAATTGTCTTATTTTTAAGCATTATTTCAACAAAGGTCCCAAACACCACATGAAAAAACACCAAACAATTCGAGTTTATATTCTCCATTAAAACCCACCACCAATTCGAGACGCTCCATCAGACACCATTGTCCATCATCTTCCCAAATCTGAACTCTCTATTCAAACTCAGTGTCACCGAAACCCACAACCGTTACGCACCACAAGTTTATTACCATTACCTTCCCTGTTTATCCTTGATCGACGTCGACCTTCTTTCGTTTGCTGTTGTTAAATGTTGCCGCCTTTAAAAGCCGTGCTCCCCTACTAGCAATTGTGATGATTTTGGAAAAGCCAATCCCCATTTCAATCTGAAATAAATGCTAATTTGGGGTGGTTGTGGGGTGATGTTAAGTGGCTGTGAGGATGGGTTATATTTTTAAAAGTTAACCAAAACAATAATTGTCTTATTTTTAAGCATTATTTCAACAAAAGATTTCATTTTTTTTAACTAGATTAACATTTTTTAGTTTTAATAACATTTATCATTGTCTTTCAGAAATTCAGCGATATTCAAATTGATGGGACTATAAGACAATATTTTCTAGATGTATAAACTGAGTTGCATAAATGCCTTATCGAGTCTGCAGAACAGCAAACGAGCGTGTGAGTTTTTTTTATTTTTATTTTTTAAAAGAAATTTGCATTTCTATTAACGTACGCTATCCCCACTTGTAAGCTAACCAATATTCTTTTGTTTTTGCTTAGGGATAAGGGGTGTATGGACGATCTGTTGGTGCTCTCAAAGAGGTTTGGACATTATTCAGGTAGCTAATTTAACCACAACAACAACAACAACAACAACAACAACAACAACAACAACAACAACAACAACAACAACAACAACAACAACAACAACAACAACATAGTCTTAAGGCCCTGTTCTTTTGGACTTAATTTCAGTTCTAATAAGTTCAGTTCAGTTCATTTCAGCTCCATTCGATTCGATTCGATTCGATTGATTCATTCGTTCATATTAGTTTATTTCAATATTACTATTATTATTCTTATTGATATCATTATTATTATTATTATTTTTTATAATGTAGTTATTATTATTATTATTATTATTATTGTTATTATATTATTTTTATATTTATTATATTACTATTATATTTATTAATAATTAATTCGTATTGTTTATATTATTATATTTATATTTAATATATTTAATATTATTATTATTATTATTATTATTATTATTATTATCATTATTATCATCATCATCATTATTATTATTATTATTATTATTATTATTATTATTTTATTAATATATTCATTATTATTAATATTATTGATAATATATTTAATATTATTATATTAATAAGTTATAATATTATATTTATTTTTTTATTAATATACTCATTATTATTAATATTATTAATCACATATTTAATATTATTATTATATTATTAAGTTATTATATTAGACCTATTATTATTATTATATTATTATTTATTTTTTAGTTATTATTATTAATATATTATATTATTATTAATAATGTTATCATTTATATTACTAATATATTATTATTATAACTATATTTATTATTATATTACTATTTTATTTTTTATATATCTTATTAAATTATTATTATTATTAGATTATTTTAATATATTATTATTATTAATGAATAATATTATAATAATATTTATTATTATTATTATTATTGGTATTATTTTTATTATAATATTTAGTATTATTATTATTATTAATATAATCTTTTTATTATTATTTGATTCGATTCGATCGATTCATCGATTTGATTCGATTGATTCCATTCGATTCGATTCATTCACTCCATTCGATTCGATTGATACAATTTCAGTCCAAAAGAACAGGGCCTTAATCCCAAAATGATTTGGGTCGGCTGACATGAATCATTCTTTAGAACCGTTCATGGGTCAACGCACACCTCAAAATGCGAAAAAAGGAGCAAAACATAAAACAAAGTCAAGGTAAACTTGTAGGTTTTACAGTCGAATTCCAGATTTCTTTTACAAAAACTTAAAATTTAAATCGAGAATAAAGACTAAAACGATTTTGAAAACCGAAGTAGAATTTAAGGATCCGGAATACCTTAAAAGTAAACCAATTAAAATATATAAGAAAGTGGTTAGTAAGAAAATGTGTAATAAAGGAGATAAGAACAAATCATTTTTTATTTTTTAAAAAATAAATAAAAATGCTAAATCTGTCAAATAACATCAATACTAAAAATCCACATGTATCATTTCTCTCCATTATGCCCCCTTCGTCGCCATTCTCTCCTCAAGCTCCAAAAATCTCATATCGTGCTCTATCACTCTCAACCATGTATGTCTCGATCTCCCTCTACCCCTAAAGACCTTTTCAGTTCTCCAAGTCTCCAGCCTCCTAACTGGTGCATCCATAGGTCTCTTTCTCACATGACCAAATCATCTTAGTCGATTTTCCACCATATTGTCCTCTATTGGCGACACTTTTACCTTTTCCCTAATCACCTCATTCCTTAATCAATCTTTCCCTGTATGGCCGCACATCCACCTCAACATACGCATCTCCGTCACACTCATCTTTCCTTGTATGGTCGCACATCCACCTCAACATACGCATCTCCGTCGTGGATCTACCTCATTTACCGGGTGAACACCGACCTTGTGTTGAGAGACATGCACGAGACGACCTATAACCCTAACTTTTGGTCCGGACCCGGAGACACCTCCGGTGTCTTCAAGGCCTATGGTATCCAACCATCGGATTGGGAGATCAACTTTCCTCTTGGGGTGGGGCACTTGTGTGACCCATACATGGGTGATGCCGGGATCTATCCTAGCAATTCCTACCAAGGGAGTGGAAGTGAGGCGGGAACATCCACGGCGGCGGAGGCCATGGACTTTGATTAAATATTGGAGGAGGCGGCTCGTAGGGCACCGGGGGATGAGGAGGAGAACGAAGAAGAGGAAGAGGACAAGGAAGAGGAGCAAGATGGGGAAGAGTCGTTCCTGGTGGGAAAAATGGGTGTCAAGCATTGGCAAAAAGAGGAAGCCCTCCGCGTGGTGATGGTTTTATGATTTGAACTCTTTAGAACTTTTCATTATCGTTTAGAACTTTGAACACTTTAATTCTCGTGTTGTAAGCCGGACATAAAGCCAATACTAGTATAACTTATGTGATTGGGTGGTGTGCTAAACACCGTTTGGACTCCATTGCATGTGTACTCGACCATAGGGGAATTTGGAGGCCATTAGTGGCCGAAAATTTGGACTACCCAGTAACACTCGGCCGAGTACCCTTTTCATACTCCACCGAGTGGTGGTCCACTCGACCAAGTGACAGATCCACTCCATCGAGTAGGCCGAAAGACAGGCCTGGGAAACCTCCTGTAAAGACCCTCACTCGACTGAGTGACTTTGACTCGACTGAGTAGCTGCTGAATTCGACCGAGTGCGTGGGAGTTTGACCCTTTCTAGGAATTTTAAACCACCTACGACACATTTGACCTTGATTTTGGACTATGCCGACCTACTAAGAGTCGATTGGCCATAGAAAACTCACACGATGGACATTTATGAATTGTATACTTTTGATTTTGTCACTTGCTTGGGTGGTATACAAACATAGTCAACCTGAAAATGTGTATATGATGACATAAAGAACATGAAAATGTGTATGCATTTCGTAATAGTAGTGGCAAAGTAAATAATAGTAGTGAGTACACACCCCATGACGAGTTTGTAACACTAGTATGTCGGTGAGTCGTATCGAACCTAGGGCGCGTGTTCTGGCGGTTCAATATAATATTGGAATGATACGTTAAATATTAAGAGTGGTTGAGTCGAGTCATAAAGAGTACTCATATACATATATACGCATATAGTAATCATACACACAAAAACCCCCCATCAATAGATATCGATCTTGGCCACGCATAACATATAGAGATGGCAAAACAAGCCGAGGCCCTTTTGGAGAACACAACATATGGCAATAATGGTAGGTTATCAAAAGAGTGTCATGTGAAACTTATAGCGAACTTCAGGATGAAGTTCCCTTTTAGGGGGAGTGAATGTAAGAACTCGGAAAATTTAGAAAATAAAGAGCACGATACGTGGCAAAGCAGTTTGAATGAACTAAACCTAGGATAGATAGGATATAATTGTGTAACAATAAGAGTGATGATGGCAAGGGAACACACGAGAACCGAGGAAGAGGCTTGAGAGTACACCGAGGAATATTTGGGAAAGAGAATGAGTAGCGAATTTCGGGGACGAAGTTTATTTTAGGCGGGAAGATTGTAATACCCGGCATTTGTGCGACCCGTACTTAGACCTAGAGACGCATGAGGGAACCCACGTGTACTCGGAAAAGACCAAGTAAGACCTAAACTAGACCTAGTAGACTTCCAGTGGACCGAGTAGAACCCCAAGTGGACCAAGTGAGTCGACACTTGTTCGAGTAAGGGCACACTCGACCGAGTGAGTGCCACTCAGTCGAGTGAACCAGTCACTCGGTCGAGTGAGCTGAGCTGTACCCGAGAAATGATATTTTGGGATTTCATCTTATCCCAACACCAATCCCTTCATTCTTCTTCTTCTTCTTCTTCTTCTTCTTCTTCTTCTTCTTCTTCTTCTTCTTCTTTCTCACTCTAAAATACCCCCCCCCCCTCTTTAAAGGCTCCTTAAACTCTCATTTTGACATTCAAGCTTGGATTAATGGTGGAACACCCTTCCTAATCTCTGATCTACCTTTGTAAGTCGACATCCTACCCTTTTTCCTCTTTGTTTTATGTTAATCTCGGATTAGGGTTTATTAAGAGAGATTAATTAGTAGTTAGATAGTTATGTAAGGTGAATAATTAGTGACTAATAAGGGGTTTTTATGTTATATTATATTATAGAGTGGTTTGTGATAGTTATTACATGATTATGTAGGATGAGACGGTTTTATGAGATGGATACTTGGTGATTTCGATTAACTTGAGGATTATGCAAAAAGGTAGGTTATCCTACTCGGTTTCAATATTGTGTATGCATAATTGGGTGTCTTTCCTCACAAATGCATTTATGAGTCGGTTAGTATGAATGTGGAGTTGAATTCATGAAATTGGTCATATGTTAAGTGTTGTTCTTCCATTGGTCATGTATGGTTGTGTTGGAGGTCTTTGGTGGTGGTACTTGGTTATTGAGGAGACGTAAGACGGTTGGGAAACCGTCTTGCGCTCGGGTCGCCCCTTGGAGTTTCCCACTCCAAGAGGGATGTGCACATTAACGGCTTGAGTCACGGAGGGACTCGTGTGGTTGAGCACGGCGTCCGGCGGGGATCCATTGGTTGGCGGACCCGTGACGTCTGGCGTGTCCCGGTACCTTTGTGTGAGATATGGTGTCGTGGCGTGTCCCCGGCACCGGTGGTTGTGGGTACGTCCTGGACGTGTCCCGCACGTATGGTTATTGCACGATCGAGTCTCATTCACATGATTATGTCGAGTCTACACTTATTCAGTCGTGTCCTATAATTGTGTATTGAAACTGACGTTTGTTGTGTCCGTGTAAATGTCACCTATTTCCTGGGTGGCCTCTGTCGATCCATATGATATTTTCGATCATATGGGGAGCAGTTGTTTACAGGTTAGCTTTGGTTGCTTGCGGGAGACGGGACGAGCCGTGATGACATTCGAGTCGAGCATAGTTGACTAGATTAGTTTAGTAGTTATGAGTTGTATTATTCATTTCATTTATTCATTATTTATGTTTATGTAATCCACTAAACACTTTATTCATGTTAATTGTTCTCAATTGCGACCCCGATTTCACCGCCTTGGGAAACCGAGATGGTAACATTTCTCAATTACCTTGACCGGGTAAGAAGGGGGTGTTACAACATCCCTCTGCCAATTATTGGGATTAAGATCAATCGATTGAAAAAACTTGCAACCACGCACCTTAGTGTCTGGGTTGTATGTAGCACAAGCTTGAAACCTCCTACCTGGGTTGTTAGTCGTCCATGAAGTGGCAAGAGCAGATGGGTTACCACAGTAGCATGTTCATCTCCCTCCGATACTACATCCTGAGCTATAAGGGGAAGAAGTATTCTCAAACCAATTTGAAGACATATTACGAATCTGAATAACCCTAATTAACTTGAATTTGGGGAAAATTGATTTAGAAGGTATAAAAGAGCTAGAGATGAAGAATGGAAATATGGTAGAATTAATTAAGGTATAATTCACGTGGTGCCCCTGAGGTTTTGTTTAATTCATGTGGTACCCCTGCTTAAGAATGTGCACATGATGCCCCTGAATTTTTAGTTTAGTGCATCATCTGTCCTTTGCCATTAACGGTGTTAAATATTGTAACGATAACAACTTTATTTACTTGTTGACCTTTTTGGGGGGAAAGTTAGTTAGAGCCCAACAACCTTTTGAATTTCCAGCTGACTAAAATCTACAACCAACTTCACCGAATACCCATGATGTTTGAGAATTGTGCACCAAATACCCTTGTAACCAGAAGTACCTGTAACGACTAGAAAAGTAGTCGTTGGAGTCAATTGGATGTATTATCTTATTTGTGCAGTTTATATATGGTTTTCAATGGAAAATTTGATCATTTGTCATGTCTATTACTCCCTCTGTTCCGGTCATTTGTTTACCTTTGAGTTTGGCACAAAACCAAGGAATGGGAAGGGGACTATTTGTGGTGGTTATTAGTGGATGACAAGTGGACATAATGGATGTGTATGATCTAATTACCCATAAAAAACCTACCTAATATAGAAAGGTAAACTGATGAATCTAAGACACTCTAAAATGGAATATGTAAACAAACGACTGAGACACATAAAGTATAAGGTGATGATTAGAGATGGAAGTGGATCGTGTTGATCTGTTTCTCATGCTGACCCACCGTGTTAGCTAGGAGAAGAAAGTGGTAAAAATCGGGCACGAGAATATGGATTTCGTGTTGTGTAGTGTCAGCGAAATGAAAATGGCGGCTCAAGCACGACCCATGGCCCACGACGTGTCCATGTGTGTCAAAGCATGCCATGCGCAGGTAGGTTGTGTTGTGCCTGGCCTAGACACGGTCTTTTTCTCAAATTTGGGTCGAAGCACGACCCGGGGCTTATAGCATGATGTGTCGTATTGGGCCATGTCAACGTTGTGTCATGCTTAAATGGGTCGTGGGACGTGCAAGCACAATGATCCGCGTGCCCACTTTCATCTCTAATGGTGATTACATCCTACACAATAACTTTATTTTATTTTCTTTATGGAAAATGGACTTCCAATACAAAATATAAGCATCGTGGCACAACAATGCAAGTTAAATCTATAAACATATTACTATTCACTGTCTTACAAACATAAATGACATTAACATCTACTGTTGTAGGTGGGGCGATTATGAAACACCTAACCCTACGGATGTATCACTCCATTGACATCTTCTTTACATATTTCATGAATTTGATAGAAACAATTCCACATAATTTGGAAATTAATCTATTTAATTTAGACTTGATTACATCAAATATTTGTATCATTGAAATGATAGACATAAGTACACCCTACTAAACACAAGTAGACACAAAATATCCACATCTTTTATTTCATGTCATCCATAAGATCATTAAAGCCACCTTTTATATAACAGTTCACATTGAATGCATTTTTATTTTCCTTTTCTAAAACAAGAATTTTTCTTAACACGGATATATCCATTTTAAGTTTAAACGGAACAAACAGCATCCTTCTGGTATCAATTGGACAAGTCTTTTTTTATTAAATATCTAGATACTAATATATTTTTTTCTTATTTATTTTATTTAATCCGTTATAAATTTAAGACGGATATTCCCGTTTTTAACCAGAATTTAATGATTCTGAGAAATGATAAGGCAGACAAAGCAAAAGCTGGAGCTCCCACCCACATAACTACTGCATTTTCTGACAGCGAATGAGAAGAAGTGTCTGAACAAAATCATCAATCATATACGAGTAGTTTTATACCATAACTAATTATAATGCCAACAAATAATTAACTTTTTTAGCAAAATTTGCCCATCATTCTACAACATGTATAATACTGAGCACTTTTTAAAAATTATCCACACAAATAAAATACTACGGTATTTATTTCTGTATATTCTCCCATTATAAAAAATTTCTACATTTTATAAAAAATAATAAAAACACAATTAAAGTGATATTACTATGTTTTAATAACATTGTTGTCAATAACAGAGCCAAAAATTGTAGTTCAACATTAGAATTCTACGAGTTTTAATACTTCTCATTAAAGATTCAACCTAAATTCTCGATTTTTTCAATGTAGGGAATTGAAACATAACTTTACATTGTCTTGAGATAAGAATACATTTCCCAAAAACTCAGAACAAAATTATTTTTAGACGGTTTTATAGGATTTATATCAGCCGACTCCAAATCATTTTGAGATTAAGGTTTTGATGTTGCTGTTGTTGATGTTATACGTTTTAAGTCATTTTACTTTATTCCGAAACAAATTAAACTAGGATTACATGACTTAATAGCTCTTGTTGATTGATAATTAGTAATAGATACCGACAGCTTTTAATGAAGATAACTCCAAACATTGCCCATGTGTAGAATTTACCATTTTATGTCATTTCTCTAGCTTTGCTTATTATTTCTGACCTTCATTCTCTGCATTTTCCATCACTTTCCTAACAAAAACTACACACAAATAATCAATCATTATTCATTTAGAGTGAAAGTTGTTTTTTAAGTATGTGGGACTCTGAGAGTGAGTCTAATGGTGGAAGAGAGTATGGTAATGGAACTCTTGCTGCAACCAAACATGGCCTTAAGACTGATGGGTTTGAACAAAGAGGCCATTCTTGGTACTACTTCACTTGTTTTTCGATTGTTTTATTTCCGTTCAGGTCAATTCCATACGTTTGCTTAAAATACCCCTCACATATACTGAACAAACGTATGAAATTGGTTTTGTATATTAGCATTAGCATAAGTGAAAGAACAAAAATTTAACTTTTTTTTTGTGGATTTTTATGATGTGTAAATCAAGGTTTGTTGCAACTGATATTCCAAGTGATTTTTTGGTTCAAATTGGTGAAGTTAGCTTCCACTTGCACAAGGTAAGAAGCTTCTTTCTCTTAGAATTTAGACATAAATTACATTTATCAGTTGGTCTTGCTTAAAACGTCTTAACTTAAGACCTCTCACAATCTTCTTTTATTTTCACCTCTAGTGTCATGGACTCATGGAGCAATTATTAGGCTATGTTTCTTGTACTTGTGTTTTTTAGCCTGGACGCGTACCCATGTTAGATACTTCTTACAATTTGAACAATATAGTTTTTTTTTTTTGTCAGATTGAAAGATTACCATCTATGTTATAGACTTAGCTATAGCATAGGTAATTCTATTAAGGTTTCTAGGACAGTGACTAAGAAAAACAATGACAAGATAAAACTAGTAAAGTAAGTGAATGATCGATTTTGCATCCTGGTTGATATCAGCAAAGCCATTTACCTGCAACACAAGATTCATGCAGTAGGACATACAATATATTATTAATACGTATTGCTCAGACTTGATTAAAAGTATTTGACACGGATTTATGAAAATTCTTCATAACTTTGGCAAAAATGATGTTTACAAAAATGATACATATATTCATACCCATGTCAGATTGTCGAGTTTTAGACATGTGTATACGCGAAATCATCTAAGAATCTTTGTTAGGAGTCTTGACTAATTTACTCCTTTTGATGCATACAACACAGTATCCTTTAATCTCTAGATGTGGGAAACTGAGCAGAATCATCTATGACACCCATGATGGGGATTTAAACAAGATATCCTTAGATGATCTCCCTGGTGGGGCCGAATCATTCGAGCTAGCATCGAAATTCTGTTATGGGATCGCTGTCGATTTAACAGCAGCAAACATATCAGGTCTAAGATGTGCAGCAGAGTATCTAGAAATGACAGAAGACCTAGAAGAAGGTAACCTCATCTTCAAAACTGAAGCTTTCTTAAGCTATGTCGTCCTCTCGTCTTGGAGAGACTCAATTATCGTGCTTAAGAGCTGTGAGGACCTCTCACCATGGGCCGAAAACCTCCAGATTGTTCGGAGGTGTAGCGAGTCCATTGCGTGGAAAGCCTGCGCGAATCCTAAAGGCATCAAGTGGAATTATACTGGCAGACCTGTAAAGGTTAGTGAGAACTGAAATTTTAAAAACCAGGTTAATGAAGTTATGAAGCATTGCATTTGTCTAATATAAAGTTTTTGTATGTATAGGTTGCGAGCCCTAGATGGAACGAGATGAAGGAAATGAGCCCAAGTAGGGCGGTTCAAGTGCCGCCTGATTGGTGGTTTGAAGATGTATCGATCTTAAGGATTGATCATTTTGTTCGTGTTATAACTGCTATTAGAGTAAAGGGGATGAGGTTCGATTTAATTGGTGCCTCAATTATGCATTACGCGACTAAGTGGTTACCTGGAGTAGCCAAGGATTCTAGTGCAGGAAACATGATGGATGAATTCACCAACACCGGGAATTTCAGCAAAGAAACTAGTGGCAGTAGTATTAGTGGTGCCGGAAGTTGGAAAGGCGGGCTCCACATGGTAATATCAGGTACATAAGCTCTTTTATGAGACCGTCTCACCATAAAGGACTCGTACATTTTTGTGTATCAGAAGACCGTTTTACAGAAGTTTTTGTGTATCAGGAAACAAGGAAGATCAGGAAACCATGAAAGCCAAGGATCAAAGAATGATCATAGAGAGCCTCATAAGCATAATCCCGCCACAACGAGACTGCGTCTCTTGCAGTTTCCTTCTCAAGCTTCTCAGAATGTCCAACATGCTAAAAGTAGCCCCAGCATTAGTAACTGAGCTGGAAAAACGCGTAGGAATGCAATTTGAGCAGGCAACATTATCCGACCTTCTTATACCATCTTACCATAAGAGCGAAACTCTCTATGATGTCGATTTGGTTCAGCGGCTATTAGAGCATTTTCTAGTGCAAGAACAAACTGAATGTGCCAGTCCGAGCAGGCAAGCATACGTGGACAAAAGTATGTATGACGAGAGTCAAAGAGGGGATGCTTCAAATGCCAAGATGAGAGTGGCTAGGCTTGTTGATAGTTACCTTACTGAGATTGCTCGGGATCGAAATCTTTCTCTTACCAAGTTTCAAGTCCTGGCTGAGGCTCTTCCTGAATCTGCTAGAACTTGTGATGATGGGCTTTACCGAGCAATTGATTCATATCTTAAGGTACGAAACTTTTACTTTCTTGAACTTTCTGACTGAGGCTCTTCCTGAATCTGCAAGTTATTTGGATCGGGTTCATTCAAGGATCATACATTCATAATCAAAGCTCTAATTTATGAAACCTGCAGGCACACCCTACACTGTCGGAGCACGAGAGGAAAAGGCTATGTCGCGTAATGGACTGTCAGAAGCTCTCAATCGATGCCTGTATGCACGCTGCTCAAAATGAGCGTCTTCCATTAAGAGTGGTTGTACAAGTCCTGTTTTCGGAGCAGGTCAAGATAAGCAACGCAATAGCCAACACTTCTTTGAAAGACCCGGCCCCAGATCAACATTACCAGCCGATGGTTTCAACCCGGAAAAGCCTGCTAGAAGGGACCCCACAGTCTTTCCAAGAAGGATGGACAACTGCAAAGAAAGACATAAATACCCTCAAGTTCGAGTTAGACACTGTCAAGACTAAGTATGTTAAGCTCCAAAATGAGATGGAGAGTTTACAAAGGCAGTTTGATAAAATGATGACTAAACCGAAAAATCATTCATCTTCGGCTTGGACTAGTGGTTGGAAGAAGCTAAGTAGACTTGCAAAGATGAATAATTTAGACAATGACGATAGCTCTGATCAACAGGCTCCTGATCAGACAAGGAAAACGCCTAGAAGATGGAGGAATTCCATTTCTTGAGCTGTGCTACTCTGATTTTTTTTTTTAGAAGTTTATGATACAGGTTGCGTGTCTGAGTGTTGGATTGGCTCGTTTTATGAAAATGCACATGTTATGGATGAAAATGAAATGTTTCGATGTTATACCTATATTCAAGTGCGTGTGCTGGACACAAGCATTGCAAAGTGAGACGAAGGGGTCTTGAGAATAACATAGATCTAGATCCTAGACAAAAGTGTGCACATTTTTCTACCAAAGTTTCCGTCTTTTTTCTTGTTTCATTCAAAATGTTCTGTTTTCGGAGTCTTTTTATTAAAAAAAATAGGGTGATCGGAAGAAGGGCATAAAGAATTGTCTGTGTGTAAAAGTTTAGAATGACAGTATTTGATTATTGTAGGCTTCTTATTCATATAATGTGACTTGATAAAACTACACTTCCAATTTGCTCTCAGGAAATCAGAATTTACTGTCTAATGCTCAATCGTGAACCTCCAACTTCAGCGATTGACCACGACTGTCTCATCCTAGTTTCCGCAGTTAACCAAAACGACCCATTACAGCAAATTCTGCCCACATTCCTTCAAAAGGACACATATTCATTATTCACCAAGAAAACCAGTACCATAGATCAGAGTCTTGGAAACAGCAGAGTCCGACAGACGACTGTCAGTCGTACACGTCCCTTCGTCCTGATCTTATGAGTAAGAAACAAAGGGTATATGATCATGTCAGAGTGTCAGACAAATCCAAGTAACAGTGGGTCCATGACCATCTTTACTCCCTTGGTAATTAACAGATTTTCCTAAGATCTGACATCATGAGCATTGCAAGACATGAGCATATTCTTCTGGTTTTTTTGAATTCCTGCTACTTTGGCAGCACCTTAATACATTACATGTGATTCAGTCTTTTGGCCACTATTTTTTTTCTTGTTCCTATGTTAGGTGGAGCATAGAAAGACTATTGAAGTTATGGTCTCTTTCCTAATTAAGCATACATAGAGCTACCAGACTGTCAAGATCAATCTTGAGCTGTCAGCTGCCAGTTGCATATGGGTCTTCTCTTTGTTTTTTAAGGACACAATAATTTACATGGTTACGACTTGACCTGGCAGACGGGGTCGTTTAGGTCAGGAACAAATCCTATTGGGCTAGGTCATACCAAGTACGAATGTTTTCAGGTTCAGTGGTTAAGAGTTGGGTCATTCGAGTCTAGTCCTTTTGACTCATGGTCTTATTTAGTTTTATTATTAGTTATAATTTCAAATTAGTCATTTTGGTTATCTGCTCTAGCAAAGTTCAGGTGAACTGCGGTCGTAACAGATCAATTCGGGTCTAAGGTCAGTTTTTGATTATTTTGTTCAGGTCTAATTTGGGTTTGGGTCGCGCCATGCCAGTTTTTTGCAGATGTAGCTTGTGAGTGTGCATTGAAGTGTTAAATACGACTACGTGTGTTTGGTGTCAAATGAAGTTTCGAAGTGTCGTGTTGTGTCAATAGACATTTGGTTCATCTGGATTCTGATTTCTGAAGACCATCAGTTTTAACAGACAACTCACTCCATCAGGACTTACACTCAAGTCTTTAACACGCTAATTTGAGGTATTAGCTCGGCTAAGATTCTACTCCCTCCGTCCCAATCATCTATTTACCTTTAATTTAAAAAACTTCTCACAAAGAATTAGAAGTTAAATAAATGATCGGGAAGAAGGGAGTACAGAATTAAAAAAGAAACGACCGAATTTAACGATTTCTGAAAGAATTGTTCAGTCAAACATATCATATCCAGTTCTCCACCTATAATTCATCTTTGTCCCTAAAAAGAAAAAATAAATAAAGGTAAAAAAAAGTGACTATTTCCCTTTTACTCAGGTGGCATTAACTTTAGGAAAAAAGTTAATGGAAGGAACTGTTTAACAGGTTATTAGAGACATGATGAAAGTTTAGCAGAAAAGAATAATAATTCCCTTGAGTTGAGAGGCAAACTCAATTAAAGGGGCAATTAAAGTGGTTTTTGCAAAGTTGTAAAAAATTGCAGTCACTTGCTAAAATAAGACTTTTTTTGGTGAAATTTTATCACGCCAAATCCTTTGCACTTATTGCCATCACCCACACCTAATCTAACCTTTTTCTTAGTCCACAAAAACAGACTTTATAAGGCTTTTAAGATACTATGCTTACTGATATCATCGACGGCATTAAAGGTTTTGAAGGTAACCATGACCATCTTATTGACGCAGAAATGGTTACACTTCAGGGACAGTGATTCAGGCCGCGACAAGTGATATAAATTCATACAAGTTTGAAATTTTATGAATTTTGTTTCGGTTTTCAGACGATATTATGGTGCGCCGTTTATGAGGCAGCAACACGGTGTCAGAATCAAACGGAAGTAATTGAGAAAAATCTTCCCGGTGCACATCAACAATGGCGATCAGAATTAATGGCTTAATGCAACATCAAATCATCTTTACGAAAATTTAACGCAGATACCTTGTAAAAATTTAGTACTTCGTATAGTTTTAGCAGACGGATACTCCCGTCTTAAACAACAATATATGAAAAATAAATAAATTAATTAGTTAATTAATAGGCAGATAAAATTGCATAATGATTGAAAAGAGACATAAAGATTCAGAAAATCTATCCCAAGCATGAGGTAAAGATGGAAGGCATGTTATAGGGTAAGAACCTAATCATTCAAATGCAGAAAACCACAGCAAGTAAGGCAGGTGGGTCAGTTTGGTGCATCAGTACATTAATATTGGCCACCACCATCTTCAATGTATTCATTATACATTTTGTATTCATTTACAACCATATGGACCCACACACACCAACATTTCTAACCACCAATTCTCGTTTAAGACGGTCTTCACTTAAGACAGTTCTCCCATCTGATTAAAACAAAGGTGGAAATAAAAGGAGGTTATGAGAGGTCTTAAGTTAAGACCGTCTTAAGCAAGACACTACAAATTCACACAAATCTTAGAGCATGCACAGTTTTACCGTGCTCATTTTCGGAGAATTGACTCTTGAAACCGGTTTAGATCGTGAAATCGTCATTTTGAGCTCAGTAACTGGAGACAAACTCTTTTAAAGCATAAAAGAAATCACACAAAAGAAGTGTTTTCATTACATTACATGAACATTACACACAAAGAAACTACGAAAAGCGATTAAAGGAAAACCCGTTTATATATTACAGGCATCAAGTCATAATAAACAAGAACACACACAAAGTACATGGATAAAAGCAACTTAATCAATCAGTAAGACAGGATTAAGAGCTAGGGACCTTGATAACTAAGGCTCATCAGATAAGCCAGGTACCGGACCGTGACACCAGGGCCCCTTGTAAAGAAAAACCGAAAAGCTTAAGACTAGAAAGAAAAAAAAGAGTGAAAAAGTGGGACCTTAATATACCAAATGCGCATGCAGTTAAGTCATATGAGACTATGAGAGTCTCATTCTCATCCCTTGAAAATTCCAGGAACATTTGGGACCCCTTTTTCTCATTGTCCAGCACCTTCTTCATGCACTACTAGTCCTTCCCATGCGTTCCAATCTGTGACTTTTCAGCTTCTCCAAAAGGCAGTCTCATGATTGCCAGTCAGCTAATCACGGCCATCGTGGAAGCGGAACTATCACCGCTTTGAAAAACCTTGGAAAGTTGTTATTAGACGATTATGTACAATCTTCAACGGTTCAACCCGAATGAAAATGGAAATCACGAAAAAAAACATGGACGTTTTTTGTTTTTTTTTTTTTTTTGTTTGATGGGAATAGGGTGATCATAGAAACTTGTACAGGCGACAAATGCGAAGTGTTTAGGTGAGTAGGGATGAAATAGAACGGACTTCAGTTTAACGGTTCATAGCAACCAGAGCTGTCACTATCTTCCATGGACATGGACTGTGCATTGTACTTCAAGCATTTCAGGTAACAGATTGCTTCATCCAGAATCGTTACTGGATCCTTGTTCTTCAGTTCAGGAAGTATGCTCTCAAGAACTTTTAATGTCTCGTAAATTTTAGTCTTTCTGGGTCTTTTGCTTTCAATGGAAGGACCCGTCCCCTCGCATAAATCACTGATGAAATCCCCAGAATGGATCTTTGCAGGTGCTAAATTTTGCTGTTCACGCTCACCGTCAAGGGTTTTACGTTTTTTCAAAGAAATACTTGAAATGGCCACATCATCTTCAAAATCCGATTCTTGTTGTTTCTCTTGCTTGTTGCAAGCTCCATCCTCGATCAATGGAGAGTGACCACTACTCACCTCATCGTCATCCTCATCATCATAATCATCGTCATCATGGCTAGCATCATCGTCATCAGAGTAAAGCAATGCATTTATTTCTTCTGTGTCTTCGCGGCATTCTTCATCCAAAATCTCATTCTCTCCGAATTCCTCGTAAATAACGGGTTTCATACTACACAATTGTTCAGCTTTTCTCGTTTGTCTTTCAGGAAGCAGTTTATTGGCATCAAATTGCTTAGAAAATGACATTTCCGGAAAAAAAGGACACGTAGTGTGCATAGCTGGCATGCTTTGCAGTCCAGGACATAAAGAACTGAACATTAGCCTTGTTTCATTGCCGGATTGGTCAAAGATAAGAAACTTTCTCTCCTCGGGACAAGGCAGTTTGTATGTCCACGGCTTCTCACAAACTCGTGGAACCGGAGAAATCTGTTCCGGAGGAGAATAATGTGGGATACAAAGTTCGGGCGGAGAATAAAGCATAGAATTACCAATCGAGCCAATGCCGTTGATGGCAAGGCCTTTCTCCGGCCATCCAGGGGTTCCAAATTCATTGAAACCCGAATTGTGATTTACCCTGCACGGGCTTACAGACGAAGGCAATATCTCGTGTTGCCTGATATTAACAGGAGCAATCATCTCCAAAGAGGAGTGCAGCTGACTCGGCCAAGAGCCGCTCGTCTCGAACATAACTGACACAGTCACCTGATGTCAGAAAAGAAGAAACCTTAGAATGTGACAAACAATTCCTGCTCTTGTAATTCATGGAGAGAACAAGTTTTGAGACAACTTACCAATATTATAGATAACTTCAATAAGATCTATCCAGGTCTTCTCCAGAAATTACAATGTAGAAATAAAAAAAGAAATCCTATCCAACCGAGCAAAAACAATGCAAACTACACACCGAAATCTACGTTACAGGTTTAAGCAAATGACGGAAATATTCAGCCTGCAAAAACAAAGAACAAAAAAAGCAATTGCGTCACCAAATTATTCTTAATCACCATTACGACTTATAAACTTGCATGCTATAATTGAAGGTTCTACGAATAGATGTAAAGAAAGTTGGCAAATACCTGGCAGTCCGGCATAGGTTGAAAGCAAGCTATAACTCTAACTATAATGGTTGATTTTCCAGCCATCCCATTTTCATGTTTCAATGCCCGAAATCTTGTTTGACTTGATCCTTGGCACACCATAACTACTATAATCTCTTTCAAATAATAATCTAAAAACTTAGACAATACTCAAGCCACGAGGAAGGGTGAATACTAACAAAGCAATAAGGATAAGAATCGAAGAGGGTAGTATAAAAAACAGAAAGTGAGTAATACTCAAGCCACGAGGAAGGATAAGAAACAGAAACTGAGTTATACTAAAAAAAAGAGTTGTCGGTATTCTAATAAAACTGAGGTAAACTAAAGTAATGGAATGAAGGGAAATAAAGAGTGGATGAAGAAATACTAGAGAATGAAGAAAGCTAGATTACTAGAGTATAAACGACTATGGCTTTGGCGAAACCTAGATGATGATGTACCAAAACCAAGGAACGGTGGCAACGTAGTTGGAACCCATTGTTTAAGAAGATTGAAAAATGTTTGATTTGAGATTTAAACCGACAATAGCAAATGCGGATGGTTTACAAAATAACCCTACAGTACAAGTTCAAAGATATGATATTACGGAACACGTCAATTGAAGAACAAAAACAACACATGCTGTTTCTTCCCTATCTTTAGTTTGTAGTTTACAATGGCATCAAACTCGTGAAGTTCCTGCAAGACGAAGGATAGAACAATCACCATCAGAAAAAAATCACTTATAGCGACATAAGAAAAAAAATAGAGACACAGAACAAAAGCAACACATTCGGGTTAAAGATTCCACTAGTGGTTGTCTACTTGTCTAGTAACATATTCGGAAGTCAAATATACGCAACCTTTTAACCACTCTGAACTACCAAGGGGAAAAAATAATATTCCGAAACAAAAACAGTCTCAAGATCACCATTTGTCAACCAATGAACTACAAGATTACATACACTGAGAGTCTGATACACACCATACACCAAAAAATCACATAAACTTATTAATGAAGCCGAAATTTTAAAACCGACCCACAAAACTATGAGCCTAATTATCTAAATGACACACTTTTTAGCTTTTCTTGAATGATTTCTAGATACCTCATTACCACCTGATTAAACAATTTAGTATTGAAACCCTTCCTCCTCAACATGTATATTTGCAATTACGATCCTCTCTATTTCCTAAAAGAAAAAAAATTTCCATTTCCTAAAATAAATGGATGGTCCATTTCCTCTTAATGGTCTACATTTCACATTTTATTTCGCGGCCATCTAACAATAACCCTCACTATTAATTTAATATCCTTCTATATTTGGTATTAATTTAGAAATTAGAGAGTAAATTATACATAAATCAATGTAATTAATGCATATATTAACTATTTATTTCCTCTTTTAGTTGCTTAAATACAAACCACTGGTTGGTTGTATACCCTTAATTAAATTAATTTGATAAGCAATCAAGCATACCAACTGAAATAAGACAATTATACCAAACTACACTTAAAATTACCACAAATACTCGTGAAAGGCGGTCTTACCCAAGTATATTGTAAAACGGGTTCTTTAGTAACTTCTTTTACACTAAAATGGGCATGATTTTCATGTAATTTGGTTCCATTTTACACAACCTTTGTGTAAAACCGTCTTACACAAGACTAAACTTAATGTTCTAAAAACACACAATTCATAACAACATATGCAATAACAAGGTAAAAACAAATTAGTAAAAAGTTACAAGTTTTAGAGAACATACCCAATAATTCTTCCAAAAGTTGGAATTTTTGGAGTAAAACAGTGATCAAATTAAAGATTAGGAAGAAATATATAATGGGTTGATGTAAGAAAATGGGGAGATTTGAGGAGAAAATTTGGGAAATAGAGAGAGAAATTGATAGTACAACAGTCAAAATTTGGCGAAATGGGAGAATGATGGATTTATAGAGATTTTTTAATTCTTGTGGGTTAAGTATTGGTGTTTAATTACTAATCCTACCCTTGACACTTTTATGATAAAGGTAATTGGTTAAAAAAAGTCAGCCGCTCGGGTAACTTTGATTAGCATGCGCATGCAATAAAGTATGTGGTGCTAAGTGAATAGTGTTTCTAGGGGTTGAGACCGGATCCCCGATAATAAGTCATACTCCATACCACACCAAAGTTAACTTAAGGAAAAGTGGAGTATTTAAGAAAATATGGAAAAAGTAAGGGTAAAGAGGAAAAAAATAGGTGGGGTATGTAATTGTGGGTTTAATTGTGGGTTAGTAGGTGAGGTATGTAATGACATTTTGTGTAAATATCAAATGGGTATAAGGATAACTTGGTAATGTTGTGGGCCAATTAAGGAATGTTACCTTTGGTGTGGTACGTCCGTTTATAGTAAGTGTTACCTTTGGTCTGGTATAAAGGGAGTAGATTCGAATTCTTGTTCTCCAACATTTTCTCTGTTCCGATCATTTGTATATCTTCGATTTTGGCAATTATCAAGGAAATGGGAGGGTATCACTTACGCTTACTGTTATTGAATGACTTGTGGATCATTATGGATATGTGTGATCAAAAAAACTTGTAAAAGACAATCTCGATAGAGAAAGGTAAACAAATAAATGAGACACCTTAAAATAGTAATAGTAATCAATGACTAGAATGGAAAGAGTATATTATACTTGCTTTTATGTATTTCTTACAATAAAAACGAGTTTTCGTGTGTTTCATTGTATATGTGTTATTATTTAGATTATGAGAATCCTATCGAGGTATTTCGCATGGATATATATATTATTTTTTAGGGATAGTATGAATATATTCTTGACTGAGTATCCTTATCGATGATTGGAGAATAAAAATTAGGGTACTGAATGTAATTTAGACTTTGTTCTTTTTTTACTGAAACTGTCTGAGCTGAACTGATCTGAATTGAAGTAAGAGTTAATTTGTGAATAGAAGAGTTGAACTGAACTGAATTAAACTGAACTGAAATGAACTGAACTGAACTTAAATGAGCTGAAATTAAATCCAAAAAAATAGGACCTTAGTCAAGTTATGGCCTTATGGTAGGACAAATTTTGAGTTTATTTCTTTCATAGTTAGAGTCGAAAATAACGGTTATAATCACTTTTATAAGAGACTGAAAATATCATCTCTCCGGAACAACTTTCTTACCATAAGAACTTTCTCTAGGTAGATTGAATGTGAAATCATAATAGTCATAATTCCATGCCGTAATTATGGATTTATGGCACATAAGCCAAATCAGTAGTGTTTTTTTTTTTCAAGACTATCAAATATTAGGTGAAATATACTTATAGACTATCAGACCTACATTAAACTAAAAACTTACCGAGTATGCATTTGTGTTTGAGAATGTCCCAAATTAAAATTAACCACATTGGTAAATTGATGCAATAAAATGTGTAAAAAAATTATTATTTTTATAGATGCTTCTTCCTCATATTCAATTACTTTTACAAAGTGGAACGAAACAACTATCACATTTCCAAATTTTATGCCACTATCTTTTATTTATTAAAAAAATGTTTTGCTCAAAGTCAAAAAAATAGCAAAGATACTCATTCCTTAAACTGTAGCTCGTGCTTAAACATGATAAGGTTTCACGACCATTTGACTCCGTTCATGTGGAAACCAGTCCATCCGATGTGGATTTATACATCATTAGCATACAATATAAAATAACAAAGTATATAGTTATTAATATGGTACTCCCTCATATTCATTATATTCTTTCCCTTTTTTTTTTGCATAAAAAATAAAAAAGTGAATTTGACCACATAAATCAACCAAAAAAAAAAAAAATAGGAAATAAAACGAATAAGCCGAATAAGGAAATAGGGAAAATATAGTGAATAAGAAAAACTAGGGAGTATTATTTACTCTCATTTTTGCAAATTCAATAGCAAAACAGATGGACGGGCCAATGGGTTAACTCAATGCCGCACCTGATAAAAAGATAATGGTTGCGGGATTTCTTTGTCACTCAACTACGAGAAAGGACTAATTTAAACTTGTTTTATACCCCGTACTTCATTTGTAGAATTGTAGTATGTATTTAACTTTCATAACTTTACAAATTGCTCTAAGCTACTTGAAATATGTAAAATCTTTCATTGTAAAACCGCGAGTTTAAACATGTCTTTAAAAGGAGAAGAATGGAATATAATAACAAATTAACAACAAAAAAATACTTATGTAAATGTCTTTTAAACTCAATTTATGTATTATCCTTCAATAACTTTACGTGTTGGGAGCCTAAGAGTAAATCCGCGAGGGATGGACCCCAAAGTAGACAATATCGTAATATTATGAATTGTGGACACCGATGCACCAAAAGTCCACTAGAAAGTATCGACGCTTCCGCACAACGAGTGGTATCAGAGTACAAGGTTCGACTTAAACTAGACACAAGAAGAAGTATCGAGTCAAGATTTGAAGGTAAGGTACGTTGTAAGGCGTGGAACTCCTATAACTCGAGGGAGAGTTAATATGTTCTTGAAGGCAACATGTGTCTCACAATGTTGAGACAAGGCCGTCTAAGAGAAGACCGTCAGCAACCCGACACGACGAGGTTGGCTAAGGCTTCATGGAGGCCTTTTGAGAAGGAGTCCGGGAGTAAATCCGTGAGGGTTTGGCTCGGAGCGGACAATATCATACTATTATAGATCGTGGTTGTAATACTACGGATTTTATAGGCTGGTACTCGACCGAGTATGGCCTACTCGGTCGAGTAAAGTGTTTCGTGTATCCTGTTTGCCTACTGCCCAGGAACACTCGACCGAGTATGCGGAATACTCGACCGAGTAGAGGGTACTCGACCGAGTATACTCTATACTCGACCGAGTATCCGGTCTGACGGGTATTATTTATGCGGTTTGATTTGGAGATGCTTAGGGCGATATATAATTCACTAAACAGTTTCTAATTACGTTTTACAAAATCTAAAACATTCGACGACGCTCTAATCATCTCTGAATCTATCTTTGTGTGTGGGTGATCATAGCAATTGCATTCATTCCTTTTGATTCATCGTCGGTAAGTCCCCATCTTCATATTCACTGATTTATATTTTAGGGTTTGTCTTTGATTATGAATTGGGGGAAATGAGATTTGCATATAGTGATTGTGTTATGTGATTATTGATATTAGGCGGAGACTTCGTAGAGGGGCCGTTCTAGATTGCTTGCTCGCATTCCTTGCTGTTGTGATAAGGTAGGGTTTTCCTACTCAGTTCTGTCTAATTGATTTAAGATGTTTTGTGTATTGTGTATGATTGTTGTCTGCTGATCATCGGAGTGTTGATGCGGTGGTGGTGTGGTGGTTATGATGATGTTGTGATGATTGTGGTGGAGTCACTTGCGGGAGTGGCTTCACGCCCTAGTTCGCCCTCCGTGGAACCCGTCAGGGGAGGGGATGCGCACATTAAGGGACAGGGTTATCGCTCGTTGATGAGCGGGATTAAGGTGGGGATTGGCTGCGGTCCCCCACAGGCGGCGAGGATTACCTGTTGCGATGGGTAATCTGGCAGGGCTACACAATTCGGTGTGTAGTCGGTTACTGTGTGTGAGATCGGGAGACTGAGGTTGGAGGATGATCAGCTGGTTGCTTTATTCACTTGTCTTATTTTAATTATGCAGTAACTGACCCCCCGTTGTGTTTTGTAAAATCTGTGGTGATCCATTCGGGGATGATGAGGAAATTGTGACAGGTGATGCGTTTGTTGAGCTTGGGGCAGTCATGGGAGAGTCACCACGTTGGATTAGTTATCACTGTCAAGAGTCTTAGTTGTCGTTTTGTAGTTGCTAGCATTTGGATATTACTTTTGTTGGATTTTGAGACAATGTAACTTTTATAACTCTCGTACTTTAATAAATGTGTGTGGATTGTTGCTTTTGATATGTACTAACCTCGGGCAACCGAGATGATAACAGTCTTTCATGCTAGAGTAGTCCTGGTAAGGTACCTTGGTATGAGGGGGTGTTACAGTGGTCACCAATGCAGCAAAGACCCAACAAAAGGTATCGACATTTCCGCACAACAAGATCTAACCTAGCTGAAATATGTTAAAAATATATAATTGTAAAACCGTGAGTTTAAACCTGCTTTAGAAAGGAGTAAGAACGGAATATAATAACAACGGTACATAATCTTGATCAAACTAAATAATTATCAACAACAACATGCTTAGCGTAATTAGGCATATATTGCTTGTAAATGGAGGAAACAAACATCACATTAGCTTGGCTATTTCATTTGTCACATTATAAGGTCTAGCATTTTGGTGACATAAACATGTCCCACAATTTCTAATAAAGCCATAAATTAAGGAGGCCCCTTCCTTGATGTGAATATGTGATGATAATAAAATCATTTTTTATAGTCAAATTGTGGGTTTAATTATTCTCTAATTTCAAATGTTCACACTATAATTAATACTATAAATTTACGTAAAGTTTGGCTAATCAACATCCATGCGTTTATTTATTAATAACATGCGTGAGGTGGGAATTTTTTCATCAACCACCTCGTGGAGTACTACAATGAACAATCATCATTATTTTACACACACACACTAAATAATCTTACTAGCTATGATGATAAAGTATATATTTTTGATGATTTTCCTTTTTCTTTTGCTAAAATGAGTATCGTTACTACATCAATCATGATACAGATGTCAACTACCGTAGTTTGTAAAGTAACGAGACTACGAGAGGTAATGGGTGCTCAAGACCCGGATTCAAATCCGATCAGCATCCAAATCACCTTGGTGACTCACTAAAAAAAACTCAAATCATGTTTTTATTTTCAAGTATTCTAAAATTTACAATTTACTTTAATTTAGTATATATAATTAAGTATATACTCGTATTAGCAAATTACTATTGTTCAGCTTATAAAGCAAAACTACTACAGTAGGTATTTTCGATTTCTAAGAAAATACTCCATCCATACCACACCAATGGTAACATTGACTTTTTCACACTTGTCGAGACACGTTTTGCAACGTAAATATATTTTGTTACGCATTATTAAAAATTATAAAAATTTGATATTCTTATAGCATTCATGAAGATAAATCAAACAAGATCTCACATGACTATATTTTGTCTTATAGATTAAGAATAATATCGAAAATTCCTACAACCATGAATAGTGGCAAAACGATCAATGTTACCATTAGTCTGGTATGGAGAGGGTATGAGTTTAATGTGTATTTTTGTAGAGCAAAGGTGGCATTGTTCGTTAACCGATTCAAACAAGACGGTGAAAATAGATGAAGAAATGGACACAAATTTAAAATCCAAAATAGAAACTACTTTGTTGAGTGACAGGTGGACAAATTGGTTATGCCAATGATCAAAGGTAAACAAATGACTGAGACACCAATAAATAAAATAGGTAAACAAATGACCGGATGGAAGAAATATGTTATTTTAAGTATAAATTTTTTTTTTTTTTTTTTTTTTGACAACAATAATTTTCTTTCTTATATCTCTTTAACAAGTTTAGTTTCCCTTGGAAGTTTCTTGATCAAAATTTCTTTGTTAATTCCCCCAATAAATTCAATACGAGTATTTTTTAAGATGAAAGGGTTTGTTAATAATATTCAAAATACATGGATGACAGGAGGATTACAGGAGGGGAAGATAAAATTTAGATTCACAGGGAGCTCATTACAAGATCTAGCCCATCTTGCTCATCATTTTGTCAGGAAGCCCAACAACCTCCACTCTGCATAAAGTCGATCTAAAACATTCTCTTTCAAATCCACTAAAAATTATAACTGATGAAGTCTTAGAGGTACTCAAAGGGACAAGATCACAAGACCCTCGCCCAAAACCGTCAATAAGTCTACAACATTGTATTTGAGCCAATGCGGTTTCCTTCCTACCAAAAAAAAAAAACGCTACAAAGTCCGATGGAAATAGGTCTGAACGACAAAAAGTACGCCACTTTTGTAACATCGTCAAGGATTAAGAGCCTCAATGTCGATACATATAAAGCGAACACAACCAGAAGTTCGAAAAGGTGAAATAGTTAATACACTTTATTCATAGTTCACTAGCAAAGCTTTATCTTGGCAAAAAAAAAAAAAAAAGCAAAGTTTTAACAATCTGCACAGCTGATTAGCGAGCTGACAACACCTCGATCTCAAACACCAACCTTGAGTTGGGTTGTATTCCCCAAGCTGGAAATCCTCCAGCGCCATAAGCATAGTCTGGGGAGCACTGCAAAGTACCAATATAATTAAGCAATTGGTCTTACAGTCCCACTAGCTAAGATATTAATAAACATAAGACAATACTAGAACTATTTGGTTTAGGGTTATATTCATGAAAGATAGTGATAGTGAGTTTTGAGCATAGATTTAGATGCTGCTCCATGGTAATCTTTTTCAATTTTCATGTTTCGTTATCGCGAACTAATACCAACTATTAAAGTGGGACATCAACCTATAGAGCAGAACTTGAAAGTCCTAAACCAGCGTTGGCTGTTTCTAGATGGCTCTATTGGCTCATAAATAAATTGCAAAAAAAAAAAAAAAAAAAAAAAAAAAAAAAAAAAGAACTGCCTCAGCTGACCGTCACCATGTACTATTAAAAATTCAAAACAAGCAAACTGAACATACAGGATCCTAAAACGTTGAAGTTACAAAACTTTAGCACCATGCAACTGTGGTAACCCAAAATCACAGCTATTAGTCAAGACTGTTGCAAAAACAAAATGAATCACGTGTATCAATTTGAGCTGCTTGTAATGTCAGATTCAAAGATGGGTGCACACTCCACAACTCCACATTGATTTGGGATTGTTGGTCAAGATGAATTTGGGTTTTGTTTTGGCCATTGCTAATAACATGGGTCGACAATCATTGGAGATCTCTACCTCCAAATGTAAATATCTAGCTAAGTTCAAAGGAGGAGTCAGTTCATGAATTCAGTATAGGGATAAGGGGTAAATCACAATCTAACAGCTTTGCGCTTTACAAATACAGGCATATTGGGTTTTAGTGGTACAGGGTAAGACTACATCCAATGAAAACAATGCAACAGAGGAAAAGTAAGTGCTTACAGTTAGTCGAGCAATTTCACCAAGCTGCATTCCCAACACACCTTCATCCCAGCCTACAGAATCATAATACATAGATAATTAAATAACAAGATTAACCAGCAATTACAGAAAGTTAACCAATTAGATGAACAAGGATTACAGCAACACAACTAATCAAATGATCAACAAAATAAAACCTATAACCTGTCTCAGATCCAATAGACGGATATTTGATCACCTAATGACATGTAAGATAAAAGCATTCATACATGACAAATATGCAGACTCAGTCAATTAATTTGCAAGCATAGCCTCCATTTCAATCGAATTCTACGGAGTACTTTCTAAATAATTACACGAATGCATGAGCCAGACAATCATAAAATTTCTTGAGGGATTGATCATTGTGATAACTACACCAACCCTGCATATAAAAAAAATAAGCGGGGAAGTGGCGAATTACCTCCATAAGTTTGCTTATATCTGCAATTAACCTCCTTCAGTTTTTATGGGAGCAACTTAGCCCCATAATTTTTTTTTCATGTTTCTCCAAATAGAAAATTTCCAATAATTTTTCCATGATTTTTATAAGAATTATTGTCATTGAAATTAAGGCTAAAAGCCAATTGCACTGAATGAAAGCTTTTGGGGCTAGTTTACTTAAATGTTGTTAGCAAGAAGACCGACAAAAAAACACACGATAATATGCACAAAATCATAATATAAACCCTAAAAAGACCAGGATTATTAGTGAAATGTCGACAATATTATGCACCTTCAGAATACTCATTCAGAAGAATCACAAAAGTGAAGCGGAAATTTCAAACAAAAGTTTACAATACCTTTTATAACTTTGCCCAGGCCAATGTTGAATGAAAAGGGCTCCTGCCCAGGATCCTTGGTACTGAAATATAAGAAAAAAAGAGAGAAATTATGAGTAAACCATTATACTAACAGCAGAGCTCAAATAATTTACATAGTTGCTCTATCATGGACTTTTTTCATAATGTTTCCAAACACTACCCTTCCTCTCAACCGAATAGCCAAATTTTTCTCTCTTCTCGTTCTCCCCAAACTTAATCAAATTTCCTTCAAAATTTTCAATTATGAATACAAATTTTCATATCGAACAATTAACAACCCGTTCTATCAATAAATTATAAGTAGTATTTTTGGTGGATTAATTGAATTCATCAGTTTTATCTTAATTAGGGTTTTAATATTTTTATTAGATTCAATTGAAAATTTGTTGTGCACGACGGAAGGTTCTCATAGCATATCATCATCTTGTAAAATTTATTTTTCTTGCAATTTGTTACCTTGCTAAGAACTCCATCACTTTCCCAGTAGCATGCAAGTGTACAACAACAACAACAACATTACCCCAGTGCCTCAATGGCTCCCGCAAATTGCGGGGTAAGGGGGGTCGGATGTACGCAGCCTTACCCTTATGTTAGAAACACAAAGAGGCTGTTTCCGAATGACCCAAGATGAAAATTACGTCGAGAACTGCATCGAAAGACTGCTACTTCACAAGAGAAAGAAGTGCAGCCACTTTAGTAAGCCATTATGCTTTACTCCAGTAGCATGTAAGTGTAAAAGGGTAAAATGGTAATTCATGTAGATGATTGAGTAAATCATACATGAAAGAGCAATACCCATAAATATATTGCCTCCAAAAAATATTGAAAGTCAAGACGATTACAAAATAACCGCAGTGCTGAAGGCTCCTTGGGTTAGTAATGTAAAGGTCAAACATAAGTAGCCTTGTTCCTTTGACAACAACAGAAAAAGACTCTCCGCAGACCATAATCGCAAGTTGCTTCCACTATTATACTTCTATCAAATTATAGCTACTTTACAGAAAAAATATCGCGACAGTTTAACAAGTCATTTTGCTCTACTTCATCCTAAATTCCTTATATAAACCAACGAATAGTGAATCGTTGGCTCAATAGAAAACGAAAACACCGCTCAACAAAATCAATGAAACAAACTAAATCATCGTCATCATACCTCCAGAACTTCTTCGAAAGGTCCCCATCTTTACCTACATCAATCCAACACACTCCGTGAGCATCACTAACCAACAAATGTCAATAACAACACAATTCCAAACCAATAAGATGATACATCAAATACTCAAGTTAGTTAGCTAACTCTAACTTAAAGATTGTATTGTTTCTCAAATACTCCCTCCGCCTCAATCACTTATTTAACTTTGATCAAAGGTAAACAAATGATCGATGCATCAAAATTATAAAGTAATCAGTTTAACTGTACATTCTGAACTACAAGACACCATATGACAATCAAAAACCTAATAATTCGTTCGTATTGCTTCGCAAATACTTCCTCCGTCCCAATCACTTATTTAACTTTGATCAAAGGTAAACAAATGATCGATCCACCGAAATTACAAAGCAATCAGTTTAACTGTACATTACGAACTACAAGACACCATATGACGATCAAACAGCTAACAATTTGTTCACCACAATTTGTGATTTCCTAAATCCAATTTCTAATGATTAGCTCAAATTAAATCAAATCAACAGCATTGATTAAGCTGCATGTTAAATTAAACCTCATTTAAACAGAATATATTACTAATAATAAAAAAATAATGCAAGTATCAATAAATTCGAAACTAAACAGAAATTACATTTCAAAATTGGGGAAATTAGGGAAAGAGAGAAATTTACCGAAACCAGTACAATGAACGGTGACCAATTGACCGCGGGTAGGTTTAGGGCCATTACCGGGCCTCAAGATTTCCTTCTCAAATCCCATAGTAATTTTCCCCAAATTGATTTTGAATTTCTAGGGTTTTTCGGCTAGGTTTTGTTTATGTATTTTACTATGTTGATTGATTGATGATGTTAAGTAGAGTGATAGAGGATTAGAGGTGATGACCGGCAGTTTCCGGTTCGGATTTGTTAAGAGATGAAATTGGACCGGATCACTATGGTCTTGTTATTGGACGGCCCAAAATTCCTAGCTTGAGATATGAGTGGGTTTCGATTGGCCTACGGGGATATTCGGCGCCGAGACACGACTGGCGGCCGACCTAGCGGTTGGGACAACACATTGAATATTTTCGCTCAATTTGAGAGATGCACTCCCAGCCGGAACACGGACCGGCGGCCAGCCTACCAGCTGGAAAAAATACATTGAATATTTTCGCCCAATTTGAGAGATGTACTCGGCACCGGAACATGGGTCGGCGCCCGACTAACAGTATCTGTAGCGAGATTTCCAAAGCTCCCTTTGCTTAAGACCCTAAGTACTAGAATACTATATATGGGTTTTTCTAACGTGTGCCCTAAGGGCACACATTAATAACCTAAATATGGTAATATTTGCAAGAGATTCTCATCAAATATTCAAGTATAAACTCATTTTTACTATAAATAGTGAGAATCTCTTGTAAATATTACCATATTTAGGTTATTAATGTGTCCCTTAGGGCACACGTTAGAAAAACCCTTCCTTAATCAAGTTTTAATCTTTCCCTTGTTTTAGCTTAATTAGTTAATTACTCCACAAATTAGTTAGTTGATGATTTTGTGTTGTAAGGAAGATTGAAGAACTTCTCCTTCATTAACTAAATTTAAGTTCCTTCCTTTTCTCATTTGTTGGTATAATTTTTTTACCTAATTCACTCATTTTTATAATTTTACTTTAATTAAGAGTTTATTGAATTTTTTTTCTTTGATGAAATGACTATTACTTTTTAATAATGAAAGGATTAGATTGCAGATAGAAAACATCAACAAAATATTGGCAATATCAAGGACAAGGATGTCATTTTTCATCAAGGTCTGGACAATGTTAGTATGGCTTTCCAAAATTATTATATTGTTCTCTTAGGTCGGAAAGTTGAAGTTCATGACCTGGATTTTAACTACATTGGCAAAGGTCATTGTCTCTCACATAATGATGTTGCCCATCTGATTAAAGAGATTACCGCTTTGGAAATAAAGGCAGCCTTCTTTAGTATTAAATCTAATAGTAATCCTGGAGTGGATGGTTTCTCATCAGGGTTTTTTAAATCTGTCTGGGGTATTATTGAGAAGCACTTTTGTGTTGATGTCCTCAGTTTTTTCAGAACAGGTAGCATGGCTAAACAAGCAAACTCTACTCTCATTTCTCTAATTCCTAAGAAGGCCTCGGCCGTTCCTTGTCTAAGTCTGAAAGTCGGTCCTACTATTTCTTCCATTCCGTGTCCTACGTAAGAGAACACGTGTGTGGCGAGCCGATCCCAGTTGATTGATCTCGACCCGATCTGCTATCACACGCCTAAACCGACTACGGCTGGCTACAGCTGATTCTGTTTGGACTATAGGTCAATCTCCTGCTACACTGTCTTATATAAAACAGTGAGCAAGATTTTAGCTAATAGACTACAAACAATCCTCCCTTCTATCATTGGTAATGAGTAAGCTGCTTTTGTGAAGGGGAGAAGTATCTTTGAGAACATAATGTTGTCTCAATCCTTAGTTAAAGGGTATAATAGACAAAATATTTCCCCTAGATGCTTAATAAAGGTGGATATAAGAAAGGCCTTTGATTCCATTCAGTGGGACTTCTTGGCTAAAATGCTTGATAGTTTAGGTTTTTCTCCTCTCTTCTCTAAATGGTTTATGGGTTGTATTACAAACACTCGGTACTCTTTCAAATTAAATAGAGGTATTTCTGGTTTTTTCAAGGACAAAGTGGAATTAGGCAAGGAGACCCTCTCTCCCCTACCTCTTTGTGTTGAGTATGGAGATCCTCTCAAGGTATCTTAGAGTTCTTTGATTTAAACAAAATGTGTCCTTTCACCCTAAATGCAGCAAGCTTCATCTTAATCATCTGATCTTTGTGGATGATTTGATGATATTTGTTATGGGAGATGTCCCTTCTGTTCTGGCTATGAAAGAACACTTTGCTAAGCTTTCAGGGCTCTATGCAAATGTTGATAAGACAAACATCTATTTTGGAGGAGTATCTTCTGAGGTTATTCCATTCATACTTCGGGATACAGTTTTTTCTCAGGGTCAATTCCCTTTCAAGTATCTTGGTATCCCTCTATCCACTTTCAGGATCTCTTATGTGCTGTTTGATCCTCTAATAACTAGAATTCAGAAAACTGTCATGTATTGAGCTAATCACTCCCTAACTTATGCTGGCAACGCCCATCTCCTTAATTCTGTTATTTTTGGATGGATAATTACTGGTGGTCTACCATTCCTCTTCCTCTCACTACTACAAAAGTGGGCAAAGGAATCACTAATAACACACTGGTTTGATTTTCAAACCGAGGTCTTATTATAAGAAACCATTAATTATACAAAAATGGTTTCATAGAGATTGATAACAAATGTGTTCTAAATAAAACCGGTCTCTATCTTTTTATTAAATAAACAATTCGCTCTAATAATGGGCCCTAAACATACTTTGTACTTCCTAATTAAACAAATACCCACGTTCAATGCTAATTCACGTTTCCTAGAAGCTTTGTGCCAAAAATTTGCCGCTGTTTTTTTCGTGCCAAACTTTAACCTAAAGTATTGAGTTGTAAACATCAAACTATTATTTCATCTTCTCTTTCGTTTATCAGCACCGATCATCAGAACAGTAATCGATGTCACCAGAGTAGCAACCTCTTTCAGGTAATTTTTTTTATGTGAATGACAATTACAAATTTTGGGTTAATTGATTACAGATTTGGGTTAATTGAAATTACAGATTTTGCTTGAAATTTAATCTTTTATTCTTAATTGGTCATGATATGATTAAACTGCGAGTTGAGAAATTGGACGATGTTTTCTAATTAACTATTACTGTATTAAGTTCTTATGTTGTTAATGCCTTGGTTTAACTATATTCAAGTCATTTATCAAATATTTGTTGACTTGGTTTAACAAATGTTTATGCTTTGACGAATTTGTTCATGCTTTGAGGAATTTTAAGAGTTTTGTCCTTAATAACTCATTTTTGCAGGAATTTTAAGTATTAGGACCATGAATACACATATTCTTATTATAGACGGGCATTATACGTCTATAGTTATAGACGTCCCTGTCACAAATGAAAATGAGTAGTGCAAGTGGGTGGGAAATAGATACCCCAACTTGCCCTCCCACTTTACTTTTGTGAGAGGGTCACTATTGATAAGGCTAAAGTCGTATGACTTATATCAAAATAATCCTAAATTACTACTAACTGGTAGCCAATGGCAAGAAAGGGTCGAATCCATAGGAAGGCGTAACTATTCAGTTTGCTAATATTTAAGTCTATCTTAAAGTAGCAGTTTTCTTGAAAAGTGGTTTATTTAGCTATAACTAATTGTAAATATAATAAAGACAAATTCAATAATATTAAAAAGTCTAGGGATCGGGTTCACTAAGTCAGACATCCAGTGGTGAGATTAATTCATCTATTGAGCTTTAGATTGTTTAAGGCCGTAAGATCGGTCAATTCTATTATGTCCTTTAGATCTAAACTTAAAATGTGATCGTTATCACTAAGTCAGTCTATTCAATTGTCGCAGCCTATAATAGTCTTAACCCGGTCTGTGAAAATCCTCGTTTGCAAGACTGATTAACTAATTCTGATCAGTAATTAATCAATTAAAAGTAAGACAACAATTGAACAACAATTAAGAGCAGATTAACAATCAATTCATTAATTAACCCCTTTCTAACAACCTAGATTCCCTTTCACCCTACATTAGAAGATTAGCTACTCATACTAGAAGAAATAACAACAGTAATATGAATAAAAGATATAATTGCAAGCATAGAAGATGAACAATGAAATTGTATAAACCAGAACTTTGAATTAATAATAGGGTTATTTAACAAGGATACTCCAAACTATTGAAGTGCTTCTCAAATTACTCCGAACTTTGATTTAACTAGCAATATACCAAACTATTACACCTCTTCACTATTAATAGAATAGCCCTTTTTGTAACTTAGAGTAGCAGGTAACCAAACACGGAACTTACACCTTCATCTTCTCCCATCCAAACTTCTCCCATTAATGTTCCTCATGCCCAGCTTCATCCCTGTTCAATTTTTTTTATACCCAAATCTCCTTCAATACACCTAAATAGTTAAATTAAAATTCATATCTACAGCATTCTAATTAATAACTGATTTTTTTATACCCCACTCTCCACAAAATATGTTATCCCTATAATGTAAAACCCAAACTCACCTTCTTTATTATACTCAAATTTCCTCCTGCATTTTTTTTTCCAATTTGAATCCCGTTTCTCTCCCACTACCCCTCATACATCACCCTCTCAACCACTCCCACAATACCATCCTCAACCGCCCATTATTTACAGCATTCTTAATCACCATTCACTACAGCCGCCACCCATATTTCGCCGCCATCTTCAGCTGTCGACCACCATTCTTCACCTTCGCATCCTCTTCTCCACCGTTTCGTCTATAAAATATAGGTCACTTTGACAGTCGTGCCTCGCTTTCCTACCAGCGACCACCGCGGCTGTGACTTCGTGCATCCTCAAATTGTTCTGCCTCTTTGTCATCGTGTACGCCTCCACCAACAGTTGATTTAAATTTCGAAAACCGTAGATCCCCAAATCAATTTGGGGAAATATTAATTTCGGGCTTGGTTGGACGTGGGTGGTGTCATTATGACAGTCGAGAGTCGGGCTAAGGCAGTCCGTGATTTGCGCGTAAGTGTTTATAGATGGACGGTGGCGGTTGTGACTTGTGGTGGTGGTGATTTGCCGATGATAATGGTAGGATGTGGCATGGATGGGTTATGTAAGGATAATAAGTGGAGTGACCTGCTAAATAGGTGGTCGGTTACCCGAGTATAATCTGAGAAGAGGAGGCCAATAGTATGGTTTATTGTTAGTTAAAACAAAGTTCGGAGTATTTTGAAAAGGGGGCGATAGTTTGGAGTATTCATATTAAATAACCCTTAATAATAACTGAGGAAAGATTAGCAATACCGTAATTAGAGCATGCTTAGATCCGAAAGTAACAGCAATAAAACTAAACTAACGGTTTTCTAGGAGTTTTTAGAGTAAATAAGACGTAAAAATAAAATAAGGCACGAATTGGGCATTTATACTAAACATAAACCGATTTAGAAAACTTGCGCGAAAAGTCATCAGAACATTGTATACTCGATCGAGCATAAGGGGACTCGATCGAGTACACACCACTCGATCGAGCACAAGGAAACTCGATTGAGTACTACTTGCTTCAGCTCTTTTCTTTGTCTAGTCTTCTTCAATTCTCTTCCTTTATTCTTTAGATTTCCGTGTCTTGCTTCGTGTATTCCTTCATGTCATCTCCGCGGTGCAACATTTTATTCTTTTGCTCCCCAAATGCATCATTCCTACATTTAAACACCAAATAGCGGAAGTATAACATTCTAATATATATGACATATGTAATTTAGCACGAAAACCATATCAAAATTAACTAAGGGGAGGCATACAAATGTATATGAATATGACTCATCAACTATCCGTCTATAGCTGTAAACGGATAGTGACCATCTATAATGAGACGGACTGGAATAAATAATGCTCTTACCCTCAAGATAAAGGAAACGTTTCATTTTCTGCTTTTCAAATAAAACAATACAGTAGTGCCTTTAGGGTAGGATTTTGGTTTTGTGGTTAAAAATCCACTATGAGTTCCTTGTTATTTCTCTATAATTTCTTTAATTTAGTATATTTTCTATTCTTAGTAATGTTGTTGATTAGTTTTAGTTAAATGTTAGGTTAAGTTCTTATGTTGCTTCTAATTAACTGTAAGTCGCTTGAAGTCAAAATGTTTTTTGGTTCTTAATTTATGATTGAATAGGTTACAAAGCTAATGGTGATTAAGGTAGTGCTTGGATACCTCAATTTCATTTCATAATTATAATTTGAAATGCAGAAACTTGAATAGTGAGTTCAAAATCCGAGTTTTCTGTTTGGGAAAGTTTAGAATTTCAAATCCTCAATTGTTAAGTAATTGTCAGTCTGTCACTGCTGACCAACGAGCACCTTTATTTTTCTCTGACCCTGGTCGTTTTGCTTTAATTCTTCAAAGGAAAACGACAATGTTGATTACTTTATTTTCCCTCTAACGAGGCCTTTACCTTGGGCTCTCATCCTTAAAAATGCAAATTTGTGACTAATGGTATTATCCTTCACAATATCTCTTTGTTCATCATTAAATTAAAGAAGTGCAATTGAAGATCTGGTTTCGAGAATTCATTTTCATTTCGGTAACAGCCTTACCGCAAACTCTATTTTCCACTATCGTCCTTTACCATCTGTCATCCTTGGTTGATAGAGGATGTCTCATTATTCCTGCATATCTCGAGCTCAACTCAACTTTGATATGCTTTAACACCAGTCCAAACGCCTCTATCACATTGTCAATCCTTTATGTGTTCGTTTGCATCCAAACATGCTAAACACAAGCACTTATTATAACATTAAGGAGTCTATTCTGAAATCTTGTATTATTTTTTCAATCTGCCAGTTTGTAATGTTCTGACCCCTGTAAGACTTATCCATCCATGGTTTCAACTTTGAGAGTAATATCCTTCTATAACAAAAGTAAAAAAAGAGATGGGTAACAGTCTCTTTAGCTCCATCACAAATGTTGCAAAGACTGTTATCAGACACTCCAATCTTATTTGGATTTTTTTTGGTAAAAAAGTGAGAATATATTATTAATAAATATGAATAATAATTACTTCATCATTCAAGTGATTAGAATCACCATACAAAACTTCATTCTTATACTCCTACTGCATTCTGATTCCTATTCCTGTCAGAAGTACTTGCCTTAGAAGTTTAAATTTAATCTAAACTTGCCAGAACTACTTAGAAGTTTGAATAAGCTCAACAAAATAATCTTATGTGTTTGTGCATATATGGATCGGAGTTGGATATCAACATCAAAACCGGGTGACCCCGAGTATATAGCTGGTGTAAAAGACATTATCGATTTAGATTTTAAGAACTCTAGAGGTCGTACAAGGTTCCCTTATCCGTGCTATAAATGTCGTAATTTTTTGCATAAAAGAGTTGATGAAATACTTAATCATTTGAGTAAATCAACTTTTGATAGAACATATACTATTTAGATTTGGCATGGGGAAGATAGGGAACAAAATGTTCGGACTAATACGCCCGAAGTTCATACAAGTAATGAGGGTGATAGGATAGAGGATATGTTACGGGACGTTCAAGAAAAGTTTGATGAAAATCCGGCTGCATTTGAGTCATTGTTAACTGATTCCGAAAAGCCCTTATACACAGGCTACAAAAAATACACGAAACTGTCAAGTGTACTTAGATTATATAATCTGAAGGCAACTCATGCTCTGAGTGATACGGGTTTTACAGAATTAATTGAAGTAGTGAAAGATATGCTTCCAAGTGATAATGTTCTCCCGAGTAAAACATATGAGGCAAAAAAGATATTGTGCTCAATGAGCTTACCTTATACTAGATTATAATGAGTATGAATTATTAAAGAATTGCCCTACATGTAATGTCTCACGGTACAAAAAAAACGAAGGAACGCCGGCTAAGGTCTCGTGGTACTTTCCTATTATATCAAGATTGGAACGTCTTTATCTGAATGCAAGCGATACCAAAAATTTGACATGGCATTATAATGGCAGAATTAAGGATGGTAGACTTAGACACCTAGCTGACTCCCCACAATGGAGGTTTATTGATGGAAAATTTCCCGAGTTTGGTAAAGAAATTCGAAACTTAGGCCTTGCATTGTCTACAGATAATATGAATCCATTTCGTTCTCTTAGTACAACCTATAGTACTTGACCTGTAATTTTGGTTACGTACAACCGACCTCCTTGGCTATGCATGAAAAGAAAATTCATGATGCTTTTGTTGTTAATTTATGGCCCTAAACAACCAGGAAATGACATCGACATGTACTTAGCACCCCTTATAAATGATTTAAAGATTTTATGGGAAACGGGTGTAGAAGTTTATGATGCAGATCGAAATGAGTCATTTAACCTTAGAGCAATGTTGTTTTGCACTATCCAAGATTATCATGTATACGGTATTTTGTCTGGTATACCGTTAAAGGAAAAGCACCTTGTCCTATATGTGAGGATGGTACTACGGGAAAGTGGTTTAAATCAACTAAAAGGAATATTTATGATGGACATCGTTGCTTTTTGCCTGATGATCATTCTTATCGAAAATTGAAAAAGGCTTTCAATGGGGATCAAGAATTCAAAAGACGGCCGAAAGTGTTAACTGGTACAGAGGTGTTTGAAAAAGTGAAGACATCCAGACTATTTTTGGAAAAACTCGTGGATCCACCCTTCCTAATAAGGATATGAGAAATGCTGTATGTTTTGACGCTTACCTTATTGGAAACATTTGTTTGTGAGACATTCTTTGGATGTAATGCATATTGAGAAAAATGTATTTGATAGCTTAATTGGTATACTACTAAATGTCACAGGAAAAACAAAAGACGGTGTTAATATTCGAGATGACTTAAAAACATTAGGGATTAGGAAAGAATTACACATTGTTGACAACAATAAAAAGTTTTTGCCTCCGGTCGCTTATACAATGTCCAGAAAAGAGAAAAAAGAATTTTGTGAGTGTTTAGCGGGTGTGAAAGTCCTTGAGGATTATTCTTCTCATATCAAGAGTCATGTGTCGATGGAAAATTTGAAGCTTGTAGGTGTCAAGTCTCATGATTGTCATGTTTTGATGCAACATTTACTACCTATGGCTATTCGTTCAGTTTTGCCGAAGAATGTTCGTTCAACTATTATATAAGTGTATTCTTTCTTTAATGTTATATATAGCAAAGTCATAGATCCTAAAGACTTGAATTCCTTAGAAAGTTCAATTGTAGTCATTCTCTGCCAATTAGAGATGTACTTTCCTCCTCATTTTTTGATGTCATGATTCATTTAATTGTTCATTTGGTGAGGGAGGTTTTTGCGGTCCTGTGTACTTGAGAAACCAATATCCTTTTGAAAGAGAAATGAAGACTTACAAAGGATATGTGAAGAACCACTTTAGGCCTGAAGGTTGTATTGCTGAGCGGATTCTTTGTGAAGATGTTGAAGCATATAGTAGTGCATACCTAGGAAATACAAAAATATCTGGGATTCCTATGTCACGACATAGTGGAAGAATTGAAGGAAAATAGACTATAGGTTGTAATCTTATTGACTTATCTCATGAGCAGTGGCACATGGCTCACACTTATATTCTTTTTAATGAGAATGAAGTTGCACCTTATATAGACATACACATTGGTTATTTAACAGAAAACAATCAAAGAGCAAGTGAGAAATAATTACTAGGCGAACAAAGTAAGTCATTCAGTAGTTGGCTGAAAGAGCAGGTTAGGAGAGAGCTTGAATTTGAAGATTCATCTCGTTGCATATCTGATCGACTTAAGGCTTTAGCTTATGGGCCTAATTTTAATGCCTCTTTTTATTTTGGATATGTCATAAATGGTTGTACATTATACACTAATGAACGAGATGAAATTAGTACTATGAAGAATAGTGGGGTAGCAGTAGAAGCCCAGGCTATATGCATTTTGTTAGTGCCAAAGATAAACATCCCGTGTGTGGTAAAATGTTATATTATGGGTAGATTCAAGAGATTATTGGGTTACATTATTTAGGCTTCTCGGTGCCGGTTTTTAGGTAAAATTGGGTTGATTCTCATGCTCGAGTTGAACGTGACGAGTTTGGGTTCACCTTGGTAAACCTTCACAAGCTTAGTTACAAGGAAGATCCGTATGTACTGGCGCGTCAAGCGAAACATGTGTTTTATGTGACTGATCCAGGAGATATGAGCAGGTCATTTGTTATAACACCAAGATCTCTCCACGGCCCTCCTCTTGTTGCAGGAATACTGGGCTAGGAATGTGTCCTTCAGGTCGGCGTAACAGTATACCGACCCGTCGGGTAGCCCCTTGTACCAACTCTGTGCCATCCCATGCAGTGTCGTTGGGAAGATTCGGCACCAAACCTCATCGGGTTGCTCCCATACTGACATGTGAGACTCGTAAGCCTCGACGTGGTCGGTTGAGTCACCTTCTCCTTTGTATGCTATAGGTGGTAACTTCAGCTTAGTCGGCACCGGGTATCTAGGACGTAGGCGCTGAGGGGCTGTCTGACCACATGTCGAACGACACGCGGCGATCGACTCCTCGCATTCCTAGTCCGGCTTCTCTCCTCGTAGCGATAAGGACTTCTCCTCCGACTCTGGTGAGTCGGGCTTCTTCTCCAACTCTGACGGGTTGGGCTTCTTTCGCTCCTCCGGGGTGTGCCTCGTTCGTGCCGCGGCGACGCTGTCTTCTCACGAGTGCGAGAAGGACTTAGGTCTACCACGACCACTTTGGGCTTCTCCGGTGTCTTGACAGGGTCAGCTTCTCCTAATGCTCCGTTCAAGTTTCTTGGGGTCACATTTTGGGCCCTGGTCTCCTGGACGGTTTCCGCCGCTCTTGTCGGCGTGACAGTGTGAGCCGTCGTACTCCCAATTAAGTCCAGGAGCATCTTCAGTTTTGCTGCGTCAACCACATGTCCCATGATGGTGACACAGTCGTGCGCGCGGTGTATCCGCATATTTGGCATCCCGAATTCCGGTTGGATTACTCCGCCGGTGGAGGGTCGCGCAACTCGAAATTTTGGAAGGTATCATCTTGGTGTAGTTCGGTTTCGTCAGTAACGAATACCTCTTGTTGTTTCGACATCTTAGCTTTTGGGGTGGGTTTTTTTTTGTGTTTATATTTTTTGTTTGGGAATGAATGTGACTAGCTTCTAGTGTCTTTTCCCACAGACGGCGCCAATTGTTCCGGGTGTAATTCCAGAGCAAGTATTGTTACCACCCGTGGCTTGTAGAATGATGTCTTGAATTGAATCCCTCTTGCCTTTATCGTTCCACTCGGCCTCTCCTGCAACAATGAACGAACTGAGGGCTTGGCTTTATGCCAAGCGTACTCACTCCGACGCTCAAGTCAGTAAACTTAGAGGGGTAAGTTGTTGTTACTTGGCTAAGGATGTATTTTAGAGAGATAAGGAAGATATTACCAGATGAATAGTGATTCTTAGGTTAATTTTTGGATCATTTCCTCAATGAAGGTTGAGGAGTATTTATAGACTTTCACCTTTTGTCACGTAGTGGCCAAGTGGCCAAGTGGCTAGCAGGTGGAAAGATCGTTCTACCCTCGGCCGATGGACCAATGGCAGGCCGGCCGAGGGTCTTGGATATGAGTACGCGAATATGTGACCCGGCTGGCTAGTTGCCGGTGCCGAGACCAGTGACAGCCGATGGGTTGCATCGGCTAGGCTGTCTAAGTCGTTGACTTTGCTGTGGATATCCTTGACCTTGCTCAATGTGTTGACTTGGTCAGCGGTGCAGAATATGCCCCATCAAATTCATATGTCATTTGTTTAATTTCTAACATGAGTGAGTAGTCATTTTGTCTAGAGATTAGGGACGCCATGCATGAATAATATTTGTAAATGTTAAATTAGGTATAATATTGTTTGATAAGTTTTTATCACATGCTTGTTTTGTTTGCTAATCTTTGGTAATTGGTCAGTATCTTAGATTAATGTGTTAATTCACTTTTATAATTCGAGAGAGACGAAAATGAATTCTAAGCACGTTTTATTAGACCGACCTAGCCATAGCGAGAGCTCATAGGGACCCGTTCTATGGTTGACAATAAGGCCAAGAGGGGGTTGTTATAAGACCTAAACCATTGACAATATTACTCAATTCTCTTGATTAATTTTGAATTTTTTTTTTCTCAAATCAAAATACAATTCAATGAAGTGAAATATGAAAATTAATTAACTTAATTAATTTAAAATCTATAAGTAATATTATAAAATTAAAAAGTCTATATATATCACGCATTCATTGCACAAATCTAGATTAATAATATTATAACTAGTTTTATAACCCGTGAAATCACGGACCTTTTTCAAACATTATTTATTTTATATTTATTTAGAATATTTGTTTGGTAATATTATTTATGATCACGCAAGGAATAACGTAGCTATAGATACTCACCTCGGTGTGAATTAGAGAATGTTAACTACATTTATATTTGTAGTGTTAATTGAAGAGTCACATTTGATATATAAGCAAAGTGAGAAATTGAAGAGACCGCTACCAAACTTATTGGGGTTTTCTTATAATTTTATTACTCATATACTCCATTAATTAAAATGCAATTAAAACATTCAATAAATACTACGTACTTTCACATGATGTTTTGAGGGGTGTTAGTTAATGAGATGTGCTAAACAATCGGTACTACTCCGTATTATCAATTAAAAGAGCAAAGAGAAGGACAACAAACTCGCGTATTTTGTGTTGCAAATTGAATCATAAGGTGAAGAAGGGATGCTGATATGTTCATTTTATATACACTTTTATCCCTCATTTTAGCTCGGTTTCTATTGATTATTATATTTTAATTAGTATATTTTTGAGTTAATCTCGTGTTCTAGGTGTATGGTTGTGTTTGTTATATTTTGTAGAAATCTAAGCATTTGAAGGTGTAACACCCCCATACTCCGAGTGCCTTACCAGGACCACTCAGGTATGAAGACATCACCATCTCGGTTGCCCGAGGTATGATAATCAAATAGACAAAACAGAAACAACATTTATTATAAGTAATTTAATGAATAAGTACAATCCTTGAAACCCAAACTTAAAGTACAATACATTATTCCAACCTAACTGTCCTCAACTGAAATAGAAATAAAAGCTAAACTACAGCGGAAGACTCTATCGTCATGTCGTGGCCATCCCAGCTATCCCCGTATCATCTCTATACCTGCTCAATATCTGCTCACCATCCCCGAATGGATCACCGCAGGTTTACAAAACAACACCGGGTCGATCTAATCACACAAACAAGATAGACAACAATAACAAGATACACAGGCAATTGAACTGTCACCCACACACACACACACACACACACACCAACTCCCATCATCTCAATACGACGTCCACCTTTGGACCACCACGCCAGATGGGGGACCGCAGCCGTTCCCACCTAAGCCCCGCTCATCGTACGAGCGATAACCCTGTCCCATTAATGTGCACATCCCCTTCCGTGGCGGGTTCCACGAAGGGCGAAACTAGGGCATGAGATCACTCCCGCAAGTGACCCCACTCAGCCGAGAACGCATCTCGAGAGCCATAGAAACCAATCACAAACACAAACACAAACACAATCACAATCACAATCACAATCACAATCATCGTATCACACAACTAACTACAGCACCTCACCAATATCCCATTATGGGACTAATACTGAGTAGGAAATCCTACCTGGAAAGCACAACACGCAGACGGTATCTACAGCTGTATCAAAACGGCTCCTCTATGAATTCTCCTCCTACCATACAACACATAGATGCTACCATTCAAATACTACTCATAAAAACCCCCAATTCCTAAATTAAGGTTTCATCAATCTTAACAAAACATAATATAAATTATATTAAAAGCTTACCCTCGACGCAAGGAATCCAACGACACGAACTACGATACGAACTGACCGTCTGAACTCCGGGAATTGTCAAGAACGCGATTAGGAAGAAGAACTAGTTGCTTTCTCTCTTAAACAGGTTTTAGGTTTTGTAAAAAGTGATTTAAAACAATTACGAATATGTTTAAATACCTTAATCGCGTAATTAACAAAACCCGAGAAAACTCCCCCGTAAAACCGGACACTCGATCGAGTACCCAAGGTACTCGATCGAGTACCCCCTACTCGATCGAGTGCCCCACTACTCGATCGAGTACCCAACAGTCGAAACTGTTTTTATTCCGCAACTTGCCCTTACTCGACAGAGTAAGGGCTACTCGATAGAGTACCCCAAGACTTATAAATACGGAGTATTACAGTCTTCCCTCCTTAAAAAGAACTTCGTCCCCGAAGTTCAACCCATACATAAAAACAACCATACTGACTCGACCAAGACACAACAACTTAGCTAAGGACTCAAGAACTCGACCGAACATAGAACATGAACTCTTAACCCCCACTCTACCAACTATGTTTACTTCCACAACATGATCACTATATCGTATCTACCACATATATATATTTCTCACGACACCAACTCCATACATAATCAATTACCATCCTCTAATGCTGCTAGCTCCATAATATCATCAACTATCAAATCTAAAATCAAGACACTCATAGACATCAAACGGAATGTTACATTCTACCACCCTTAAAAGGAACTTCGTCCTCGAAGTTTACTCACACTCATAACCTCATCATCCAACTGTCAACACTAGTGAAATATTCTCACACTCCTAAACATCACGCTACTACAAGCATGACCATGGCCTTTTATAAGTATCATCCACAAAACAAATCCCTCCTTCACGCTACGCTAACACTCTACTTCCAATTATATTACAATATGCACCACCATGAAACTCTCTTTTATCGCATCTACTCCTCTTAAGACAAATGTTACGTCCTCGTAACTCACTAATACTAAATCTTAGATATATCTTTTCATTCCCCTCTTTACCACCACATGTCAAAGATAACCGTCTATAAACCAAACACTCACCATGCATATATCCAAGGCTCTCTTACTTAAACATTTCTCATAACTCAACTCATTTGGCATACCACCTAACATATACCATAAAACTCGTAGCAAAATCACCATACCAACTCTTCATTATTACTGCAAAACAACATACCTCTCTATGTAAGGCACTTATCTCCCAGAAGCATAACTCACGATCCACACTCGTTACGTACACGCACACTAGATCCTCAAGTTCTTTCTTCCATTACCGCAAAACCCATACACAACTTAACATGACACTAATTCCCAATACCCTACACTCACTGTCTCAACAAAAGATTATGAACCACCTGCATCTTTCGGGTCATTACCACACATGTTCTACGACTCACTTGCCATTACCATGTCTATCAAACCTTAACTAGAACAAGATCATATTTATTGAACAACCTCTCACAACCGTGTCCCATTAACAGAATGTCACTATACTATGACAACAACGAAAACATATACAACTCTATGTATATCATACTCTACCCTCATTCCCAACTTAACCAGGTAAAGAAAACATCAATAAACAAGACAACTGTCTATCTACACAAACTGAAACTCGCAGGGAACAATATCAAACAAAACAACAATCTATGTATAACTGCTATGTACTTTCGAAACTCGAATCATAATCATCCTGCCTACTCCACCACAACCGGTGACGGCATCACAACACCGCCACCAACAACACACCGATGCGAAAATACCCGCATCACAACACTAAATATCGTGCTCGGATCACCACCCGAGGCACCACAACCACATCGATAGTCATCACGATCGCATACAACTCCCATAAATACGACTTAAATAATTTCTCGACAAGAAAAACTTACTCAAATCCACTTATTAAATCACCACGCAACATATGATATGGATAAACAGATAAGCATCTCATGAACATCATCTCTACCATTTCACGGAATACACACGTGTTATTAATACACACAAAATTATAACTAGCCATGTTAAATTAATCAAATTATTACCCTTTTGGATATCATTCAATTAGTATACCGTACCCAACATAAATTACAAAACAATCATATAACAACTTTATAATTATCACACCATACCACTTCTTGTGAGGTCCGAACCTCACACAAACATTTATATATAACATAGACCCATAATCACATCCAACCAATCAATCCCGATCACGTAAGTTACCACTCAACCAAGGTTACCCACACCCGAGCTTAACTCGCATGCCCCTCATCACATTCTTCCATTCGCATGCCCAACACCTTCTGCCATACATAACCATATAGCTAACACTCACTATGAGAAACCGTCTCCCAAGACTATGTCTTATACTTCCTCACAACCATACTTATCAATTCAGTCTCTACAAAATCAGCCTCTTTAGAATTACCATCTCTCTAACATACCGTCACTCTTAACCATTAGTCAAAATCCATAACACTACCACTATCCGGACATTGAACCCTTTTCACTCATCTCTAAACATCACGATTTCTTTCCTATCTTAGGTTAACATCCCAAACAACGAACAACAAACCCATCAACAAAATTACCTCAACATTATTCCCAATACTATCTTATTTGTATTGTCATCTAACTCTCCACCAAAATCTCAAATCATGCAGGTATTCTACCAACTTCTTGCTTTCCTTAATTCCTCAAAACTCAAAACTAATCATGTTGTTCTGGAACTTCTATATAACGGTAAACTCAAATCCTCATGATAGTATCATACATCTCGACGATTCCTTACTTTTATATCACATAACCTCGGTGGACATTTCCTTAGTTTTATTCCCCTCATTCTTTTCTTTTGCCCTTGACAAAATCCCTTATTAACTCAACCCTTCATTATTTCTATCTAACTCTCTAGTGCTCCGGTTACCTTCTCATTGTTCAAGAACTCACATCTCATTATTTTATATCGATATCATCTCCCCCTTCCTTACCATAGATATCCTCTTATTATGCTATCACTCACCCTTGCCACTAATTTATCCATACAATCAACGTTCACTGTTCAAACAATTGCATCTCCTTTGTACCTCTCTAGAAATCCAAATTTATTTCATACCATTAATTGCCCAAGGAAGTCACACAATAGTTTCATCTCTTAAAAAGCCAAATCTCCACCCCGCGACATGTCTCCACAAAGTTCACTATATACCACTCTTCTCAACCCCTTTAAAACGAACTTTCATTATGTATATTCTTAACCCACACGACTCTTAACTACCTCCCTCCATAATTCTTTACACATCCCAGGTTGCTACTATCCACATCCTTTCTTTCACTCTTTTCATTCTCACGTTCCTTAAACTTACGTCATGCCTTGCTCACATTCACTTATATTTTCATTACTCAACATACAATCATGTCACTCATCTCGTCTCACACAACATGCTCTATGCCTCAATTAAGTCTTACCAATCCCAACACATATAAATCATGTCCTCCCCACCGAACTCATACTCATCATAGGTGCCACTCTTTACACCACAAAATTGGGTAACTTACGCGTCAAGACCAACATACATGTAAAACAATGCATAAAGAAGCAAAATGACGCCTTTGAATTAAACATAATATGCAACGAAGTCAAAAGATAAGCATATGACCCAAAACAGGGGTCACTAGATCGAGTACAGGCCACTCGATCGAGTAAGTGACTTACTCGGTCGAGTAGGTGAAGATCAGAAGCACGTAAACAAATTACCAGGGCTACTCGATCGAGTAACTAACGTACTCGATCGAGTGCCCCCCTTACTCGATCGAGTACCGAGGATACTCGATCGAGTACCCCAATTCTCAGCACTGTCCAGTTTTCGTAAAACAGTCATAACTCACTCATTTCTTGATCAATTTGGGCGTGTGACCTATCGTTAGAATCGTAAAAGGACAAGCTATCACCTCCAATTGGAATCACATCAAAATCATTTATGAATCTCAAGTTATAACAGTTTAAAGACAACCTCTTTATAATCGAAAAACACAACTACTTGATTTTACTTCCAAACAACTTAAACAACAACCAAGCAAACAAAACCAGTCCAAAACTCATAAAACCAGTATTCATAATCATATGTTACTACTTTCAAAAGCCAAACAACAACATTACAATTACACTTCGTCACCTAAACATATTCATAATCACAAAATTCATATTCTTATGCAATTGCTACTCCATCTTTTCCAATCAATTCATCTATTTCCAACACATTACTCATCATTCTCATACACTTTTCTAACAATTTCAACCAACATTGTAAATCAACTATCATGCAACATGCTTTCAATCAACAACATATGAAATCACATTATCACCATCTTTTCTACACATTCCCTATTCTCCACATACATACATCCACTGATTAATGCCACACATCACTCCATAGGTACACAAAGCACAAGGTAAACACATAGCGATCCCGACTCATATCCCATGTGACCGGTTCAAAATTATAGGGCGAGTTCGCGACTTTAGGACGTCTCCCAAGTCTTTGCATTAGCTCCTACAACCTTTACCCCGGATTCATTTTAATTGACTCCCTATATTCATTGGATTCATTGGTTACAGGTTTCAGGATCGTCGCTCTGATACCATTTGTAACACCCCCATACTCCGAGTGCCTTATCAGGACCACTCAGGTATGAAGACATCACCATCTCGGTTGCCCGAGGTATGATAATCAAATAGACAAAACAGAAACAACATTTATTATAAGTAATTTAATGAATAAGTACAATCCTTGAAACCCAAACTTAAAGTACAATACATTATTCCAACCTAACTGTCCTCAACTGAAATAGAAATAAAAGCTAAACTACGAAATGGAAGACTCTATCGTCATGTCGTGGCCATCCCAGCCTATCCCCGTATCATCTCTATACCCGCTCAATATCTGCTCACCATCCCCGAATGGATCACCGCAGTTTACAAAACAACACCGGGTCGCACTAATCACACAAACAAGATAGACAAGAATAACAAGATACACAGACAAATGAACTGTCACCCACACACACACACACACACACACCAACTCCCATCATCTCAATATCGACCGTCCACTGGACCGAGCCTCCGCCGATGGGGACCGCAGCCGTTCCCACCTAAGCCCCGCTCATCATACGAGCGATAACCCCGTCCCATTAATGTGCACATCCCCTTCCGTGGCGGGTTCCACGAAGGGCGAAACTAGGGCATGAGATCACTCCCGCAAGTGACCCCACTCAAATGAGAACGCATCTCGAGAGCCATAGAAACCAATCACAAACACAATCACAATCACAATCACAATCACAATCATCGTATCACACAACTAACTACAACACCTCACCAATATCCCATTATGGGACTAATACCGAGTAGAAATCCTACCCGAAAGCACAACACGCAGACGGTATCTACAAATTTGTATCAAAACGGCTCCTCTACGAATTCTCCTCCTACCATACAACACATAGATGCTACCATTCAAATACTACTCATAAAAACCCCCAATTCCTAAATTAGGGTTTCATCAATCTTAACAAAACATAATATAAATTATATTAAAAGCTTACCCTCGACGCAAGGAATCCAACGACACGAACTACGATACGAACCGAACCGTCGAACTCCGGAATTGTCAAGAACGCGATTAGGAAGAAGAACTAGTTGCTTTCTCTCTTAAACAGGTTTTAGGTTTTGTAAAAAGTGATTTAAAACAATTACGAATATGTTTAAATACCTTAATCGCGTAATTAACAAAACCCGAGAAAACTCCCCGTAAACCTGACACTCGATCGAGTACCCAAGGTACTCGATCGAGTACCCCTTACTCGATCGAGTGCCCCACTACTCGATCGAGTACCCAACAGTCGAAACTGTTTTATTCCGCAACTTGCCCTTACTCGACAGAGTAAGGGCTACTCGATAGAGTACCCCAAGACTTATAAATACGGAGTATTACAGAAGGCTCTTTCCTATCATTTTATACACCAAGTTCACTAAGCTAAACAAGGCCAAATATTGGACTAAGTGTGTGAAGATTGCTTGAGTTTTTCATGGAGAAATTTATGGATCAATATGTGTAATGCAAATGATGCCAACAATCAAAGTCAAAGCCCAATGATCAAGTCCAAGTCAAGGTGGAAAGCTTAGGATTCCAACATGCATGGGATACTTTTTGGAGGCTCTAAAGATGATAGATGAGGCATTTACCCGGGTGATTAAGGAGCATTAAAGTATAAACTTTGGATTCCTCAAGCAATTAAGAGAGGAATTAAGAGAAATTACCCGGAAACACACGACCCCGATTGGGGTGGGGTGGCCCCGATCGGGGTTACATGCCCCTTGGTGATTTACGTTTCACTCTCCTCTCCTATAAATAGGAGAGGCATTTTAAGGCTTTAGGCATCTTATTTTACGTCCAAGTTTACTTACAATAAGCCTCAAGCAATATATTTTCACTCATTAGTTTTCATTTTAGTTTACATGTTGTTAAGCATTCCTTAGTTAATCTTTCAACATTTTGTACTTCAAGATATTCTCAAGCATTTGTTATCCAAGCTTTTGGTTATTAGTTATTTGTTCTTCCATATAAGTTCTCCTTTATAAGGTATTTCTTATTCCAAGTTTACAATTTACATTGTTATTTTAGTTACGACATAGTTATTATATTCAATCATCTTATTTTATATTAGCATTATTCCTTTCATATGTTATATCATCTAATTAATATAAATCATATAACCATGTTTAACATTTCTCATAATTTAGTTTGCATTTTACATTTAAGTATGAGTAGCTAAATTTCCTAGTCTAAAGGCTAGGGGAGCCATGCAAAATCAAACATATAACATGATTAAATAAAGTTCATAATAATATTGATCAATTGTTTCCATCACATGTTTGCTTTGTTATGCTTAATCTTTGATTATCGGCCGTAGTCGTAGATTAAATTTGTTCATTCGTTCTAAAGTCGAGAGGCACGAAATTGAATTAGACTAAACATGTGTGGTAGGATGACCTAGTCATGGACGAGAGTTTTTCTAGGACCCGGTCTATGGTTGATACTAATGCCGTAAGGTGGGTATCTTTAAGCCTAAGCAATTGACAAAATTATTAGTACCAAATTTATCATGTTATTATGTTGACCTTTGCATGAGTGACCCAAACCCTTTAGACTATCTTTTATCATATTATTTACATTGCATTTTTGTTAATCATCAACCAAACAAACCAAACCCAAATCGTAATCGACCTTGATAAAAATCCACCCATAGCAATTCACAACGTAATTCTGGTTTCCTTGTGTTCGACCCCTATTACTACATTAATTTGTGTCTAGGGAAATTATTTTTGCATAGGTACGCGATAAACCTATCAGATGCAATTTGCTTCTATTGCAAATCATAATAAGGAGGTTTTAAGAATTTGAAAAATGGATTTATGTGATTATGTTACCCACTCACGCCCACAATGGAAAAAGAGAATTCAATTCATAAATTTATAGAAAGCTTCCATTTAGAATCAATTTATTATAGATAAATAAGCGGATTAGTTTTTTCATTACATAATGATTCTCTCTACAATTTTTTTCAATATAGGACAATTTTATCTAGGCGCGAAGTAATGTCTGACTTTACGACTTCATTGCAAGTATGGTTGATCGTCTTCTATGCCTCTTGAAACCCTTGAGGGGCGTTTGTTTTGTTCATGGGTATGGATTTGGAATCAGGAATTATGCCTGCCAAGGTATGGGATGGGAACTCGATTTCTCATACCTTGTATTTGTTTCATTTCCAGGCGGTATGGGTTTAGAAGCAATCGTAATTAATAATCTTTGAAATACAATATTTTAATAATTATTTTTAATTAAAATCGTGTAAATAAAGATTTAATCAAAATTATATATAAATGATTTTAATTATAATATTAATATTTTTTTCAATTTTTGTTATTTTTAATTTGATACCCATGGGTATCAATTTCATACCCACTCCCCTTCTTAGGTATGAGTTTGGCTCATTCCAAACCCGTACCTTATACCTATATAGGGTGAACCAAACACCCCTTAAATGAATTGCATGGAGACTACTCGATGTCATAATTCCCCTCCTCCGTTTGTAGTCTAAAGTTGTCGTCAAATTCCGTTATTTAAGTACAGTGGTGTCATGCTCATCATCGAGAAATATATTTTTTGATATCGCTTTTGGGTTTTTCTAACATGTGCCCTAAGGGCACATGTTAAGAAGTTAAGTCGAGAAAGATTTTCAACATTATATCACTAATTATGGCAAGTATAAGTTTTAACTCTAGTTTGTGATTATATATTCTCAACAAACTTTCCCTACTTAATTTCTTATCATGTGCCCTAAGGGCACATGTTAGAAAATCCGATCATTTTAACCAGTTTACTAAATGAAAATATATTAATGAGCAATTCCATGTCAAGGAAAACCATCTAGAGTGAACTAATAATGCAAGAGAAATGCTTTAATATCACCAAATTTCAAGCACAATAAAAGTAATTTAAAAAAAAATTGCTTCTATAAACAGAAAATATCTGAAATTTCTAGCATATCTAGCTGGAACCGTATAGATATGGGACTATGTGGCACTCCTAGCTGACAGTCATGCGTTCTACATCACGCTTTTTTGACATTTTCTCTCTTCAACATAGCTACATACTTTAACCGACGATGATTTTGGTATTCAAAGGCCACAAAGTTACAAAAACGTCAATAATGAAAATGTAACAAAATAAGGAGTCTTAGCATACATTATTTTCAAGAAGCGGTTATTTCCTCTTTCACGTTTTCATAGCTCTACCTTAAGCTACCGTCTCGGCAAGCGTTAATTGTCTGTGAAATATGGTTGCTTTTGCTCTCTAGCCGTCATTCTCTCTTCATCATTCTAACTACACACACTAAAACTTGCATAATTTAGCACATAGTAAACCTACATATATAAATATAGGTGTTTTCTTCCTAAACGTAAATTATTATGGGTAAATGAGTAATACACAGAGCCAGCATAGGAAACACAAGCCAAATAAAGTTTGTTAGAAAAGAATATCTACAAATATACATGATAGTTCTGCATATATAAGCAATAGTTTCCATAACTAATCCGGAGTATTAAAGTTTACAAGCAACTTAAATGTTTCAATATCCATCAATTTCCCTGCACAACCAAATCACAATAAAACAATTTAAAATTAGACAATAAAATAGCGTAAATGTTGCAAAGTAGAAATGCAAAGCATATTCCCCTATACCTTTGTCAATGCTACGAAAAAAAGAGGAATTCTAAAATAAATACTCCCGTGGTAGTCTCCGTACGTATTTATATCCTCAAAATTGCTTATATGTGAAAAGTCATGTTGAAACTTGAAACGTACAAAATCCTTTCAATTACATTTCTTGTGGAGATTGATTCCCTATTTATTTTCTTATTTACTCTTTTAACTTATTACCACTCTTTAATAATCCCCTATTTACTAAATGAATAGGCGAAACTCTTATTTTTCCCACCTAAATAGTATTTCCTAAAATAAAGTGTAGTATTTTTAGCATATATTATATTATCTCACAATCTTTTAATGACACAATCTTTTAATGGCACAATCTTTTAATAAATTTAATATTTAAAATATTCTATATTATTTCACATTATACATAAATTTATCTCCATTATTATATGATAAAAAAACTGTATACTTTTTTTTTTTAAATAATTGTACATAAAAATTCATTGACTTTTAATGATAAGAAGTTGCACAAAAATGTTAATAGTAAAAATATTTTAAAAATAACATCATTTTAAAAATAAAATCATTAATTTCTCAGTAAAAAAGAAAACTTTCATTAAAATATTCATTTCATGACTTTTTACAATTTTAATTTTTATTGCTCAAATTAAAATAAAGTGATGAGAAACATAAAAAAATAAGTGGATTATCAATTTAAAATCCATAAATAATACGGAGTACACTAAAAAGTAAAATTTTATAAATACCGTGCATATATTGCACGGGATCTAAACTAGTGGTTGCATTAAGTCTCTTAAACTATTCAGCGTCCCTTCTATTCCTTTTTACTACGTAGATTGGCTACTAGGAAAAGCAAACGAGATGATTAGCTTTTGACACGTGGACAAATATGATGTCAAAGTTACCCTTTTTATATTATTTTATAGATTATTAATTCTATAAAACTCTTTTACATATTTCATTACTCATTTAACCATTTAATATATTCCCGACCTCCGGGTATAAAAGATCAATTTGAGATGAGATGGGTTGGATGGACAGGTGTTTCTGTCCCTGATAAAAAGGGACAAAAATCCCTTCAAAAGCTCTTGAACCAGAGGTCTAATATTAATTTTTTTATTTTTATTATAACGGAATATGTCTTTGATTTCGTTTTTAACAATTCCACTAATCCATATATTTCGATTAATTATTGTAGAGATGCATACCTGTTTTCCTTGATGATGACACGGTTGATGGGTATTACAACGGTTATTCCAACAACATTCATTGGCCTTTGTTCAACCACTTCAGCCTTCCACAACCCCATGACCTTGAAACTGCGAGACTTACAATTTCGCAATTTACTACATATAAAAAAGCAAACGAAATATTTGCTAGGGTGGTGATGAAAAATTATAAGGAAGGTGATATCATGCGGATCCACGATTATCATTTGATGTTACTTCCTAAATTTCTTAAAACCGAAAACAATAGAATTGAAATAGGCTGGTTTTTGCATACTGCTTTCCCGTCCTTTCAATGTTACAGAGCACTGCCTTCAAGGAAGAAGCTCCTTGAGGCTATTGTTGCTGCTGATTTAATTGGGTAAGTCTCTTTATTATTAATTACTCCCTCTGCCCCGGTCATTTGTTTTGAGGCATCGCAGTCATTTGTTGTCCTTTCTATTTTAAGAATGAAGTTGATGAGTAATTCGATCATTCACACTCAATTTATTCCACTTGTCATTTAGTAATTGAATTGGCCCCCTACCCCTTTCCTTGGTCTTTGTGCTAAAACCAAAGGATAACAAATGACCGGGACGGAGGAAGTAGTTAACAAAAAGAATAAGAAAAGAGAACTAAAAAAAATGCAAAAAAATATGGCAGTAGCACAACTAATTATCACAAACAATAGTCATATTAAATCAAACATAGTTCAAACGAACCAGGGATGTATTTATAAAAATACAATAGCTTCGCAAACACACAACTAAAACTCTTGGTAGTAAAAAAAACATGTTATGCCTACCGAAAATTATTTTTAATCTTTTGGACGGAAGTATTGTTAATTAAATAAGTTGATATTTACTTCTTTTCTTTTTAAAGGTTCCATATTGATGATTACTAGGTTGAAAGCCCGTGCAAACGCACGGGATAATTAACTTAGTTATAATGAAAATAAATAATATAAGGCTTTAATTTTTACATATAATTATTTGTTTACATATGATTACAATATTTCTTTCAATGAAAAATAAATTTCACTCTTGTAAAGATAATACTAGAAACTCTAATAAGATACCTCTAAGACAATACTTAAGACACTGAAAAGATTTTAAGTTGCTGACACGTAAGTTCAAAGATGACTCATATTTATAACCATATCCTTATTATTTTTCAATGTGAGACAAATAACATACCAAGAAATACACCATCTTTTTCGTACTTAGTACTATACTATGTTCGTACGTTTTTGTTTTCTATTTTTTATCATAATTAAAATATGTGCAAATAATAAGAAATATATACTCTAATGGTTGCATTTTTTTATCACGAATCTAATCATATAATTTCCACAATTTTTGTTTTTTACGATACTTTATTGTCAAATGAAATGTATAAGTGTTTATATAAAAATTATAAACATCACTTAAAGATAATATAGGAAATATGTATTATAATAATTAAAACGTTCTATACATTATTTTCTATATATCATATTGTAAGAGCTCTCTAAGACAATATTTGAGAGACTCAAAATATTATGGGTTTATACCTAAGTTTCAAGGATGCATTCTATTTATCATAACCCACCTTATGCTAATCTTTCGATGTGCGGCAATTCTATTATTTATATGTTCAATTTAGGATATATAACATACTAAGAAGTATACCATCTGTAATATGTGCAAATAATACGAAACCTATACTTTAATGATAACATTTTTTTACCATAAATTTAATTATATTTTTTTCATATTTTTTTTAACTATATCATAGGATCACCCACCTAGCTTATACAATTATTGATCTTTGAGAATATAGAATAAGTATTTTCACTAATCTAATTGTTTAAATCACATATTTCTAATTTTTTTCCTAACACGAAGTTTAATATGAAATGGAGGAATCAATAAAATGTATAAATAAATAAAATATGCTTTTTTTTTCCTGGTGCGATTTTGAAAAGAAAAATGAGATGGTGCCATCGAGTGACACTCAAATTGGGCGCCACCGGGGATATTATAGTAAATTACCTAGTTATTTTCATTTCCTTATCCTTAAATTTAAATTTCAAACTAATTAGTAGAAAAGGGTAGTTTAGGAATTTAAAAACCCGTAACTAACTAAGAATTTTCTCGAGTCTTGCCACTTTTTGAGGAGGATCGTTGCAACAAACAAGATAGTGTTGTTTGTGTCTTTCCACTGCATTTGTTTATCAAGTAAAATGATGCAGACATGCGGTTAATTCAGGCCTTCATGAATCATGGAAGGTCGTAAGGCAGTGTGTATGAGTATTATAGTTCATCGAATGGAATCATGGATAAGGCAGTAGATCAAAACCCAAGCTTTTTTTTTATTCATGGCCGGGTAAGGTCACAAGATTAAATTAAGAGAACCATTTGTTACATATCAAAATTTCATAATTAATTTCAGTACCTTCTTCACCAATGGATCATATTGTATTTTTTCTTTTGTGGTCGGGTTTGTAGATGAATAACGAACCCCGGTGGATAAAATTTACAATACAATGATGAAAAATCGTTACTAATGATGGCGATATTTTAGAGTAAATCAGGTTTGGAGTACGGAAAATATTAAATTTAATTTAGTTAGAGTTCATTTTAATTCAATAGGTATAAAATTACGTACCTACCCTTAAAGGTTTGGCGCAAAAACAAAAACTAATACTTTATTTTTCTATTTTTACTTTTCTTTAATTACGGTGGCGTCGAGATTCTGTGCCACCAGGTGGCGTCGTATCGCCATCCTTTCAAAAAATGGTTAAAAATAACGTTGTGTTTTAGTCTTACTCAAATGTTATGAGGCATAATAATTACCTATATTTAAGAGTTAAAAAGATTTTGTTCTACTATTTATCAAAGTAAAAAGCTAATTATTGATTTGTTTGTGTACTCACGATCTTTGTATATAACACCTGATTTTATTATATTTTATAAATTTTCTATCTTAGTGTAGAGATTATCATTATTAATGACAAATTAATAACCAATTTACGTATACTTAGCACCTAACACCATTTTATTTTAAGTTATGATTTTGAAATAAATAAAGTTATTTATACTATCAATGGTCTTAAAATAATCATATTATAATATCACTAATATGTAATCGCCTTTATAATTATTTACGTGATTAATATTTGTATGTTATTGTTGTAACTGACGCGTGTCGTTAATACAAACTCTTATAAGAGATATCTAAGACAATACTTGAGAGACTTAAAATATATAATAGCTCTCTAAGACAACACTTGAGAGACCCAAAATATTTTGGGTTGATAAGTAAGTTTAAAGGATGAATCCTATTTATAATCATAAGATCACCTCACCTTATGATAATTTTCTAATGTAGGACAATTCAACATTTTTACGTTGTGGAACGAATAATATACATAGAAATAACTATATTTTTCGAACCTACTTTGACATCAAACCATATTTAATAATAAGCAAATACTATACTATCTACTAATATTCGTACGTTTTTTTTTTCTATTTTTTTATCATAATTAAAATGTGTGCAAATGATATGAAATCAATACTCTAGTGATAACATTTTTTTTTACCACGAATTTAATTATATAATTTTCACACTTTTTTTTACGATGTTTTTTTGTCAAATGGTATGAGTTTTTATATAAAAATTATAAACTTCACTTAAATGTAATATAAAAATATATATCATATTTCGGAGATGATGATACAAACTTTTAAGATCTTTCTAAGATAATACTTAAGAGACTTAAAAGATTTTGGGTTAATATCTATGTTCTTAGGATGACTTCTATTTATAATCATATGATCACCCCACTTTATGCTAATTTTTCGTTGTGGGACAATTCTATTATTTATACGTAGTATATTTACCTCACCAACATTATTTTTCAATGTGGGACATATAACATACTATGAAATACACTTAACATTTGCAAATTATATGGAATTTATACTCTAACGATACCATTTTTTACTACAAATCTAATTATATTATTTTCATAATTTTATAAATAATGGTTTTTTGTCAAATGAAATGTAAGAGTTTTCAGGTAAAAAATAGAAATATGACTTGAATATAAATTAGGAAATATATATTATATACTATATACTATATACTATATTATAATAATTAAAAGATTATCCACTTTATTCTTTACATCAAAAATTATTATTTATGAAACTTTCCGAAATTGATTTTTGATGATGTGGACAACTTAGAATCGCTCGAAAAACGCCTCTTTTATAAATATATATAGATGTGAACAATTCTGTTGAGACTTGTACCAAACTTATTGGACTTGAACGGGTACCTCAAGGTATTCAAGACGTCAAAGAAAAATTGACCCGCGTGATTTTGGTATGTTTAACTTTTGAGTTTTGTTAGAATTTCAATTTGTATTTAGAACGTGTTCATTATATGGATTCAGATTCTAAATAATTGTTATTCATTTATGTTTCTTTCTCCCTAATAACAGTTTTTGTTTCATGGCGCAAAAGTTTTTTCAAGAACTTGCCACCCCTCAAATTCCAATGATTATTAAAAAGCTTAAATAAAAAAGTAAAGGCCGCAAGGTATGTATGTGGCAGTTACTCTTTTGTAACATGCTTTTAAAAATCATTAGTGATGGAATTGTCCTCTTTACTTATTTTTTCTTAATCTATATCAGATAATCTTAGGCGTTGGTCGCCTTGATCCAATAAAGGGAATTCCACATAAATTATTCGGCTTCCAAGAGTTTATGGAAACCAACCGTGATTGGTGGGACAAGATCCTGTTCTTTCAATTGCTTGTTCCGTCAAGAACTTATGTCTCCCATTGTATGTTTCTTATTTAATTATTTACTCGTTCCATTGTTTATATTACGCATACCAAAAAAAAAATTGTTTATATCATCGAGTATGTTTAACGACATAACGATGAAATGTTACTGTATTTTCGTTTTATTTCTTCTTTTTTCTAAAAACAAGGAGAAATAGAAACATCAAAAGAAGTAACGTTTACATACTTTTATAATGACATAAGAAGAAATGTTATTGTATTTTCGTTTTATTTCTTCTTTTCTAAAAACAAGGAAAAATATGACCTTTTCTAATATCTTCTGTAATATGAGCCACCATTCTTATCTTTTGCAAATCAGGAACTTGAAATAGAAATAAATACAATTTTTGGGAAGATGTGTAGTGATTTTTCTACAATGTTCACCAGACATCCAGTACTTGTGAAGGTATGTCGTTCAATAGTTATATTTTATTCTTTTACAAGTTAATGAATCTTTCCCTAAATTACTCTAAAAATAATAATATCTTACTTTGATTATTTTTCTGCAGCATAAGTCTTTGCCATTCGACGAACTTTGTGCTCTTCTTTCATATGCCGGTAAATATAACAATAGCTAAATTTTTACGTCCAAGTGTGTTTTTGCGCTAACCAATTAACATTATTTTTTATCCTATGCTAATTGACGCTAGATGTAACATTGATTACATCGGTAAGTGACGGGATGAATTTAGTTAGCTACGAATATGAGGCATGCCAAACGGAAAGGAAGGGCGTCTAATTCTTAGCGAGACAAGTACATGAAAATTTATTGTTGTCCACGAATCTTGTTTATGCATATCGATATACATAAATTAATTAGTTTTTCATATGGTCAGAATGCTGGAGCCGCGAAATTTTTGAGCGAAGGGGCACTCGTGGTAAATCCTTGGAGTGTTGGTGATGTGGCATCAAAAATTAAAGAAGCATTGGAAATGCCATATAATAGAAAGAAACAAAATGCATGAGGTCAATTTTGAATATGTGACAACCAATACGACATAGAAATGGGAAAAAAATTTTATTAGGTTCGTGGACGTAAACTCATTTGCATAATAAAACACCGTTTTTCTACATACTCTATAATATTTGTATAACATTATTATTTGTTTTGGCTTGGTTACAGAGAGCTAACCGAAATAAATGAAGACATGTTCACAAGTAGGATGTTAATTTGCGCGAAAACAAAAAAGGACACCAAAAAAAGAGGAGGATATCAACTTGTGCACAAAAAAAAAGTAGTAGGATGACTTTATTAGGAATATTAGAGATTACTAGGTTTGTGAACCGTGAAATTCACGGGTTTATCTGTTTTAGTTTTGATATTTTTATCGTATTGTTAATATTTGTTCGAGCAATTAGTTGTTGATGCATTTAAAAATATACAGTCTTAAAATACATAGAAATTAGTTAGTTAATACCTTATTTCTTTGACAACTTTGGTTTATTTTTTTAAATCGAATCCTGCAAGTGACAATGTGGTAGCTACTAATTTTGAGAAAATTAACAACGGAGCAATGACAAAGACGACTAATTATATATACGTGTGTTTTACTCCGCAATATAATAAAGAGAATTTTTTAAATATTAAAAGTTGACACCATCCGTATATAATAAATTCCGTATGGAAAAATCTTCAGTAGCGCCTTATAAGGTTGTAAACTTAATACCTCAGTATAGTCATCTCCAAATTATTTCCAGACCTCTCCATCAACCCTCCCATAGAAATATCTTTGAAGTCTTATCACCACGTGCATGATTCAAATATTATTTACAAACGAAAAACATTTATTATATCGATAGAAAATATTAGATATGATTCAACGGTATAGTCGGTATCTACTCCATTCATTACGAATTAAATTTTTATTTTATTTTCTCAATAATCTAAAAAACTATATTCCCTAAATTCGAATTCCAAAAGGTTCATAAAATTTTTTAAGTTCCTTATTACTATTTCAAGAATTTGATCCATCTCTTGTTATACTTATGTCCACGATCCTATATAAAAATAAAAATAGTATTAAAGATTATAAAATAATCTATTCCGTTTTTGAGAAAAAAAAAACACATAAAGTTAATAATATACGAATTGATGGGGCATATTCTGCACCCCCTGACCGAGTCAACATATTGAGCAAGGTCAAGGATCAAGAGACAGCAAGTCAACATGTTAGACCGCCTAACCGACGCAGCCTAAACTCCCTTATCTCTCTACAATATACTGTGTCAAGTAACACACAACTTAATCCCTTTAAGTTTACTGACTTGAGCGTCGGAGTGAGTACGCTCGGTGCAAAGCCGAGCCCTCAGTTTGTTCATCGTTTCAGGAGAGACCGAAAGGAAGAGTCGAAACAAGGAAGACATCCATTCACCAAGCTTACGTGGTAAACAATACTGCTCCGGAATCTACACCCGGAACAATTGGCGCCGTCTGTGGGGATATGGTACGGCCTGAACAGAAGCAAGCCGAGGAAGAGGAAGTCGGGGAAGAAAATTCAACTTGCACAGAATACGCTCAACACTCATCGAAGGTCCATACCACGGCATAGACTACGCTGGGGGCAAATTGATGGGGCATATTCTGCACCCCCTGACCGAGTCAACATATTGAGCAAGGTCAAGGATCAAGAGACAACAAGTCAACATGTTAGACCGCCTAACCGACGCAGCCTGTCGGCCGGTCACTTGGGTCTCGGTTGGGCAATCAGCCAGCCGGGAGACATATCCGCGTACTCATATCCAAGACCCCTCGGCATGGAGTCAGCCGGCCTGCCATGGGTCCCTCGGCCGAGGGTAGAACAGTCTTTCCACCTGCTAGCCACTTGGCCACTGCGTGACAAAAGGTGAAAGTCTATAAATACTCTACTTCTCTCTTTGAGAAGGGGATCCACGATCTAACCTAAAACTCACTATTCATATGATATAAACTCCCTTATCTCTCTACAATATACTTTGTCAAGTAACACACAACTTAATCCCTTTAAGTTTACTGACTTGAGCGTCGGAGTGAGTACGCTCGGTGCAAAGCCGAGCCCTCAGTTTGTTCATCGTTTCAGGAGAGACCGAAAGGAAGAGTCGAAGCAAGGAAGGACATCCATTCACCAAGCTTACGTGGTAAACAATATTGCTCCGGAATCTACACCCGGAACACGAATTTAGAAACCATACTATTTAATATTTATCTGAATGTTTACTTTCGCTTCCTTTTAGTACATGCCTTGATAATAGTTCATATGAAATGAAAAAGAAAAATATATTTTAGAGATGATTATACTCATGAATACAAAAATACAAATTCAAATAGGTTGATCGGGGAAGCATAATAGTAAAATTATACAACAATATACACTTAATAACAAATTTAAAAAAATATTATAAGATCTCCATTTTGAGATCAACGATCATCTTATAATGGTTAAAAAAGTATAAACCACTTAAAAAAATAATAAAATTTTTATAGAAAAACAATCAAAAGGTGGGAGTTGGAGAAAACTTAAATTGGAAAAGGAAATGACATAATTAAAATGATTAATTATTGTCATGATGGTTCAAAAATTGTGAAATTTTAAAGATTTTTCATTCAATTATTTGTACTTAATTATATACCATTAATTATGAGAGCAGTTTTTTTAAAGGAAATTATGAGATTAAGTTTTATGTATTATTCTTGTTTTGACAAAAAAAAACACATAAACTTAAAAACTTAAGAAGTAGAATTTAGAAATCATACTATTTAATATTTACCCTAAGGTTCACTTTCGCTTCCTTTGATTATATGCCTTGATAATGAAAAAGAAAAATATATGTTAGAGATGATTATACTCGTGAATACAAAAATACAAATTCAAATAAGTTGATCAGGAAAATATAATATTAAAATTACACTACAATATACGTTTAATAACAAATTAAAAGAAATATTATAAGACTTCTATTTTGAGATCAACAATCATCCATTACTTATCAGTTTCTACCTTACGTTTTTTTTACCTTTAATTTTACTTCAGTTTCGTGCCTTTTGTATTTCTTCCCTCCTCAGATTACCCACGTGATGGTTTGCCTCAACTGCTTTTACATACGTTTCATGGTGCTTAAAGTTATATAAAAAAAATACATTGACCAAAAGATAAAACATCAACCTGGCAAAAACTTGACAAACGAATAAAAAAATTGCTACATGTAAGTCACTTAAGTTAAACCAACTGGAAAACATGAATTCAAATATAAAGCAAACGATTCATAAAACCAACAACATAACAAATTAAAATATACTTTATTGGACACAACAACAACAACAATACTCAATAATAATACTCGACAATAATACTCAATATAATCAAATAAGGAAATTAAACCATAAAATACAATCCACAACTTAGAAACTCATGACAAATGGGCATATTTTAAATAAATAAAGTGAATAGAAACTATTATAGATATTGTAGGTTTTATAGTCATTACACAATCTGTAACACCCCCATACTCCAAGTGCCTTACCAGGACCACTTAAGGCATGTAAGTGCTACCATCTCGGTTATCCGAGGCAATGATAATCAAATAGACAATAACGAAACGTAATTTAATGGTAATAAGGTTTAAAGCGATACAACCAAAACCGAAACTGATAAAAGAAAATACAAAGGTTCTCAAAAGGTGAACCTACTAGCTAAAGAACAACGTTCGACACAGCGAAAGACTTCTAGAACAGCTCGTGATGACTCAACCCAGCTATCCCAAGCACATCAACCATACCTGCTCAATAACTGCTCACCACCCCCGAATGGATAACCACAGTTTTTAAAACATTTAAACGGGGTCAGTACTATTTACATAAAAACAAGCCACAACAAATCAACATACCAAAACAGCTCAACACACAACAAACCCCAGTCTCCATAATCAATCTCCACATAACTGACTACACACTAAAGTGTGTAGTCTTGCCAGAGTACCCATCGCATCAGGTACTCCACGCCGCCAGTGGGGGACCGCAGCCGTACCCATCAAATCCCTTCTCATCAACACCGAGCGATAAACCCAAGTTTCCTTAATGTGCACATCCCCTCCTGTGGCGGGTTCCACAGAGGGCGAACCAAGGGCGTGAAGCCACTCCCGCAAGTGATTTCACTCAGCCAGGGACGCGCCCCGAATATCACAGACAGTTATACAACAACAATCATCAATATAAACCAATAACCGTCACAATCACCAGCAATATAATTAATCAACAATCACAATACAACCATCACACACATCATGTAATTAATACCGAGTAGGGAAACCCTACCTGAAATAAGCCATCACAAGACCGTCACAAGCAGCTAATCAAAATGCTCTTCTACAAAATCTCCTCCTATAATCACATATACAATCATGCAATTACTACTAAGCCAATCAATCACCCAAAACCCCTAAATTTGCCAATTAGGGTTTTGAACAAACTCAACGAATCACTATAAAAATTATACAAGAATCTTACCCTTGACTCGACGAACTCAACGGTGTAAAGAACAAGACGAATCGACGATCCTAGCCCTTGGGATTTGTTAACAACGCGAAGAAAGAGAACAACGTAACTCTTTTTCTCTCTTGAATTGTTTTAGAAAAGTGAAAACAGATTAAGAAAAGTGGTGAAAATCCTTTTATATTAATCACGCGTTATTAACAAAACCCGGCTAAAATAAGCCGTAAGACTCACTTACTCGATCGAGTGCCCCTTACTCGATCGAGTTCCCAACTTACTCGATCGAGTACCCTACAGGCAGTCTACTGTTTTGCGTCAAACACTACTTACTCGACAGAGTAAGCCCCACTCTATAGAGTACCCATAGACTCATAAAACCGTAGTATTACAGTCTTCCCTCCTTAAAAGGAACTTCGTCCCCGAAGTTCAACCCATACTCAAAAACAAACATACTAACTCGATCAAGACACAACAACGCAACTAAGAACTCAAAACAAAACTCCAATCTACAAAACATGAACTCGTAACATCAATTCCACCAACTATTCTTATTTCCACAACATCGCTCACGATATCGTATCAACTACATCATAGTCTCTCTCCACACCAACTTCAAACACCACCAAATACTATCCACAAACGCTGCTAGCTTCGTAACATATTATCCACTAGAAAATCTAATATCAAGATACTCATAGGCATCAAACGGAATGTTACATTCTACCACTCTTAAAAGGAACTTCGTTTTCGAAGTTTACTCACACTCATAACCTCATCATCCAACTGTCAACGCTATAGAACTCATATACATCATCATTCAACTGTCAGCACTATAGAACTCATAAACATCATCACCCAACTGTCAACACTATCGAAATATTCTCACACTCCTAAGCATCACACTACTACAAGCACGGCCATGACCTTTAATAAAATCAATCACAACAAATATCCATCCTTTATGCTACGCCAACACTCTACTTCCAATTATACTACAACATGTACAACCAACAAACTTTCTTGCATCACATCATACTCCTGTTATGGTAAATGTTACGTCCTCGTAACTCACTATACTAGATCTTTAGCTATATCTTCTAATTATCCTCATCATCATGACATGTCAAATATAACCGCCTATAATCTAAACACTTACTATTCCTATATCCAAGGCCCTCTTACTTAAACATTTCTCATACCTCAACTCATTCCGCACTCCATCTAACCAATACCACAAAATTCTTAGCATAATCAATACTCCAACTCTTCCACATTACCACAACACGACATACCTCTCTAGATAAAACACCTATCGCCAAAAACATAACTCACGGTCCACACTTGCTACGCACACTCACACTAGATCCTCAATTTCTTTTCTTTTATTACCGCAAAACTCATTCATCACTTAACATGATACTAATTTCCAACACCCTATACTCACTGTCCCAATAAGAGATTATGAACCACTTACATCTTCAATATCAGTACAACACATGTTCCACAAGTCACGTAACATTACTATGTAAACCAATGCCTCCTCTAAAAGAAGATCACAAGTACTCCAACAACCTCTTGTAACTGTGTCCCACCAACATAATGTTACTATATCATACAACAACAGAAACATAAACAACTATCTTCCACATCATACTCTACCCTCACTCCAAGTTGAAACTAGCACGAAACATCAACAGACAAAACAACAGTCTATATGTACAACCCGAAGCTCACAGGAAGCAACATCAAACAAAACAACAATCTATGTATAACTGGTATGTACTTTCGAAACTCGAATCGTAACCATCCCGCCTACTCCACCACAACCGATGATGGCATCGCAACACTGCCACCAACAGCCGCACCGCAGCGCGAAAATACCGCGTCACAACACGAAGTACCGTGCCTGGATCACCACCCGAGGCACAACAACCACATCCATAGACATCACAACCACATACAATTCCCATAAGCACTGACTCGGTATAACTTTCCGGGCAAGAAAACTTACTCAAACTGCTTTATGTGATACCCCGAACAAAATTATATTATTTAATATATTTTAGTAAATTATTCGTTGAAAGGGGAAATAATTTTTATCAATATGGAGTCGAGAGAGTACACAAAATGAAATGAATCCATCCTAGAAAGAGATATTGACCTAATAAAATTCGAAAGACGTAGTAACCTAGTACAAGTAAGACCCTAGAATAAGAATAAAATAGTTCGGTCGAAATCCGACTTAATAATAACTTCACCCGTAGAATTTTTATTAGACCTATCTCAAAGAAAATAACCCGTAAAGTAAAATATCTAGATATTTTACAAAGTTTATAGCTTATTATATGACTTTTATATAACATGTTAAAATTAAAAAAAAATTAAAAATAAAAAAAATGTGATAATAAACTTACCACGTGTAAGTTCTAGTGGAGAGGGGTTGACAATGTGGAAGTAAACTTTCCACGTACAAACGTAGGGAGATGTAGGCTAGAGTGTAAAACCGACATGCGAAATCTATAAATAGCCATGTTTGCATGCCTATTGAAGACACACACAACAAAAGTTACGAGCACAACTACTCCTTACTACTATTTCTTATATATATAATATATAAGTAGTAATTGATACTTGGCGATACATATATAAGCAAGGTATATTTCCTACCCCTTCGTCTTAAATTAATATAATGAGTAAGTATATTATCACTATAATTACTTAACTGATATTATAATGTACGTGAATTATTGTTTATGTGATAAAATTATGTTATACTTGTATATTTTACGTAATGTGATTTACGTGAGATTTGACTGTGGTACTGTTTGTGTTAATAATTGACGTTATAATGCTCACATGATAATGTTAATATTAAAATACCATTGCTAAGATGTACATTTGGCCAATGTATCATCCGGAGACATTATTATTGAAAGGGACCGGACCACATTATTATTTTATCCCGTGTACATAGACGTGAGCTCTGAAGTGAGCTAGGCAGGGGGCTCGGCAATTGGCTCCGCCCCGTTATATCCGGATAAAAAGAAAGAAAAAGAGAAAAAGAAAAAGAAAAAAAGAGAAAAAGAGGAAAAGATTGTTATCCAGTGTACACGGAGGGGGGCATAGCCTAAGGGAGTCTCGGCTCCGTAATGTGGCCCTGTTCAATAATAATGACTCGGGTTATATTAATTTGAGTTAGAGGTTATGGGAAATATACTCAACCTGTGGTTAGTTGATCCTTTATTTTATTAATCTTTTTCAGGTACAGGAAACAGGGAGGGCATGAGTGAGGTTGACACAAGAAAATAAAATGAGAATAATGTATCATAATAATATAATCTTATCAATAAGACTTGTTACTAGTTTTTTGGTTGTACTAAGAAAAATATAAGCCCTGTATTTCTCTGTATGGGGAAATACGACGGTAACGCTCTATAATTGCTGCTGCTATTAATAAAATATATCATTTTGTACGCCTGTTGTTTACGGGGCGTTACACTTTACTAGATCACAACACAACATATTATGCGGAATAAACAGACAAGAATCTCATGAATATCATCCATACCTTTTTACCGAATAAACATATATCATGAATACACATACCAGTATAACTAGACATGCCAGATCACCCAAACTATCACTTTTGAACATCATTCCATTAGATTATCGTATCCAACATACATTACTGAACATTCAGATGACAACTTTATGACTATCACACCATACAACTTATCGTGAGGTCAAAGCCTCACACAAACGTTTATACACATCATAGACCCATAATCACATCCAACCAGTCAATCCTGATCACGTAAGTTACCACCCGATAAAAGTTAACTCTCCCCCGAGCTTAATTTGTATGCCCCTCATAACATATTCTCCCATTCGCATATCCATCACCCCCTGCCAAATGTAACCATACCATTAATACTCAAACTAACAACCGCCTCATATAACCACATCTTATACTCTCTCACAACCATACATATCAATCTGGTCTCTACAAAATCAACCTCTTTAGAATTGCTATCTTTCTTATCTATCATCACCCTTAACCACTAGTGGCAACACCATAATACCACCACTGCTCGTATAGCAAATCTCTTACACTCATCTCTAAGCATCACGGTTTCTTTCCTATCTTTGGTTAACATCCCAAATAACGAACATCAATTCCGTTAACAAAATTACCTCAACATTATTTCCAATTCCATCCTTAATTGTATCGTCACCCAACTCACCACTAAGATCTCATATCGTGCAAATTCTTTACCCGGCTTCTGACTTTCTTTAATTCCCGATACTCATGACTAATCATGCTGCCTGAAACTCCTATATAACCAATAACTAACATCCTCATGATAGTATCATACATCTTGACGATTCCTTACTTTTATATCCCATAACTCCGGTCAATATTTTTCTTAGCTTACTTTTATCTTTCTTTTCTCTTTACACTCAATAATACCAATTAACAATTCAACTCCTTAATATTCCTACCTAACTCCTTAGTGCTCCGGTTACCTTATCATTGCTCCAAAACTCAAATCTCAATATTTCATTCAGTATCATCTCACTCTTACTTACCACGGATATTCTCTTATCATGCTAGCACTCACACTCATCACCAATCAGTGCAGACCATCTTATGTTATCACTCACAGTGATATGATCACCAATCACTTTTTTTTTTCAAAACTCATTTCATACCGTTACTTGCCCAAGGAAATCACACATTAGTTTCACCTCTCGATAATGCAAATTCCCAAACTCACTCACTATCTGCAAATTCACATCGCGACATGCCTCCATTAACTTCACTATATACCACTTTTCTTAACCCCTCTAAAACGACCTTTCATTACATACACTCTTAACCAACACAATCTAACCATCTCCCTCCATAATTCCTTACACATCTCGAGTTGCCATTATCCACATCCTTCCCTTCAACCTTTTCCTTTTCATGTTCCTTAGACTCACATCATCATCCCTTGCCCATATACACTTACCTTTACATTACTCCACACACAATCATAACACTCTTCTCATCCCACCAAACATGCTCCATGCCTCAATAAGCCTTACCAAATTTCCTTTTCTTTTCCACTACCTATTACAACCACATATAATTCATGTCCTCCCCACCGAACTCATACTCACCACAGGTGACGCTCCTTACGTCACAAGATTAGGTAACTTACACATCCGGATCAATACATACGTAAAACAATGCATAAAGAAGCAATATAACACCTTTGAATTAAACATAATATGCAACGAAGTCAAAAGATAAGCATATGACCAAAACATGGGTCACTAGATCGAGTACAGGTCACTGATCGAGTTAGTGGCTTACTCGATCGAGTAGGTGAAGATCAAAGACACGTAAAACAAATTACCAGGGCTACTCGATCGAGTAAGGGTTACTCGATCGAGTAACAAGAGATGCACTCGATCGAGTGAGGACCACTCGATCGAGTACCCTATGCATTTCTCAGCACTGTCCAATTTTCGTAAAACGGTCATAACTCACTCGTTTCTTGGTCGTTTTGGGCGTGTGACCTATCGTTAGAATCGTAAAAGAACAAGATATCACCTCCAATTGGAATCACATCAAAATCATTTATGCATCTCAAGTTATAACAGTTTAAAGACAACTTTGTTATAATCAGACGACATAACTATTTGATTTTCTCTTTCAAACAACTTAAACATCAACGAGGTGAACAAAATCGACTCGATACTTGTAAAACCACTATCCCTAACCACATGTTACTACCTACCAAAAATAAACAATAACATCTATCATGCTCATATAACATTCAACTTATTAATCATGTACTACCCGCATGCTTTAATTTTATAACTTTTCGTAACACAAAACATACTCATACATTACAAATCCTATTTCCATGTTACTAATGCAACAATATTACTGTTCCGGGTGTAATTCCAGAGCAGTTATGAGTTACCACCCGTGCTTGTAGAATGACGTCTTTGGTTGAATCCTCCTTGCGGTCTCCTGAAACGATGAACAAACTGAGGGCTCGGCTTTGGGCCGAGCGAACTCACTCCGACGCTCAAGTCAGTAACTTAGAGAGGTAAGTTGTTGTTACTTGGCAAAGTACGTATTGTAGAGAGATAAGGAAGATATTACCAGGTGAATAGTGATTCTTAGGTTAAATTGTGGATCAATTGCCTCCTTTCCTCAATGAGAGTTGAGGAGTATTTATAGACTTTCACCTTTTGTCACGTAGTGGCCAAGTGGCCAAGTGGCAGAGCAGGTGGAAAGTCTGTTCTACCCTCGGCCGAGGGACCCATGGCAGGCCGGCGGGCCCTGTTGACTCGCCGCCGAGGGTTCTTGGATATGAGTTCGCGGATATGTGCCTCTGGCCGGCCGCCGTGGCGAGGCACAAGAGACAGCCGACAGGCTGCGTCGGCTTAGGTGTCCAAGTTGTTGATTTGCTTTGGATATCTTTGACCTTGCTCAATATGTTGATCGGGTCACGGGTGCGAATATGCCCCATCAATTTGCCCCAGTAGTAGTCTATGCCGTGGTATGGGCTCCGATGTGTGTTGAGCGTATATTCTGCGCAAGTAAAAATTTTCTGGCCCCGCTTCTTCTACCTCGGCTTGGTTCTGCTTAGGCCGTACCCTATCCCCCCTCCACATGGATGTGTAATGGACATCCGATGTGGAAAAGAGAGGGACGTTGGCCGAGACCAGGGCTGAGAGTGGACCGTTTGGCAAGTAGATACCAAGTAGCGTGTTGAAGAAGATACGTCGATTGGCATTCTGTCAAGGAGCGTGTCCCAACCGCCGCTGTAAACATGTTAGCGTATCGGTCGTTGTGGCCCCGCTGCTTCCCGGCCTGGGCCGAGGGAATCGGGGTTACGGCGCGACAGCGTTCGTATCTATAGACCATTATTGATCGCGTCCTCGTTCACGCTCGGTCTTAATTCGCCGAGGTGTCGATTGCGTCTCAACGGTACTTATACATTCTTAAGCTCGGTCTTAATTAGCCGAGGGCAAGTCGTGGTTCCTTCGTCACTCTCGGTCTTAGTTAGCCGAGGTGATCGAGTTTACGTTCTGACTGCCGTTGTAAATATCTAGGCATATCGGCTCGTTCCCCCGTCGCCCTCGGTTTTAATTAGCCGAGGTGATCGAGGTTTTGGCTCGATTGCATTTACCGGCTCGTTCCCCCGTCACTCCCGGCTTTGGCCGAGGTGATCGAGGTTTTGGCTCGATTGCATCTTTCGGCTCGTTCCCCCGTCACTCCCGGCTTTGGCCGAGGTGATCGAGGTTTTGCTCGATTGCATTTACGGCTCGTTCCCCGTCACTCCCGCTTTGGCCGAGGTGATCGAGGTTTTGGCTCGATTGCATCTTTCGGCTCGTTCCCCGTCACTCCGGCTTTGGCGAGGTGATCGAGGTTTTGCTCGATTGCATCTTTCGCGCGTTCCCCGTCACTCCCGGTTTTAGCCGAGGTGATCGAGGTTTTGGCTCGATTGCATTTACAGCTCGTTCCTCCGTCACTCCCGGCTTTAGCCGAGGTGATCGAGGTTTTGGCTCGATTGCATTTACTGCTCGTTCCCCGTCACTCCCGGCTTTAGCCGAGGTGATCGAGGTTTTGGCTCGATTGCATTTACCGGCTCGTTCCCCCGTCACTCCCGGCTTTGGCCGAGGTGATCGAGGTTTTGGCTCGATTGCATTTACCGGCTCGTTCCCCCGTCACTCCCGGCTTTGGCCGAGGTGATCGAGGTTTTGGCTCGATTGCATCTTTCGGCTCGTTCCCCCGTCACTCCCGGCTTTAGCCGAGGTGATCGAGGTTTTGGCTCGATTGCATTTACCGGCTCGTTCCCCCGTCACTCCCGGCTTTGGCCGAGGTGATCGAGGTTTTGGCTCGATTGCATCTTTCGGCTCGTTCCCCGTCACTCCGGCTTTGGCGGGTGATCGAGGTTTTGGCTCGATTGCATCTTTCGGCTCGTTCCCCCGTCACTCCCGGCTTTAGCCGAGGTGATCGAGGTTTTGGCTCGATTGCATTTACCGGCTCGTTCCCCCGTCACTTCCGGCTTTGGCCGAGGTGATCGAGGTTTTGGCTCGATTGCATCTTTCGGCTCGTTCCCCCGTCACTCCCGGCTTTAGCCGAGGTGATCGAGGTTTTGGCTCGATTGCATTTACCGGCTCGTTCCCCGTCACTCCGGCTTTGGCCGAGGTGATCGAGGTTTTGGCTCGATTGCATCTTTCGGCTCGTTCCCCCGTCACTCCCGGCTTTGGCCGAGGTGATCGAGGTTTTGGCTCGATTGCATCTTTCGGCTCATTCCCCCGTCACTCCCGGCTTTAGCCGAGGTGATCGAGGTTTTGGCTCGATTGCATTTACCGGCTCGTTCCCCCGTCACTCCCGGCTTTGGCCGAGGTGATCGAGGTTTTGGCTCGATTGCATCTTTCGGCTCGTTCCCCCGTCACTCCCGGCTTTAGCCGAAGTGATCGAGGTTTTGGCTCGATTGCATTTACGGCTCGTTCCCCGTCACTCCGGCTTTGGCGAGGTGATCGAGGTTTTGGCTCGATTGAATCTTTCGGTTCGTTCCCCCGTCACTCCCGGCTTTGGCCGAGGTGATCGAGGTTTTGGCTCGATTGCATCTTTCGGCTCGTTCCCCCGTCACTCCCGGCTTTAGCCGAGGTGATCGAGGTTTTGGCTCGATTGCATTTACCGGCTCGTTCCCCCGTCACTCCCGGCTTTGGCCGAGGTGATCGAGGTTTTGGCTCGATTGCATTTACCGCTCGTTCCCCGTCACTCCGGCTTTGGCCGAGGTGATCGAGGTTTTGGCTCGATTGCATCTTTCGGCTCGTTCCCCCGTCACTCCCGGCTTTGGCCGAGGTGATCGAGGTTTTGGCTCGATTGCGTCTTTCGGCTTTGGTCGCTTGAGTCACCTTCTCCTTTGTATGATATGGGCGGCAACTTTAGCTTAGTCAGCACCGGGACGTCAAGGACATAGTCATTGAGGGGCTGTCTGACCACGTGTCGAACGACACGCGGCGATCGGCTCCTTGTATCCTTAATCCGGCTCCCCTCCCCGTGGCGGGTCGGGCTTTTTCTCCGACTCTGGTGAGTCGGGTTTCTTCTCCGACTCTGGTGAGTCGGACTTCTTTCACTCCTCTGGGGCATGCCTCGTCGGTGCTGCGGCGACGACGTCCTCCCGCGAGTGCGGGAAGGACTAAGGTCTACCACTAACCTAGAATTCGTTTTCCACCAACACCTTCTCTGGTTCTTTCGACATCTTCTTAGCTTTTTGGGTGGGTTTTTGTTTTGTGTTTTTTTTTTTTTGGGAATAAATGTGACTAGCTTCTAGTATCTATCCCCACAGACGGCGCCAATTGTTCCGGGTGTAATTCCAGAGCAGTTATGAGTTACCACCCGTGCTTGTAGAATGACGTCTTTGGTTGAATCCTCCTTGCGGTCTCCTGAAACGATGAACAAACTGAGGGTTCGGCTTTGGGCCGAGCGAACTCACTCCGACGCTCAAGTCAGTAACTTAGAGAGGTAAGTTGTTGTTACTTGGCAAAGTACGTATTGTAGAGAGATAAGGAAGATATTACCAGGTGAATAGTGATTCTTAGGTTAAATTGTGGATCAATTGCCTCCTTTCCTCAATGAGAGTTGAGGAGTATTTATAGACTTTCACCTTTTGTCACGTAGTGGCCAAGTGGCCAAGTGGCAGAGCAGGTGGAAAGTCTGTTCTACCCTCGGCCGAGGGACCCATGGCAGGCCGGCGGGCCCTGTTGACTCGCCGCCGAGGGTTCTTGGATATGAGTTCGCGGATATGTGCCTCGGCTGGCTGGCTGCCGTGGCCGAGGCACAAGAGACAGGCCGACAGGCTGCGTCGGTTAGGCTGTCCAAGTTGTTGATTTGCTGTGGATATCTTTGACCTTGCTCAATATGTTGACTGGTCAGCGGGTGCAGAATATGCCCCATCAATTACAAATCCACTTCGTCACCTAAACATATTCATAATCACAAAATTCATACTCTCATGAAATTGACTCTCCATCTTTTCCAATCAATTCTTCTCATTCCAACCACATTCTTCATCTAACAAGTGCATATGATACAACAGTAGACAAGTATATAAAATTATTATTTAAGTTTACGCAAACAAAAATATGTAAAATCATGTCACATCCCCTAATCACATGTTACTAGTATAGACACATTATAAATCATTCATCCTGCAACATCATTGTTCATCACATATTATCACATATGAACTACTTCCTTTTTCCACCACATCATTCATCATTCTCACATACTTTTCCAACAATTCCAACCAACATTGTAAACCAACTATCATGCAACATGTCTACTCATAATACTTTATCATTCACCACATTCCCCATTCCACCATAATCATTTTCCAACATTTCTATACACACATCATCCAACATACGCCATAGAACATTAGCAAACACATAACGATCCCATGACACCTCATAGTGACCGGTTCAAAATTGTAGGGCGAGTTCGCGACTTTAGGACGTCTCCCAGGTCTTTGCATTAGCTCCTACAACTCCTACCCGGGTTCATTTTAGTTTGACTCCCTATGTTCATTAGGTTCATTGGTTACAGGTTTCAAGATCGTCGTTCTGATACCACTTTGTAACACCCCCATACTCCAAGTGCCTTACCAGGACCACTTAAGGCATGGAAGTGCTACCATCTCGGTTACCCAAGGCAATGATAATCAAATAGACAATAACGAAAGGTACTTTAATGGTAATAAGGTTTAAAGTGATACAACCAAAACCGAAACTGATAAAAGAAAATACAAAGGTTCTCAAAAGGTAAACCAACTAGCTAAAGAACAACGTTCAACACAACGGAAGACTTCTACAACAGCTCGTGATGACTCAACCCAGCTATCCCATGCACCATCAATCATATCTGCTCAATAACTGCTCACCACCCCCGAATAGATAATCACAGTTTTTAAAACATTTAAACGGGCTCAGTACTATTTACATAAAAACAAGCCACAACAAATCAACATACCAAAACAACTCAACACACAACAAACCCCAGTCTCTATAATCAATCTCCACATAACTGACTACACACTAAAGTGTGTAGTCTTGCCAGAGTACCCATCGCATCAGGTACTCCACGCCGCCAGTGGGGGACCGCAGCCGTACCCATCAAATCCCTTCTCATCAACACCGAGCGATAAACCCAAGTTTCCTTAATGTGCACATCCCCTCCTGTGGCGGGTTCCACAGAGGGCGAACCAAGGGCGTGAAGCCACTCCCGCAAGTGATTCCACTCAGCCAGGGACGCGCCCCGAATATCACAGACAGTTATACAACAACAATCAACAATATAAACCAACAACCGTCACAATCACCAGCAAGATAATTAATCAACAATCACAATACAACCATCACACAAATCATGTAATTAATACCGAGTAGGGAAACCCTACCTGAAATAAGCCATCACAAGACCGTGACAAGTAGGTAATCAAAATGCTCTTCTACGAAATCTCCTCGTATAATCACATATACAATCATGCAATTACTACTAAGCCAATCAATCACCCAAAACCCCCAAATTACCCAATTAGGGTTTTGAACAAACTCAACGAATCACTATAAAAATTATACAAGAATCTTACCCTTGACGCGACGAACTCAACGGTGTAAAGAACAAGTCGATCCGACGATCCTAGCCCTTGGGATTTGTTTACAACGCGAAGAAGGAGAACAATGTAAATCTTTTTCTCTCTAGAATTGTTTTAGCAAAGTGAAAACTGATTAAGAAAGGTGGTGGAAATCCTTTTATATTAATCACGCGTTATTAACAAAACCCGGCTAAAATAAGCCGTAAGACTCACTTACTCGATCAAGTAAGGCATTTACTCGATCGAGTGCCCCTTACTCGATCGAGTCCCCAACTTACTCGATTGAATACCCTACAGGCAGTCTACTGTTTTGCGTCAAAAACTACTTACTCGACAGAGTAAGCCCCACTCGATAGAGTACCCATAGACTCATAAAACTGTAGTATTACACAATCATAAATTCCCATATTTTGATTTAATTTTTCATTTATTTTGTGGTATTATTAAATTAGATAATTAATTGCCGAGGACCTCAAGAGATGAATTAAATAGGACAAAATGTTAATGAAAATTATGGGTGTTGAGTAATATAAGGAGTTTTAATAAAATTATTTAGATATTATATTACAAAAATTAATTAAATAGGAAAAAACTTTTAATTAATTTGGTGTGTGTTAAGTATTATGAAAAGTTTTAATCAATTTATTACCATGTTTAATTAAAAAAAATTAAATAGGAAATTGTTAATAATGGTGGTGGGTTAATAATATGAAGAGATTTAATTAATTTATTAACATGAGGTTTTATTATAAAAATTTTAAAAACAATGAACTAAATAGGAAAATATTAATAATGGAGGTTTAATTAATTCCTTAACATGTTTTACTACCAAAAAATTCAATTAAAATTTCAATTTTAGTTATAAATTATGAAATTTATTAACATGTTTTATTACAAAAATTTCAATTAAAATTTCAATTTTAATTATAAATTATGAAATTTTTAACATCTTTTATTACAAAAATTTCAATTAAAATTTCAATATTAATTATAAATTATGAAATTTGATGTAAATTTGTAAGGGTTCTATAAATTTTGGAAGATAATATATTTAATATACAAAATTAATTTAAGAATACTGATAATATCCTTTCATATTATAGATATAAGTGGAATAAATTAAATTATAGATAAATGATTTAAATTAATGTTATGTAATAATAAATTGATAATCCATGTCACATTAATTCGCATGTCACATTAAAAATATGCAACATCACATTTAAATATGCCACGTCACATTAAATTTTGATCTAGGTGTCTTTTTGGATCCTACGTGGCTTTGTCTAGGTGACGTTTATTTGTCATTTTAGGTAGACTTTTAATTATATTTTATAAATTCGCCATGTCACATTAAAAATATGCAACATCACATTTAAATATGCCACGTCACATTAAATTTTGAACTAGGTGGCTTTTTGGATGCTACGTGGCTTTGTCTAGGTGACGTTTATTTGTCATTTTAGGGTAGTCTTTTAATTATATTTTATAGATAAAGATAAATAATCATTTATTGATCGAGCCCCAATAAGTCTAAACATACAAAGTGTAAATGGGCTGACATGATGCTTAAACTACAAAGTAGTTAGATAGGAAAAGGCAAATTTTAAGATGAATGTACATAGGACAATGTGTCATGTGGTTTATCTATTACTTCTATTTTTATATAGATAGATAGATACTCTTTCTGGCTTTTAATTTTCTTCCCATTTCTCTAATATATGTGAGAAGTATTATAATGAAATGGGAAGAAAACAGCAAACCGGAGGGAGTACTTGTTTAGAACTTTTTTGGAGCTTAGAATTAGGATGTGAAGTTTATAAATAGAGCAACCCTTGTGCATTGTCATTTGACTGAAGAGAATTTTCTTCAAGCTTTCATAAAGTATCTCGAGAGTTATCTCCACTCCAACCTCCATCCAACATCACTTAAGCATTAATTTGTGTAAACAATATAGATAAGTATATCTCCCATATTATCTTGTGAATATTATGTATAATGTATAATCTAATTAGTTAAGGATAGTTGAGATTTGGTAAGATATTATAGGAGAGATATTAGAAAACGAGATATAAGGTAGATCGTTTTGTATATACTATATATGGTTGTATCACGTTGGCTTTCGTATCAATGAGAATTACATTCATCTTCTCGAGTTCTAAGTTTCACATGGTATCTCGAGCCAAAAAGATCCACAGTTTCTCATAAACAGAAAAAAAAAAAAACAATATACAATCAAAACAAATTCTTTCACAACGAAGGTATTAAATTCAAAACTTTACAGCATGACTGGAGATGATACGAAATCGAAGGGAAGTGGGAGCGGTCCAAAGACAATTCCCATGACATCCCCGTTGTATCTACATCCATCCGACAGCCCTAGTTTGAATGTCACACAAATAATCTTCGATGGCACAAACTATGATATGTGGGCCGATGCTGTGAAAAACGGATTGGATGCAAAGAACAAATTGGCTTTCATTGAAGGACGAATCAAGAAGCCCGCAAACGATGGTGAAGAAGATAGCCTTGAACTAGTAGCGTGGCGACAGTGCAATGCGATGTTGCGAGCGTGGCTTCGGAATGTAATAGACCCAAAATTACACCCGAGCATCACGTTTCCCCAACCAATTGAAGATGTTTGGGAAGAGTTACGGGTAAGGTATTCGGCAGGAAACGCTCCTAGGGTTCATCAACTTAAGAGTGAGTTTAATGAATGTAAACAAGGCAAGGAAACGGTTGTGGAATATTACACCAGGCTTAAGACAATTTGGGATGAGCTAGCAAAGTACAGTAAAATAAAAGATTGTAATTGCGGCGCAGCAGTGTCCATAGCAAAGGAGAAAGAGGAAGAGAAAGTACACCAGTTTCTAATGGGACTGGACTCGAAGCTATATGGACAAGTTCGAACAAATTTGTTGATGGAAGATCCGATAGCTCAATTGAATCGTGTTTATGACTCAGAGAAGAGCGGCATGCTTCGCTCACAAAAATAAAAGAAGAGTATAATGATACGGCCATGTCGGTCAAAGTGAATGGCGAAAAAGGTCGAGGAAGTCACTCGAGAGATGATGAAGAGAATTCAGAGAGACCACCACCACCACGATGCACCTATTGCGGAAAATATTATCATAAGGAAGAGAATTGTTATGATAAGCATGGGTACGAGGAGATGAAAGCGAGAGAACGAGGAAGAGGAAGAAGAGGAAATGGAGGCAGCCGTGGAACTGGGAACCGTGGAAGAGGAAGAGGCCGTGGATATCATCAAGCATATGCAGTGACGGGAACAGGAAAAGGCGAGGAGCAGGTGAAGTCGAACATTTCATTCACTGCTGAAGAGATTGACAGGCTGAAGATCTTGTTAAAAACCAGTCCCGAAGAAAGTGAAAAACTCCAAGGTATGAAATTGACTGTAAATTGTGAGTGGTTAATTGACAGCGGATCTTCTCACCACATGACGGGAAAGAGAGAATATTTACAAAATTCTTGGGAGACGGATGAATCCATGGTCAACTTGCCCGATGGCAGGCAGGTTAAAGCCACGGTTCATGGCAAAGTGCGGCTAAGCAAGAATTTCGTTTTGAAAGACGTGTTATTTGTGCCTTCTCTTACTTGCGATATTATCTCTGTCCAACAGTTGATTCATGAAAACAATTGTCTAATAACATTTTATCCGGATTATTGTGAAATGCAGGACCGGACTACGAAGATGATGATTGGACGGGGTGAGCATCGAAGAGGGGTATATTACTATCAACCGAGCAAGAAGGAGGCAGCGGGTCACATAACGGTTGATAAGGAGAGTCGTTTATGGCATCGAAGGGTAGGACATCCCTCACAAAAAATTCTTTCTCGTTTTTCTTCTCTAGTTGGACGAAATTTGTTTTTGAATTCAGACGATGTTTGTGATTCATGTTGTCGGACGAAACAATCTCGAACTCCCTTTAAGTCTAATAATAATAGATGTGATGTTTTGTTTGGTCTTATACATTGTGACATTTGGGGACCATATAAAGTAGCCAGCTTAACCCGTGCACATTACTTTCTCACCATAGTCGATGACCATAGTCGGAGCGTATGGATTTATTTAATGAAAGAAAAAGGTGAGGCAGGAGATTACATGAAAACCTTTTGTCAAATGGTAAAGAACCAATTCGAAAAAAATGTCAAAATTATACAAAGTGACAATGGAACCGAGTTATTGTCCGGACACATGAGAGACTATTATGATGAAAACGGAATATTGTTTCGCACTAGTAATGTGGATACACCCCAACAAAATGGTAGAGTCGAGAGAAAGCATCGCCACATACTTGAAAAGGCAAGGGCGCTGCGTTTTCAGGGAGGACTACCTTTGCAGTTTTGGGGGGAATGCATAATGACAGCAGCGTACCTAATAAACAGGACACCCACTCCTTTACTTGATGGGAAAACTCCTTTCGAGCTCATCTATCGAAAACGGCTCAATCTCGACAATTTAAGAGTGTTGGGTTGTTTGTGTTATGTTCATAATAAAGACCGTACCAAAGACAAGTTTGGGGAACGAGGGAAACGGTGTATATTTATTGGGTATCCACATAGCAAGAAAGGATGGAAAGTTTATGACTTGCGAGAAAATCGAGCATTTGTTTCACGTGATGTTACGTTTTATGAAAATATTTATCCATATTCCATCAATACAAATGACTCGCCGTCATCGCCAACCATTATTTCTAATCCCAATCACCAGTCCATTGCATACAACAGTGACGACGAGTTCGATCACGTTGTAAGGGGGAGTGATGAAACAGGCGATGGTGGTGAAGGTAATGAGTAGGAGAATGGTGATGCACGTGAAGGGAATGGACATGAGGTTAATCAAAATATTGAACATGAGCAAGAGCAAGAGGTGACAGGTGCACGCCCTGAGCGGGTAACCATGGGCAGAGGTGCGAGAGAAAAGTTCGAACCCACGTGGAAGAAGGATTATTATTGCAAGTCAACAAGAGTAATTACCCCCAACTCAAATGCTCATCTCGTACAATCGAAATCTTCAAGGTCAGGTACTCGTTCTCCTCTAAACGATTATGTTATGACAAATTGTTTTTCAAATAATCACAAAGCTTTTCTAGCTACCATTGACAGTGGGCGAGAGCCGACACATTATTATGAAGCAGCAAAGGATAGAAAATGGAGGGAAGCAATGAGTAGAGAAATCGAGGCATTAGAAAAGAATGAGACATGGAAGATCGTCACATTGCCAAAGGGAAAGAAACCGATAGGTTGCAAATGGGTATACAAAATTAAGTACAAAGCAGACGGCACACTGGAACGATACAAAGCTCGATTAGTGGCACAAGGATTTACACAAATAGAAGGAGTCGATTTCCACGAAACATATGCGCCCGTGGCAAAAATGGCGAGTGTACGATGTATGTTGGTCGTGGCAGTGGCGAAAGGTTGGGTTATCGAGCAATTGGATGTAAACAATGCTTTTCTACACATACAGAGACCTCGAAGAAGAAGTCTACATGAGGATCCCTCAAGGCTTCGAAAAAGGAGGGGAAAATAAGGTGTGCAAACTACTTAAATCAATTTACAGGTTGAAGCAAGCTTCACGTAACTGGTTTGCAAAATTAGCGGTCTCGATGAAGAGCTATGGTTTCGTGCAGTCAATGGCAGATTATTCTTTGTTTACATACAATCAAGGTGGATGTTTCATTGGAGTGCTTGTCTATGTGGATGACATGATCGTCGTAAGTAATGATAAGGAAGCATGTGCGAGGTTCAAACGATTCATGGATAATAGTTTCGGGATTAAGGACTTGGGAAGATTGAAATACTTCCTAGGCATAGAAGTGGCTCACGGCAAGAACAGGTTGTTTTTGAATCAGCGAAAGTATGCAATGAGTATCATAGAGGAGACGGTAATGGAAGGTGAAAAAACCGTGTATACCCCAATTCGACAAAGGCATAATTTGTCTCTAGCGAAGGGATACATGCTGAAGGACGTGATGAAATATCGTCGCCTAGTTGGGAGGTTAGTATACTTGACCATTACAAGGCCTGACCTTGTTTATATGGTACATATACTTTCGCAATTCGTTAATGAGCCGAGGAAAGAGCATTGGGAAGCGGCACTGAGAGTTGTGAGATATATAAAGCGGAATCCGAGTAAAGGGATCACGTTAAAAGGGGAATCGGACTTGCAAATTAGAGGATATTGTGACTCGGATTATGCGAGTTGCCCATTGACGAGGAGGTCGATAAGTGGGTATTTTGTTGCGTTGGGTCAATCGCCTATATCATGGAGAGCAAAGAAACAAGTAACAGTAGCTAAATCAACGGCTGAAGCCGAGTATAGAGCCATGGGGGCGGCAACGAGTGAATTGATATGGGTAAAGTCGTTTCTTGCTTCGTTAGGCGTTTTCCATACAAATTCAATGAATTTATATTGCGACAATCAAGCGGCCATTTACATATCAAAGAATCCCGTGTTTCATGATAGAACGAAACACATTGAGATAGATTGTCATTTCGTTCGACAACATCTGGTTTCGAAGGAGATTCAAACGAGGCACGTGAGGAGTAAGGAACAAATAGCGGATTTGTTCACTAAAGCGTTGGGAGGAGAATTGTTCGACCATTTGCAGTTCAAGTTGGGACTCGGTGTGCCTAGAGCGCCAACTTGAGGGGGAGTGTAAAGAATATAGATAAGTATATCTCCCATATTATCTTGTGAATATTATGTATAATGTATAATCTAATTAGTTAAGGATAGTTGAGATTTGGTAAGATATTATAGGAGAGATATTAGGAAACGAGATATAGGGTAGATTGTTTTGTATATACTATATATGGTTGTATCACGTTGGCTTTCGTATCAATGAGAATTACATTCATCTTCTCGAGTTCTAAGTTTCACAATTTGAGTGTGTGGGATAACCAAATAAGTATGCATGTCGGGCATCGCTCCTTTGATCGTGGGTGTACGCATACAAATAAGAGGCTCAAGGTCGAGTCAATTTGGGTAGCCTGACTCGTCAACGGTGAACTGTTGACGGGTGATGCACGTACATACCAGTGGTGGGCACATCACCCCACGTGCGCACCCTTAATTGGGGAATTTTTTTAAAATTTTAAAAGAAGCTCAAAGGGAATACCATTTCTGCGTCATAAGAATCAGAAATGCTAAGTGGTTTAGCGGGAAATGTCGTCGGGAAATCCAAATACTGACGGAAATTCCGTCAGTTGTGTGCTGGTATTAGACGACTGTTATTCCGTCAGTTATCCGTCAGTATTTATATTTACTGATGGAAATTCCGTCAGGACACTTATTTTAGTGACGAAAAACGCTGACGCCACATACCGACGGAAATTCCGTTAGGAAATTACTTTTACTGAGTAATTTTGCCCTTTACTGACGGATTTTGCCCGTCAATTTCCCGCATTTTCGTTGTAGTGGACTAGGAGTATTCATTCTTGAAGTTCTGGGTTCAATCACTCTTAGGCCCTTTTTTCTCACTTTTAAATAGTATCCTACAACCAGTTGTATAGTAGGATTGTACAACTGTCTCAAAGTTGTTGAGCTATTTTATAAGTTATTGAGCTTAATAATTATTTTGTTAAGCTCAATAACTTTGTATCATACCTCGATAATTTTGTTAGTAGAGCTCGATAACTTTAAAAATCTAATTTCCAAATTCCATCTTCCCAATTTCTAAAATTTCCAAATTCCATCTTCCCAATTTTTAAAATTTAGATTGTTAGTTTCAAATTCTCTCTGATTGATTTATCTTATGAATATTTTTTACGTTCGTGTTGATTCTTTATCATGTATTTGTAATTTGCATTGTAATTTTGATTATTTATCATCCCCAATTTTAGATTCATAGATCCTTAGTTACGAAAATTTCAATTTGTGAATTAAGACTTAATTTAAGATTATTATTACAATTTATTAATTTGAAATCCCAATTATGTACATATATATTATTTCATTTTAGATTTATAGAAAATAAAATAATTTCAAGTTTTTTTTTAATCCACCAAAAAAGACACACATAAAATCTCAATTGGTAATGTTCAAAATCAAGATAGAGAGATTAAATGTCCCGTTTTCATTAATAAAAAAACCTCGATAGTTCAAAAGACAGTGATTTTTTCCCTCATTGGATGACTTGAGTCTTGAGAATTTGTAATTTTTTAGCATGATATTTACTATCTAATGACCATGCATGTCACCATGATGGAGTTTAATCATTTTGCTATATTATTCGAGTTTTTTTTTTTTTTCAATTGTGTACCCTTATTCATAAAGTCCTAGGTCTGCCACTAGTGATGCACGGAGCGCGGCTAGCTTGTGGGAGTCAAGAGAAGTCGGCCCGTGTCAAAATGGTCACTACTTGACTCGTTTTGAAGGTAAAACGGACTCCCTTGTCTTGATGGAGAGTAGCCGCCAAAACATAAACGCAATCAACACAAATCAAACTTTATACATTGTCTTCAAACGGATGCCACAATTCAATAGTGCATTACATTCACAATGCAAAGGTAAATTTTCAATTTTACTTCAAATGAACAAGAATCAATTAAAAGTTTACAAACGCTCAAAGATTTAGCAACACAGATCATAAGAAAACATTCATAGTTCGGGTACAATAAGCTAGCTCGCGTATGTATGTCTGCATTAAGGGCGGGATAGATCATTATGTAGAAATTCAATCTCTCTCATGGCAGAGATTTATTTGAAGTGCATTAATGTACTGTAAGTAAAATAGGAGACGAGCGAAAATGAATTGAGAAAATGGAAGGGTTAAAAACTGAAAAGAAGTAAAAGTTGTACATGAAAGAGCAATGATCTGCATGATGCATATAAACGAGTTCAAGTGAAGGAAGTGTTCTATTAATCAAACCTTTCAACATCAAAAGTAAGGCAACATACATCGAAATTCGGTATAAGCTCACACTTCCGAAAGCTCCATTAAAGGACTGCCCTAGTAAAACTACCATTATATCAACCAAAACTAACCAGCAACATACCCACAAGGCATAAGCCCTAAAGATATCCTTAAAACAAGCTACAACTATAGCTGTATTTCTGTAATCATATTTCGGCTGACGGAGACCCAAATCCGTATAATACATGCGAAGGAAAAACAAGGGCAAACATTCCCTTGAGGAGTAAACGATGGTGCGAAAGCAGTGCAGAATACATGCCTTGATGCTTTGATACATTAAGAACAGGTTTATTTCCCTTTGCAATTTGTATGCTTTTACTCTTCCGCAGTACCATGGAAAATGTAGAGAATTATAAGCTTTTATGTTCTTCCAGAAGTGCCCTTCAAGTTGTCAGAATTCGCGAGAAGTAATCTCCCTATGGAAACATGACGAAGCTAGGATTCACTGGCTTCGGGTGCAAACAGTGCTCATAGTGTGTGCATTAGAAGGTCTCCAAGCGGAAGCAGTAAGTAAACAAAGGTCCTTCCACCCTAGCTTAAGGGTACCCTTGTCTTCTACTAAAGTGTACCCTTCACAAGGGAACATCCCAAGCAACAGCGTCGCTTGGGCAGCGGCATTGCCAGCCAACGATATCCCTCGGAAACCCGACTCTTGGAGCTTCTCCCTCCAGCTACCAAATTTAGCCTCCCCGGTCCTAGAGGGCCCACCTACAGCAAGAACATTTCGGATTTCCCTAGAGAGGAGTTGTTGTTCTACCACGTGTCTCTCTTCACTGTCCTCGCTGTAGCTTGCTCCTAGAGAGTCGAAGAGGGCGGAGTAGTAGTGGACGGCCTCTACAAACCTCCCTAGGAACGCTCCTGTTCGGGTCAGGTCTTGTTCTACTATTGTCACTACTTTTGGTGCCAATCTGCAAGTTTATCAATTCATGCATTATTTACGACGACAATGGATATTGAATAAAATAAGAAAGGATTTCCCCATAATCAAGACTTCAACAGCTACTACTGTTAAGATGAATAGAAAATGTAAGTGTTTGACTTATGCAAATCCGATTATTTTATCTCCCTCAGATATTTGTGTAGCCATATATCCGATGCTTAACGTGTAATTTGGAGTAGCAAACTTGAGAAAAATATTCCAATAGCAGTGTCCAACACTCGGATGCATGCATGCACCCGAGTCCAACATATCTATATTTTTCAAGTAATATAGACTAAAACCATTCATGTTTAGCATAATTCGCTGATCAACTAGTCCTCTTTTGAAACTGTCTCACATTGCAAAATTCTGAGGCGTGCAATTAACAAGGGGAATTAGATGTATAAATGGTTAATTAGTGGGTAATGAGGTGTTCTTTAAAAGGAACCGCGTCATTCGACAATTTGTATCCACGAACTAATATTATTGCATCTCTTATCCTGTGCTAAGCTTCACAAATAAGCAAATTACACCATGCAAGCATGGAACACAAATTTTCGTATGAACCCATCTCATGATAACGCTAACGTAAGACTAGCTCATATAAGAATAAAGAGGAAGTTTTTTTTAACAAGTGGGTGTATGGGCGGGATTTATGATAAACGGCCGGATGCATGTCCATCTTGTAAAAGATTATCAGGATGCAAAGAACCACACACAAGTACACAGCATGACAGCACATAGTCACATACTAATCAGTGATGCAATAGTCAAGCATGAAGTTATGGACTATTGTCAAAAGATTTCTGAAAAACACAAGGGGATTCTACGGAATATGCGCCTACGCACACATCACACTCTTGAACTAGTCTATTGTAGCCAATGTTTCAAAGTTTTTGATATTCCACTATTCCTCTAGAAGTATTGTTGCCCTCAAAGTATTCAATATCGCTTTCATCCCGCGCCTTAGTCTTAGAATCAATCATCACAACCTAATCTAGTTCAATATGTCCCTTATGCATCCAATACCATCTCAAAATATAGTCGTTGATGTCTAATCCCGAATTCTTTCACCATATTAGTAAGTCGTAGCTAAATCGCTATGGTATAGGTCATCCCTATATGACTACATTGATAACGCATCCAAGATTCCGGTTTCCAAGTGCATTCCAGTATAGCAACATGTAAAGAATCCATTACGGTGCCATTGACTACCTATCGAAGATTCCGTTTTCCAAGTGCATTCCACAACAATACAATCAACATCAAAACTAGGATACACCTAATTTACACAACCTAATCTACAAAAATGCAACTTTTCACAAAATAAGCACATGATCTGATAAAACAAAACAAAACTAAACTAAAGTAAAATCAATCAAACAGTACCAAGAAAAAAAAAGTGCATAAAAAGATAGTGTGTGTACCTTTGTAAAAGCCAAAGAGTATTAGTATCAGAAGCAGTAACATCATACAAAGAATGCTGCAACCAATGAACAGCAACAGCTTCCCTTTTACTAACATGCAATCTCTCTAAATCCAACTTCCCAATCTTCTCCGCTACACCAACATACTCAAACGGCAATCCCAACTTCTCTGCAAAATCCGAAAGTCGTTTCCCCGTAGCCTCTAACGCTTCAACAGACGTCCCGAGTCCAGTGAGTCGCACAAAAGGCGGTCCACCGGGTCGGGACGCAAGTATATGAAACAATCCTGGCCATTGTAGACCTTGCATTATATCAAGGTCGATAATGTGGACTCTTTCTTCTCTTTGAAACGCTTCCTGTATCGCTTGATTAGCCGTGAAATGCGAGAATTTTACGAAAGGGCTAATTCCGTTGAATACTTGGAATGCTGATACTAGTTTTTGGTAATGTGGGACCGTTGGAAGTGGGGTGTTGATCCCGAGTTGAGTTGTGAGGAGTCGAGACGACATCGCTTCGGAGAAATACGAAGCTACTCGTTGCGCTGAGGTTCCGAATGGTGTGGCCCACTCGGATATTTCCACTAGCATTTTGTCTGCTTCCACGGTGTTATCTACTGATACCGCCTCTGCGCATTGTAGCAGTAGTGTTAACAGGTGGAGACCTTCTTCGTCTCGCTTTCGCTGTCGAATCTCCTCCTTTTCTCTTGCCTTCGCCTCCGCCGCTGCCACCGCCGTCACCACCACCCCCGCCGCCGGCGGTGCAGGTGGTGAATTCGATTTTTCCGGCGAACTCTCCTCCACGGCTATTACGCCACGTGGAATTTCAGCCGGTTGTTGTTGCGGCGGTGGTGACGGAAGTGTGACGTCACTCCAGTTCACATTTTCAGTTGTGTTGAAATTACCGTAATACCCTTTGTTATTAATATTACTATTATTAACGTTAATTCTGGAGGGAGTGATCAGTTGATGATTAAAAACAGGTCCGGGTACGGGTGAGGGCACGGAAACGGGTTCGGAAGCTAAAGAGCGAAGACGATGCTCAATAACAAGAGCAAGATTAGGGTTACAAGGGTAAATAATATCCCTAACATTTTGAATTAATTGAGGTATAGAAATTGAGTTTGAGGTTTGTATAAGATCCTTAATAATCCCATCAACCCAACCTGAACCCGAACCCGAATCATCAACCAATCCACCAGTAACGGCGTTAGTTGTAGAAGTCAACGTTGACTGATTATTACTATTATTATTATTATTATTACCGCCGGTGTTCCGGTTAACTACCGGTGGAAAAAGCGGTAACCCGGAGAAGTTACAAACAAGTGGTAAATCATTGGTATTGTCGATAGTAAAATTAACCGGGTCCGGGTTGTTGGAAACCGGGTTGGGTTGACGGTGGGGAAGACGTTGGTGTTGATGTTGTTGTTGTTGTTGTTGGTCCATTTCGGAAGCGAGTCGTTTTCGGATGGGCCGGGTTAAACCCGTGTTAGGTTCGGGGTTCGACATTACGAAAGAAAGGGTATTGTTATTGTTATTGGTATTATTTTCGTAGTTGTGGTGGTAGTAGTAGTAATTGTTGTTGTTGTTGTTGTTGTTATCGTAATTGGAATGGTTGTGATTGTTATTGAGGGGGGAAGAGGGGTGGTAATAAGAAGGAGGGAGGAGAATATTAGGGTCAGGAAAGAAGGAAGAAGAAGAAGCCATAGAGAAGAGAAGAAAGAAGAGAGGGGTCAAGAATAGTGGGTGGTGTTTGTGTTCTTGTTACTTCTATGTTAGTAATGTTATGTTTTGTTTTGTTCTTGTTAGAGGTGTGTGTCTGGTGTGGTGGATTTGATGTGTTCTTGAAGTGTAGATAGAGAGGTGATTTGTTTAAGGTGTGTGGATGTGTGTTAATTGTCGTGATTTACAAAGACTATATCTAATTTGGTATCCCAATATAGTCATGTTTTATTTCAATTTGCTTTGTTTGGTTTAGGCTTATCTTTGAATAAATATGTAGATGTTATTTAGTGTAGTTGGTGTTGTTTTGACGGTTTATATCTATAGGCTGAGTTCAAATTTTATGTTATTGAGTTCCGATTATTTGTTACCTATTCATTCTGACACAAAGGTAAAGGCAATGGAAAAAAAAAAACAAGAAATGATGATAGATTAAAAGGTTTTCTCACATGTCAACTTGAACATATTACATGTCCACTTGTCAACTTTCACACATTATCAAATGAAAATTGATAACAATTGGGTGATACATCCCGAAATAGAGATAGATTACAATTGACCGAGGCGAAGGCAATATAAAATAGTGAATTTTGAGTGAGGCGATAGTAGTTGTAAGATTTACTCGTATGGTTGTAAGTTGTTGATTAATTTGGTTTTTAAGCGATGCATAAACAGAGTAAATGTAACTCTGTAAGAGTCGGTTCAATTCATTGGTGTATAAAATTAAGGAATATTTTCTCGTGTACCCCTGAACTTTTTCGTTTTCTCTATGGTGTACCCCTCATTTTTCGCAAAAAAACTTTGACCGGCAATAATTCTCTATTACGAGTTTAGAAAACGGTATTTTTTTTCCAAACCAATTATCTCGTCAAGGCCTTCAATTTGAAAAAAAAATTCACCGCTTTTTGAACTCTTAGCTGGTAGTTATGGTTCGTCAAACATTTTTTAACGAATAAACTTTGATCGACCATAATTCCCGACTACGAGTTGAGACATCGTATTCTGAACTCTAGCCAAGAGTTATTGACGGTCAAAGTTTTTTTTGCATGAAAAGAGGGGTATATCATAGAAAATGAAAAAGTTGAAGGGTACACGAGACAATATCCCAAATTAATTTCAAAAACAATGGATTAAAAAAGAGTAAGATTGTGTTTTCTTAGCTTAATTTCAATTTAATTTTATTTTTTAAGTTAGTTCAATTGAGATAGTTTCATTTCAATATAACTTTGATCTAACACGACATGCGTTGATTCTCATGGTAAAGAAAAAGTTTTATTAGCAACCTTTGATTGGGGTAACTATGTCGACTTTGATTGTGAATGGTAATATGTTGCTTTCATTCACTATTTGGTGTTTATTACTCCGTACAACTTTTATAATTGTAGTTACAAATAAAGCAATTGAGTTTCTAATTATAGTGGATTAGGGAGTAATTTTCATGAAGCATCTAATTGACCAAACAATAAATGTCAACTAAAAGTAATGATACTATCAAAAAGTACCTCCGAAATAAAGACCCCCCTCTAGAAATTCTACTAGAACTAGAAAAGGCGCCTCATAAATCTAAAGCCCAGATATCCTTTCCCACTAATAATGTGACAACTTAATAACCCCGAACAAATATTCTTAGGAGAGACACGGATCGAATATCCGATCCAAAGTAATAGTTCAGATCAGATATTCATATTAGAAATTCCTAAAGTTAGATATTCATATCTAAACCAAATGTTTCGGCTATCCAATGCTCAGATATCTAAAATAATTGGATCGTATGCGAATATTCATATTTTGGAATTTAGTTTAAAATTAAGTTTGAAACACGATCATATTCATCGTCTTACATGATGAATTTCTTTAGTATTCCTAATACAATGTTCTCGACATAAAATTTAGGTATCACTTAAATATTTTTCTAATATTATAAACTTTAATTAAGTTGTTGTATAAGATAAAATTGTATTTTCTCGAAATTATAGTAGAAAACTATAATTTCGGTTCGGATCGGATATCCAAATGTTTTAATTCTAATATCCATATCCAAACCAAAACCAAGATTTTGGATCGGATATCCGATCCAAACTTAACTTTCGGATTGGATATTCAAAAATTCGGATCAAATATCGGATCAATTTGGATAATCGTATTTTTTGCTCAACCCTACTCTTGTACCACTAATTTTTATGTAAAACGGTCTTACACTGTGATTATATGCAACAATAAAGAGGGTAATTTGGATATACTATTAACATTTTTCTTGGAAGAACCCATCTTTCCCGTCGAATTACAGAAGGTCTCATTTCACACGGTCCTTATGTGACCATTTTTATCGTTAAATGTAACCATTTAAAACGAGTCAGATTCTTATGGTAAAATGTTACTCCGTTTTATTTAAACTTTGATCACATTTAGTTATAAATGGGTCACATATGTCCCTTCTAAAGCCTTCAGACGAAATAAACCGATTATAATGAGAATTTGTGGTGGAAATATAGGTACCGTTAAAAAAAAAAAAAAAAAAAAAAAAACCATAGTTAACGTTGAAATAGAAGAGACAATGTTAGAAAATTTAAAGTAAAAATTTCCAAAGATTAAAAAGAGAACAAGTTGGAAACCCAAAGTAAAAAGAAAGTAGCACGGAGGCCCATATACGAAAGGAGGAGGGATCCACGGAGTAATATATAATATTAATAATATTTAAATAAGTATACATTGAAGAAGATAGATAAGTCAAAGAAAAAGCCAAAAATATGAAAAGCTGACAATGTATAGATGCTTGTTTTGATAGCATAATGTCAAATGCTATACCTCGCTTTTCGAGCAACAAACGCAACACCTCCTCTCCCCCTCCCTATTTATTTGTCTTGCTTATTTTAACTCATTGGCTAAATTAAATGAAAACTTAAGTTTAATCATAAATATTAAATAATGTAATTAACAATAGACTGAGTAATTATGAACACTTAGATCAACTGATTAAAGGTTCTTCTAGTTTAATCAAATGTTGTGTGTTCGAGCCTTGGATGAAGCGTGTTAACTCATAAGGGGCGTTTCACCGCATTAGTAACCCTACCTGACTCGAATCCGGACTAACGGATAGTCTACGTAAAAAAAAAAAAAAAAAAAAAAAAAAAAAAAAAAAAGACTAGGGTGTTAGGGTGGGTTCAATTTTTTCTTATTGTAATTGTGATGTTCTTGCATATGTAGCTTAACTTAATGGGCAAAGTCATGAGCAACGTTACTATTTTAGTTTGTAAAAATTCTCTTACTCCAACTATGAGGTTGAGGGTTTGATTCTTACCGGCGACATAAATGCGCTCGTTTTAACCAAAAAACCCCAATTAACTATATTTACCCTTATGGTTCAGTTACTCAGTTAAAATGTAAAGTTTTGTGAAGGTTGAATCCGATATAACCTAATTTTCTCTAGTTATTATGTGTATAATATGACATCCGCCTCACACTCTACATCACTAATTTGGACTTGTTTGGCATTATTTTTCGTCAGATGACAATGACATTATAAGTAGAGGGAGGAGAATTCAAACTTGAGATTTGTTATTCACAATACCTCTGCTTTAAGTAATATATTAAGACATTTCGAAAATTATTTGGCTGTTCCAAAGACGCTATAAGGAGTTATCACTTGTCACTCCTTTTTTAGAAACCATATAAAACTCTAAGCTTATGTTTTAAAATTTTCAAGTTAATCAATCATAAATACTAATTCAATTTCAAAAAGTTATGAGTTGATCATAACACCAACTTTTAAGCTAAAATTTTGCACTTTCAAATTCTACTAGGTTCATTGTAGAGATGGAAGTGGGCCTTATTTTAGTACGACACGAGATTGACACGGCCCAACACGACACGTCACGCTAATGGTCGTAGTTTTTTTTTTTTTTTTTTTGACAGCACTAAATAAAGTTATCCTAGCCATAGCCTTTTTCGCAAGGCCATGAGCATACATATTACATGACCTAGGAATATAACTAAACGACAGACAATGAAAAGAAGAGCAAAGAGATAGGATATCATCAAGGATTCCCGAACCAGATGATGTGCCCGTTCGATCCCTGCAAAATGACAAATAAGTGGAAGACAGTCCGAAGAAATCTCCAAATGCCAGTATCCAGAACTCTTCGCCCATAAAAGGACCTCTTTAACACCAATGGCCTCAGCTTGTGTCGCGGATTCAGCCACAATTGCCTTACTAGACTCGTAGAATCTGTTCCCAATACCTGTTAGTGCAACCCAGCCAATACCCGCCATACACGTAGATTTCCATCCTGCATCAACCATAACTCGAACGCGCTCACAAGAGTGTGCCACCACAATCATCTGAACAGGGTTACGATTTCTGATCCTCACAAAATCGTTCTCAAACGAATCCTGCTCATTCATAATATCTACATCCTTAACCTTGAGTGCTTTTTCAATTGCCATGTTTGTCTGGGCCAAAATTTGAGAAAAATAATCTTGCCCAGTTCAGGCACGGCACGGATCACTTGAGCAAACTCAGAATACGAAGATATAAGGTTAAAGTGGAGGATTTACATGGGCACACTTAAGTACGACACGACACAGCACGCTATGAGCCGCAATTTTCGTTCACAGGCACGACAATGCACGGCCCGTTGGGCCATGAGTCGTGCCATTTTTTTTTCCCTTCTAACACGAGGTACAAACCAGCACGGCCCCATCTCTACTCCATTGTTTACTAGTATCTATCAACCTCATTTTCACAATCTATGTGAGCTTGTGAGGTCATATAAATGAAGGTCTTACATAGACAGTAGAAGCGCAGATCACACGAACAAGGAATACCACAAATGGTGACAACATTTATTTGTAACATGCATTACTTACTTCTATCCTTTTCTAAATAGGTCGAAATTGGTCCACACTTTGCTCAATAATTCTATGTTGGACGCTTCCTTAATCCATTTACTCAATTGTTTACCTTTTTCAGATCTGCTTCGTACAAGAATCTATTCATATTACACGATCATGCTTGCATTTTGTATAACATGTACAGTTTCGATCATTTATCAATAGTTCTCTTGTGTCTCTTCTGTTTGTTTAGCTTTGTTTTTTCAGAAAATTCACTTGTTTTTGTTTAGGTTTTCATTTTTTATGTTTTCGACAACATACTTCGAATATCGAAAATTCATATTTTTGTCCGATATACCCAAATTTTCTAATTTTTTGTTTACGGACTGAAATGATAAACTGAGCAAAGATAAAGTAGAGAACAAAATGAGTTGAACTGAAATACGTTGATTTGAATATATTTATCAAAATTAAATGAGCTGAATTTATAGGACGGTACTCCGTAATATTCATTCCAAGTAACAAGTGTGTCACACTAATATGAGAACGATGATAAAAAGTCAATTTTAACTTTAATAAAACTCTCTTAAACGACAAATACAAAGAAATGGTACAGATGATATCATAAACGAGTAGTTCTTAAATTATACTTTTGTAAATGAAAAAAAAAAAAACTTGTGAAAAGTCTACAAATTAAGTTGTCACGAAAGAATAGTAAACGAAGATTTGTTCTTTAGTCTCTCGAAGAAGATTGCTCAAACTGTTAGTAGGGGATGCTTCTTACCAACACAAAACGACATGAAACAGAAAGAATTTTCAAAACGACATGAAACCGAAATATTTTTTTTTTTCTAAAGATAAAAACATAATAAAATAGACAATTAATGAGAAAAATACTATGGAACTTAAGTTTTTAGCTAAAATCCTAAATTTGGATCTTGGACATTTTCTTTCTCCGTTCCTACCACTTAAATACGGAGTAATAGTGTAGGCGGTAAATGATGACAAGCCATGCAAGACAGTGACAAGAGATACACGAAGAAAACAACCTCGAAAACATAAAAAAATAGACTTAGTGTTTGACATTTTGCTAACAACCTGGTATCTAACTCAAACTATGTGATTATACTAATTAATTAATCCTACGTACTAATAATGAACCCTCCTATAATTTAATCATCTTACTTTACTACGAGTAATTTCTAGATCCGTTTATCCACCCCATGTTCGGTTCCCTTCAATCACTCCGCTTGGATAAATCCGTTTAACTAGGAATTTACAAAAGATTTAAATGTAAAACTTGGCTAAGGTAGTCCAATGTGAATTTAGTGGCCCATAGACATTAGACTGAGCAAATTAGCTACAAATGTTAGTTAGTTTAACCGATAAATAAAATTTCAGATGTAATACTCACGATTTGAGTTCAACTTTTATAAGCATCAACGTCCTTATACCTAGAGGCGGTAAATAGGTTAATGGGTGGGGTTAGTTTGGATCGAGTCATTTCGGGTTTGTAATACATTTTAGATCGGATCGGGCCATTTCGGATTTCGGGTCAATTTTGGGTGACCTATTGTTGGCTCACTTTGGGTCGGGTCGCTTTCGGGTTAATGGTTAAACACTTTAGTTTGTACTATTTAAATTAAGAAGTACTCCGTACCATTTTACAAATTCAACTATTTACTACCCCAGTGATATGTTGACACTTCCTTTATTTTGTGAGGGGGAAATAAAGGAAGTGTAAATATATCACTGGAACGGAGGGAGTAGGATGAATGTAACCAACGGAACACTATTTTGATCTATATAACACCAATATGACTTGATATTTGTTGTTTCGGGTCATTTTGGACCATTTTAAGTCATTTTGGATTGGGTCATTAACTCATTATAGATCGGTCTATCAGGTCAGGTCAATATTGGTCAATTAAGGTTCAAGTCGGGTTGGGTCGGACTTTTTCCGAGCCGAGCACGAGCTTCATCTTTATAGGCTCGACGAGCCTGAGCTCGAGTTCATAATTCTGAGCCGACCCATTGCCCATCTGAGCTCAAGCTTATATCGACTCTTTTACTGCCCTTGTTGTGACTTGTGAGCGGGGTAATCAAAAATTAGTCAAGGGTTAATAATCCTTCATTTTGAGAAATAAATTGGGTTGTTTGTTAAATCAGTAAGTTTTCCTTGTAACCACAAGCCTATGACGAGTCAAAAATTGACCAATATTTAATAGGTTTAGGACTCTAGGCTATAACTCAAAAAGTGCATAGCTATAGGGAAGAAAGAGATTTTACAGTCGTAATAGATGTTGCGTAGTGTTTGGCGTGTAAAAGTTAAATGACTTTTAATACTTACTTTTTTACAGCCTTTTTGAGGGCCACCACCGTCTTTCTTCACTCATGCACGTGAGGTACTCGATAATAATCCCCGATCTCATGGACAAATGCTTTTTACGATCAACAAGATTTGAGGTAAAAATAGAGATTCTCTATTTTGTGCATCACTTGCAACTAGGGATGGCAGTGGGTCGGGGACCCGACCCAGACCCTGAGGGTCGGACCCTAATGGGTCGGGTATGGGTCTCATTTTTTTAGACCCAATGGGTATGGGTCGGGTATGGGTCTTAAAAATATTTGGTCCCTAAATCCCTGGTCTAAGTTATGAGACCCATACCCGACCCTTAGACCCTTTATTAAAAAAAAAAAAAACAAAAAACAAAATCACAACTTTCCTGAATTCATACGGGCGACCGTAGAAACCCAACTAAAGTCTCTTTCTCTTCCCTCATCCCATAAAGTGATAAAACTCAACCAAACTCTTCTGACAATACCACCACTCCACCACTGACACAAGAAAACCACCACCACAAAGACGATACGCGACCGGCAACCACCACCTCTCTAATAGTCGAGACCGACAACCACCATTAACTAAGAAATTTACCACGGTCGGATGGAGACGGCTATCAAGTACGGTATTGATTTTTGGGTTCCGAGTTTGATTCTTTCACATGTATTTGGATGTAAAACTAATTTAGGTCTTCTTTGTCTTTCTTAATCTCTTTGGTATGTATATTGGATTTGGTAGTGTACAATAGAGATTAATAAACTCATAATGTTAAAGTAGTATGAATTTTTTTTTTTAATATTATAGACCCCATACCGTTAATCCCTATTACTAAAGTGGTAAACTCGGACCATGGGTAGACCCAGACCCTACCCTTACCCATAGGGTCCGGGTATGGGTCCTCAAATTTTAGACCCTTGCGGGTCTGGGTCGGGTACGGGTCCAAAGGGAAAATCTCGGGTCGGGTCCGGGTCTAGGCAAACCCTACCCAGACCCTACCCATTGTCATCCCTACTTGCAACCTAACTAGAGGTGAAAGTACAAAGTTGAGTTTTTTTTTTTTTTTTTTTTTTTTTTTTTTTTTTTTTTTTATGTAAGCAAATTAAGTTGATCCTCTAGGGTAGGACCAATCTATCTCATCCTTTTCAATGAGGGAGGTAAGTTGAAGCCACCGGCTATCAAACCACCTCGAAAGAGTTGGATATGAATGTCCAATAGAAGTCATGAAGTCAGCAACCTTGTTGGCTTCACGAAAGCAATGTTTAATTATTACATCATCGAAAAAATAAAGGTCTAATTTCACATCCTTGATAGTACAAAGTTGAGTTGGTAAGTTTTGCTTTAGACGGGCCATATTTCATTACAAGTTGAAGACGAAAGACGAAATATAATCTGAATAATTTTCTAAGCTATAACAGTTTCACTAAAATGATCACATATATCTGTTAAAATATTGACATTTGGTTTGTCTTCAGCTTGTGACGAAAAATGTCCTCTTCGATGAGAATTTGTGTTGAGTTGGAGGTTGATAAAAATCCGAAGTTCTAGTGAACCGAAATGACCCGACTCAATTTGATGTTGAAAGGATATCTAATTGTTCTATTTTGATTTTCGAACTTTTGTTGAACCTGGAGTGACTTCTTAAGTTCTTATACGGAAATGGATTAACCGTAAATAAACTAATAAGTAAATGATTTGTGTGTGACCGATTTTGACATTTGATTTAATAAATTTACATATCAAATAAAGCAAAAGAATTTCTAGAGGAAAGCATAATCATAGACCTAAAATTATCACGAGACTATTAAAAAACGAATCATAATAACAAGCCCGAAAATTACACGAACCAAATTTGGATTGACTGAGCCTGTTAGTGAGTCTGGGCTAGTAATGAATTGAATCAAATTCAAATAACTTGAAGAAATTTAATTTCAATGGAAATTAACGGAAACGTTTGATGGAAACACAATACTTCAATTGGAACAAACCCGGATCAAAAAGGGCAATGATGAATATGATGCCTGAAGCGATGAGGGCAAACTTTTGATCAGCCTTTCCATATTGATCACCCTAGCAAACAATATGCTCTTACGTCTCAGACTCTTACACATTCATGACATAAAAACGCTCAATCAAACAAAACTTCGGATTCGTGTTCATTTCACCATCCTTTTACTCGAAATCTAGTAGCTGAGTTGAGTAATCAGGAACACTAAAACATTAAGCATGCATGCAGCAAGATAGACCAATCCAGTTACTGAGTAATCTTTTTACTATGCTCATTTGGGAAATAGGCTATAAAATATAAAATATAAAAATAAAACATTTCTCTAAACTATCTACATTCATCGAATAGTGAAGCACCAGTTGACGGATGCAATTTTCAACGAGATTAACATCACCGATCATTTGAGAGCAACCTTGTGTGTTTTTAACATAGTGTACGGTTGTGTACACCCAAACTCTTCCCCGTCATAGGTAGGAACCTTTATGTCATTCTGATAATGCAAATCACATTCAGACCATACAACCCTCCCAGTTAGTCCAAACGCTCGACTCTTTGATTTCAGTATACTCCGCATGGTAAAAATCTACTGCTCCAAACCTCTAAGTTTCCGAACTAAGACCCAGCGAGTGACATTGAACTCCAAAGCGAAACATGTACAGCATACAGATCACACTGAGTTACTGAGTGAGAAAATTTCTACACATGAGTGCATGACTAACGACAGCTCACACTTCTGCACCATAAGTATTTAACACCGAGTCTTCCATGAGATATCTGGTTTCACGCTAGAACTAACCTATATCCTGATGTATTCCTTATATAGCTATACGCTTTTTGTCTATTGGGCTGGTCTCACATGAAAAACATCTCATAAGGCTTTTGTGAAATATTAAAAACAAGAGTTGTCAATATGAATGACTCGTCTCAAGTATTCATCTATGGGTGGAAGGGACGGGGAATTGATCAGAAATGCAAGTCACAGAAGAATAAAATTGTCAAGGCTCCAGATTCATGCAAAACAGATGAATTATTGGAATAGCAGGATTTACGGCATTTACCTGTCAGGCAGTCCCAACAATACTTGGTCATCTGACTTCAACATCCTGTGACATACAAAAAGAAGTCGTACAAATCAACGAGCTAAGCATCAACCATTCATTCATACACAAAAGTTGAACATATCCGGGATAACCAACAAAAGAATATCGGCGTATACATAAAGCTCAGTAAATGGAATACAGCATTGTTAAAATTGAAAAAATCTATTCATAATGACACGCACATGAGCAGAAGTACACAAAATTATCAGTTGCTAACCCTCTAGAATGCTTACACTACCATCTCATGAAAAAAATAACCAAGATCAAACCATTGTACAGACGGACAGATCTCAAATTAGTAAATGACGAACTAAGTTCTTATATAACAACAATAGACGAGCATGCTTAGATACCTTACGACAAAGTTGAAGCGTTAGCAGTGATTACATTTTCAGCAATTTCTAGCTGGTTTCTTTTGAAATTAGAAAGCTTTGGTCAACAGGGCAAGGTCAGGGCGGCCTTTTCTCAGATTAGTATGATCCACAGTATTCTTTTGTTCTCTTCAATCCAAAAGCCGAGAATATTAAAATTAAAATTAAAATTCATAAATCACAAATCATTTTTTCTGATTGCAATTTCTCAATGCAACTGACCCATTTTATATAAATCATTCTTTCTGAGTACAATATCTCAATCTCTCTTTGGTTTAGCATTATCTGAAGCGGATGGAGTTTCATGAACTGAAACAGTGATAGATGGTGAGGGCTATATGATTTAAGGAAAGCCTTACAGGAATAAAAGGCGTTACATGTAACACATAAGTTCCAACAAACTGCATCATCATCCCACATCTTCAAGGGCCTCAGCAAATAACAGGGTAAGGGTAGACTCCTACCTATATCTAAACTTTAAGAAACACGATTCTATCAAGTATCTTATAACCTAATAAGATTACTCCCTCCGTCCCAATCATTTGTTTACCTGTTTTATTCTTTGTGGGGGATATTTTAATCAAAGTAAACAAATGATTGGGATGGAGTGCTTTCCTAATATCTTATAATATTCTCTTATTCTGGATATATCATACAGTATCAAATTACAGTAATTTATATGGTAATATGATGAGGTTGTGTCTAAAAGGAATGCAATATCATCACAGTGATCAGACTAAGTTGCCAGCACATGAGGTCCATCATAAATGAAATACTTTGACCATTGGGTAGGAAACCTGAATTTAGCTCACCTTAAAAAAGCTTCTGAGTTCGGTTCAACTGTTGCAGTCGTATCCAGAGGGAAATCTTGCGACCGTGCAACTACAAAGACATACTCAAATTTAAGTACTACTGTAGTAATTAGTAGCATATGCAAACAGCATGCAGGCAGTCTATGCGCTTTAACTTGCTCCGTAAGTACTAAGTAGGTACAGTGAGCATATGTGAATCACTTGGACGCAGGTACGGACACCTGACACTGCATTTTAAGATCAGATCAAGTTATCTTTTTCAGAACAAGCCGGGTCCAACCACTTGCATACACGTCAATGTATAATACTTCTAGCCAAACCCATATCAGCAGGTGTTGAAAAGAAACACATAATCAACCATGAAACTTTTATAGTTGACATCGAAACCACTACAATTTAATAATCCATTTATTAACAGAAAAGATGGGGACACCAAACCCTCGCTTCAGAGGCTGTTTTACTAGGATAACTCATGTGCTTGAAAAAGCATATAAGTAGTATATGCCAGAAATTAGGCTGTAACTACAAAACATCTTAGGCAACGATGTTGGCAGATACTCTTACGACAGCTTTTATTACAAATGGCTGCTCGTTTAAGACTTTAGAATTTAGACGTCTAGAGGTGTTTTGATCCACTCTGCCATACTACACAGTGCAGAAAATAGTATGATGTGCCACTTAATGTTCGACTTCTTGCCACTCGCGGGTTTTGCCTACCCGTCTTCAACCAAGTTCCACATTTAGTTGTTTGATATTGGATCATTTGTTATCCCCATTGCCAACATGAACTCCCAAGAATGCTTCCTGACAATTCAATCGACTCCGACACCATGCCCGATGATACTGGGCGTGGCCACCACAGGCAACTATGTCCTGATAAATTGAGATTGTCTTCAGACACCCAACAACTTACTTCAGTGCCATATGGATACCCAATACATCAAGCCGTATTTTGACACACCATACCCCTACCATGAGTGATGTTGAAGATGCTAAGATGCACCCCTCTACTGCAGTAGGTGATTATACATCTGATATATTACCACCAATTCTATAATTTTTGAGTTTTGTTTTAAAAATAATGAGTTTTACTATAAAGTTTTTGAGATTATTCACTTAAACATTAAGCTCTAAAAAATTACAATAAAACTCAAAAACATTACATAAAAATTTAGTAAAACTTGAGTTTTGATGGAAAAAATTTAAAATCTAACTTATAAATTTTAATAAGCTCAAAGAAAATATACATATGCTCAAAAACAAATAAAGTTTGGGGTAATAAGCTCAAAAAATATACATATATGCTCAAAACAAAAAAGTTGGAGGTAGTACATCCGATGTATGTTCCTTTTTCTCCCTCTCATGTTTTGATAGGGAAACAGTTTTTATCACCGCAACCAAGGTGCACCACTTTCCGACAATTTACAGTCCAAAACAGTTCAGATTGTGTATTAAATCATCAATTTGAGCCTTTGGGATCTACAAGAGGTAGATGTGTCATAATGAGCTGAGGTTGTAAAAACAGAATCATAGGCATCCTAGGACCACTCCTACATTGTATATAGAATTATACGAAGTAGATAGATTTTAGCCAATGGAATAATAATAATTTGACCTAAAATTCTGCTCCCCCAAAAGTCTAAATGGTTGCCTGATTACCAATTTTTATGTCTTGACACTTCACTTAACTGCCATATCGCGTATCCGATACGTATTGTGTCCGAAACGACACGACACTTCGACATTTCATTTTAGACCAAAAAATTGAAATTTGTAACAAAATAGCTGTATCCGATACTCCAACACCGTGTCGTGTCCGATACTTGCAAACATGTCAGAGTAACATACTCTTGTCTTGGATAAAGCGTGACTTGTAACTTTGTAAGCACGACGACTGAACGACACTATGACGCTTACTTTGAACTTCGGAGCAATTCTAAAATAATGTGATGGGAAGCCATCCTAACTGCTAAGCGTGAATTATAGCCTATATATTCGTCCATCTCCTACCAGCACAGTTTAACAGCTGAGGTTGCCAGCACATGCTAACAGTCAGGTGCCGGGAACGAATCAAGGTCCAGTTTCACCATTGGCTATGGCAGGCCTTAAATGCACAAAAATGGGCCTTGAGTACACGCTACCCCATTATACCACATCAAACAAAATGAGTCCACAACAGATTTATGAAAAAGGCCAATTTTGACTTGGAATATTGGGAGAAAACAATAATCAAGGTTTTATCCAAAAATGCAACAAACAAGGGTATCAGCCTCCATATTACTCTATCCTCTTCAAGTAGCTTTATTCTAGAATGCATATTAAACAACAATGGTACTCAGTATCTCTTCTATACAATCCAACAATGCACACTGAACACCTAATTGGTCAAGTTCGATTGCATGAAGGGGAAACAGATTTGCTTCAACTCTTAAGTTAGTTAATATAGTGAATAAGAAATTCTATATAGATAGATTGACCAAGTCTCCTTAGTTTAACCAGTATTAGCTTCAAAATTGACTGTGTGGAAACCGAAATAGATAGAATATCTTACTAGTAAACAAGCTTGGCGTAGTGGTGACCATATGAGTCAGCACGGACTGCGTCTAAAAATATTATAAAAAGCCACATCCTCTCCCCACCCCAACCCCCAAAAAAGCAGTCAAATGATCCAAGTCCTCCAACTCTCCAGTGACGTTACTACTAAATCCGTCCACAACTGTAAGGTCATTCTCACACAAAATAAAGATGTTATGCGAGACAAACAGCCATTACAGCAACAAAGCATGACACCCAATCAAATGATCACCTTCCAACTCATATAGCAAATGTAATTCCTTAGTTAAGCAAGCATTCATGAAGCTAGGCCACATTTGGTCTCAAAAAAAAAAGTTATCAACTGTCGATCTAGCAACTATTGGATAGAAAAAATAAATGAGCCGCGTAAAATAAAAAGAAATGATCAAGGAAAAGATTTATTGCCTTATCTCGCTCCTTTATCTCTGTATGTGCTTTTTGGTTGCCTGTAAAGTGCAGTGCCTTAACTCCAGTCTCGACCAGCATCCGTTGTTCAACTGCAATGAACGATGTGGTAGAACCTAAAAGTGAGTGCAGGGAAACAGCACTTAATAATCCTTTGCACAGGATAACATCACAAACAACAAACTGTAAGTCTGTAAGGCTCAAAATTTTGAACATGAAAAAAAAAGGTTAGTAGATCACCTTTTTCCAAAATCTTACGACATGGTGACAATGTTACCATCGTACTGTATACACAAGCATAAAGGTTTCACATAGTTATATCAAAGAAACAAAACTAACTAGAACACCTTCTAATTTGAGGCATATTCTATCATCTGGTAGCCAATAACAAAATCTTGATTAGGGCCCCATATTTAAAGGCTCAGCGCAAATCAAACTGAGAGAAGAAAGATCAATTTGTCAAGCAAGGGAGTCTCTAAATTAGATATAGCTACAAACCATGAAGGATTCATATATAGATAAAATACCTTACCTTATTCCCATTCAGCAAATAGCCAACTTTCAGTTTTCGAAAAGCAGCCACACAATGACAAGAAATACTACAATAGAAACAAATTCGAAACACAAATCCCCTTCTACTACCCCACCATTTATTGCATTGCACATAGGCTTTTGGCAATCACTTAAGGTGAGCATCGACAAGGTTACACATGAATCCAATAATAACAAAAAGTACAACTTGGCGAATTACATATAAAGTCTAAAGCGCTACCCTTCTTATCTCATAAAACACACTCCTACCAGATTCAACATCAGGAATTACTCGACACAGCAGGATAATCTAAAGAAGTATTTCAATGGTGAAAAGACCTGATGATCAACTACAAATTACAAACAAGATACTCGCAGGCAGGAAAAAGTAAAAAAAGCTTCAAGAGGATCCTGGTTACACTACATACATCAAGTCAAACTACCTGCATACAACAAACGGAAAAGAAGACACAATGAGAGCATTTGTATGGGAAATAAGGCTTCTTTCTGCTAAGCTGGTTTAGCCTTTTCCTCCTCTCCAGCATTTAATATAGGCAAAGTACTAAAAAACTCATCAAGACCTTCAAAAAATCCAATGTTTTCTATCCCATCTTCCTCGCCATTTGCAGCACGCACTCTAGGGGCACGCTCATCACCCTCGTTGTTGAACTCCACATTCAAATCTAATCTACCCATTTTTTTCACCTTTCTTTTAGTTTGATTACTTGTACGGGTAGCAACTACCCTCCTCCGAGTACCCTCCGTGACCCCAGCTGGCAAACCAAGAACAATGATTTGCGTGTTTCTCAAATCTATTGAATCTTTCTTTGGTCGCCCAACGGCCCCAACATTCCCTTTTCTTTTCTTAATCGTCTTTCCAAGAGCGGGATTTTTTCGCCAATCCCGATCAGATGAGCCAGAATCACTAGCATCAGAATCAAAACCATCATCATCAATGTTTACATAACTCCTTGGCCTCGCAACAGTTGGCCTCCCCGCATTCTTAGGCCCAATAGAAGCACCACCATTACTTGAAACCCACTGAAATTTTCCACCTCCCTTTTGTAAAGGGAAAGCAAACATGGGTGTGAAAGGCACCCAATCCGATGCCACACTCGACTTCCCCATTTGATTATTATTCTTCCAAACAGCCGTTGAAAACCCCAATGGGAAACACCCCCAAGTGCGAAAAGAAGACTCTTTATCCTTCTCACCACTGCCGCCGCCCATCGAGGGGGGGTTCGGAATTCGTAAACCATGGAAACACCTTCTACAATTCTGACACCTAAGGGTACGATTCTGATACTTTTTTGGATACTCATATACATAAAAACAGTATGGACAAGAAGTCCAGAAACACTTTCCCTCTTCTTCTACCCCTCCGTCATTATTCTCATCAGCAGAAGCAGTATCCCCATCATTATGACTAAGATCAATATCGACATCTTCATCATCATCATTATCATTATCATTATCATTATCATTATCATTATCATTATTACTCTCATGCACAACACCAACACCAACACCAACACTTTTAGCATTACTATTATTACCATCATTATTACTTGCCAAAGTTGCCGATTTAGATGGAATTACAACTGGTGGTGATTGCATCATAACATCAACATTACTTGCCGAAGTTACTGATTTAGCTGCAGTTACCACTGGTGGTTGCACCATGACATCATTTTTCCTCGCCGCAGTAACTGTTTTAGCTGGAACTACAGCTGGCGCTGGTTGCATTGTGACATCAATACTCCTTGCCACATTAACTGATTTAGCAGGAACTACTGTAGCTGGTGCCTGTTGCATCATAACATCAACCTTACTTGCCAAGCCTACTGATTTAGCTGTAACAACAGCAGGCTGTGGTTTCATCGTACCATCAACATTACTCGCCAAAGCTTCTGATTTAGCTGAAAAAAAAGCAGGCGTCGGTTGCATCATAACATCAATATTCCTGGTTGCAGTAACTGTTTTAGCTGGACCTACTGCAGGCTTCGGTTGCATCATTACATCAACATTATTTGCCAAAGCTACTGACTTAGCTTGAGCAACAGCAGGCGGAGGTTGCATCATAACATCAATATTACTACCCATACCTACTGATTTAGCTGGAACCACCACTGGTTTCGGTTGCAGCTGTGCTGCTTGTACTGATACTGGCGCCTGCCTCCGTGACACCTCCACAACTGGCGCCACCTCAGCCTCCTGTCTCATAAACATGGACTGTGCTTGCAACTGTGGTGTCGACCTTTGAGTCGTTCTAGTTGGCGACAACACCACTGGCACCACCTCAGCCTCCCGTCTCATAAACATCTGCTGCCCTGGCAACTGTGGTGTCGGCCTTTGAGTCGTTCTAGTTGGCGACAACACCACTGGCACCACCTCAGCCTCCCGTCTCATAAACATCTGTTGCCCTGACAACTGTGGCGTCGGCCTTTGTGTTGTTCGAGTTGGCGACATCACCTCCGCCACCTCAGCCTCCCGTCTCATAAACATCTGCTGCCCTGGCGTCGGCCTTTGGGTTGTTCGAGTTGGCGACATCACCTCCGCCACCTCAGCCTCCTGTCTCATAAACATTTGCTGCCCCGGCAACTGTGGCGTCGGCCTTTGAGTTGTTCGAGTTGGCGACATCATCTCCACCACCTCAGTCTCCTGTCTCATAAACATCGGCTGCGCCGGCTTTTGTGTCGATTGAGGTGGCGTAACCACTTTCGACACCGCCACATCCTCCCTCCTCTCTCCTCTCACTGGTGTCGGAACCCTAACTTGCCACTGCGGCGCCGACTCTTGACGCATCTGCACTTCCTCCGCCGCCTGATACATCCGTAATTCCGGCGCCGCTGCCTGTGGCTGCGGCGGTTGCAAAAACTCTATCTGATGCAACTGATTATTATTACTATTACTACTATTAT